>NW_027173453.1:0-600000 GCF_018151085.1 Drosophila tropicalis
AAATATCTAAATTCTCTGCGCATACTATGCCAGTATACATACTAAATTTGGTGACTTTACCTTTGTTAGTTTTTGATAAAACTAGTTTTATTAATTTACGGGGCGGAAGTGGGCGTGGCGAAATGCTTAAATAGCCAACATCTGCGCGTCTCTTAAGCTGGTCTCATACCAAATTTAATGTCGGCATCTATCATAGTTTTTAAGGAAATCAGTTTTATGTAAATTCCGGGGCGGAAGGGGGCGTGGCAAAAAGTTTAAACAATTAGTCTCTGCGCGCTAACCAACCGAGCATATAAACCAAATTTGATGTCTCTAGCTATTATACTTTTTAAGAAAAACAGTTTTTTGTGTGATTCCAGGGGGCGTAAGGGGGCGTGGCAAAAGTTTAAACAATTCATTTCTGCGCGCTAACTAATCGTGTATAGCAAACTAAATTTGATGTCCCTAGCTGTCATACTTTTTAAGAAAAACAGTTTTATGTGATTCCTGGGGGCGTAGGGGGCGTGGCCGAAATTTCCATTAATGCTGAACATGTGCATACTACACGAGTATTACACCAAATATAGTCGCTCTAGCTCTTATAGTTCCGAGATCTGCGTGTTCATACAGACAGGACGGACGGACGGACGGACGGACAGACGGACATGGCTAGATCGACTCGGCTGTTCATCCTGATCAAGAATATATATACTTTATAGGGTCGGAGAAGCTTCCTTCTGCCTGTTACATACATTTTGGCGACTTTAATATACCATTTCACCCTATGGGTGTATGGTATAAAAACGTAAAAAAATATGTTAACTGAAACTAACTTGACTAACATCAGATTTGGGTCGGAAGGGAGAGAGTGTGTCTACGATCGTAAGGAGGTTGATTTACTCCGAGATGACTCGAAAGATGCCTCACTTCTAAGGGTTAATATAAACAAAGGCGAAGCTAAGTAAATTATTAAATGATGTGTTTTGTCTGTCGATATTTTTGATTTTTTCGCAGTTATCTTTGGTGCGACTATTCATCTTGTCCAATAAGTACAAACGGATTCCACCCTTAATAGACAGGATTGGGCCAGGAGTTGCCCTTCCCTGCATGGACCACCTCATGGATCATGGGACCAACTCTGTATAATTTTTTGATCCGTCGGATCTCTCTCTATTTATAAGGGTTAAAAAATTGTGTTTCTATTTGTTCAAGTAGGCGGATGACTAGAGGGAAAACAATTTTAAAACCGAAAAATAACCAAACATCATCCAAGTAGGCTGGTGTATGACCAAAAGTAGTTTACCCCAAGGCATGCCAGAAAAAAATATTCATTCTAAGTTAAGAAACCGGCAGAGAAAAATCGGGAAAAGACAAACTAAAATATATATTTTATAAAATGTTTAACCTTTTCTCAGTTTTTCGAAGCGCTGTGGAGTCAGAACCGAAACCGCGGTGGGAGTCCTTTGTTGAAAAAGCTGAGGATATCCTGGAGAAATGCTGGTTCGGACTAGCACACTTTGATGGCGAGACGACTCGGTACGTATTCGGATACATATTCGTATTCGGATTCGTATTTGCCTGGATCGTCTTTGAGATATATAAGCAGTGGGTAAGTGCAAGGGGGCTTCCGGTCCCCGGAGGGAGAGAGAAGAGAGAGCGAGAGCGAGAGAGACAGAGAGGGATGACACAAATTTGTTATTTGTTGCAGACAGGGAAGCAAATCAACAAAAGGAGGGAGCTTCTGGTTCCAGATGAACAGTATGTCCGTAGTGGAACTTGACGAGAACCAGGATGCCGTATCGGCCGGAAATCAACGCACGATTTCGGCCCAGACTTCAGTCTCATTGAAGGAGAAGCACTTTTCAATGTGCATTCACAACGATGCGCCACAGTCGGAGGAGCAGCTGGACGACACCGAATGGGAGACTCTGTCGGATACCACAACCAAGTCGACCTTTGCTAAAATGAAGACTGATTTTGATTTCTTTGATGCGAAGGGCAAGTCGAGCAACTCCATGGACGATCAGATCTCGCGTATTCCAGTCATGGTTCGTGAGGCTACTTTCCCCAAAATAAAATTGACGAAGAAGATCAAACGTCGTTTCTATTAAGAATTCACCAGAAGCCATCAACAATTTTTCTTTTCTTTTGAAAAAAAAGAAAATAAAAATTATTAATCACACTTGAGCAATGTAAAAAAAACGTAAAAAAAATATTTAACTGAAACAATACTACATCAATTTGGTCGAAGGGAGAGGTGTTTCGATGTAAAGGTTGATTTACCGAGATGACTCGAAAGATGTTCACTTCTAGGGTTAATATAAACAAAGGCGAAGCTAAGTAAATTATTAAATGATGTCTTTGTCTTGTCGATAATAATTTGACTTTTTCTCAGTTATCTTTTGTGCGACTCATTCATCTTGTCCAATAAGTACATACGGATTCAACCCTTAATAGACAGGATTGGGCCCAACTTTGTATAATTTTGTACCGTCGGATTTCAAGTAGGCGGATGACTAGAGGGGAAAACAATTTTAAAACCGATAAAAACCAAACATCATCCAAGTAGGTTGGTTTATGACCAAAGTGTACCTCAAGGCATGCCAGAAAAAATATTCATTTAATATGAAAGCAAGGGGCAAGCAGAAACAGCCGAAAAAGACAAACTAAAATTTATATTTTCTAAAATGCTTAACTTCTTTTCAATTTTTCGAAGCGTTTGGAGTCAGGATCAAACCGCGGTGGGAGTCCTTTGTTGGGAGCTGAGATTTTATATCCTGAGAAATGCTGGTTGACTAGCACACTTTGATGGGAGACGACTCGGTACGTTTTCGGATACATATTCGTACTCAGATTGTATTTGCCTGGATCGTCTTTGAGATATATACAGTGGGTACAAGAGAAAGAAGCGAGAGAGAGAAGACCGATTTACACAAATTTCATACTTTATTTCACCCAGGGAAACAAAATCACCAAAAGGAGGAGTTTCTTCCAGATAGCTCGTATGGCTTAGTGGAACTTGACTAGAACCAGGGTGCGTACGGACGGAACAGACGCACGATGTATATCGCCAGACTTAGCTTCTCATGCTGATCAAGAAATATATGTGCTTTTATTTTTAAGGGGTTGGAAACGTCTCCTTCTGTGCGTTACAAACATCTGACCAATTTTATAATACCCTCTGCAAGGGTATAAAAACTTTAAACTGAAACTAACTTGACTAACTTCAGATTTGGGTCGGAAGGGGAGAGAAAGAGTGTGTCTACGATCGTGAGGAGTTTGATGTACACCAAGATGATTCGAAAGATGCTCACTTCTAAGGGTTAATATAAACAAAGGCGAAGCTAAGTAAATTATTAATCGATGTGTTTGTCTGTTGATATTTGTTGATTTTTATACCCTTCGCAAACATCAGACTTCAAAGAAACCCTTTAAAGCGTTTTTCCACTTTGAAGACCATTGGTAAGGAAAGAGTAACAAAAAACTTGCAAGGGTATACAAACTCGACGCGGTTTTACTTATAGACGTAGTCGTACAACGCTCAGTACGAACAAGTGGCCCATATGACACCAGGCCCGGGCCTGTTACGAATGACCCTAAGTAAAGTTAATGCTACAACCTCTACCCACTCCGACCTAAGGGCAAAGGCGTATTACATAATTTAACTAAAGGAATAGAAAATATTAAATGTAATAAGATAATAGGTTACATATAAAAAGAAAACAGGATAGGTTAAAATAAAGAAGGACCGGAACGCAGTTTTTATACCCGGAAGCGAAGTTTCGGAACCGATAACGTGCCACAGTCTGTTGTAGTCACTACATAGCGGGTCCTTATAGATGGAACATAAATGTTAATTTGGCTCAACAGCTCGGAAGAGTCAATCTCCGCATTCAAAAGTTTGTAAAGAAAAGTTACACCAAGCAAAGTTCTACGGTTAGTTAAAGAAGGAAGGTTAATTAACTGAATTCGACTAGAATAAGATGGAAGTTGTACAGTTGGATCCCAGTAAAAACTGTTTTTGTACAGATTCTAATTTGTTTTGATAAAACTCATATTGAGGAGGCCAAGATCCATACTCCAATATGGGGCGGACCAAAGAAGTATGAAGTATTTTGGTAGTATATGGATCCTTGAACTCCTTCGACCAACGCTTTATGAAGCCAAAAACACTCTTAGCCCCACTAACTTTAGTCGATATATGCTGATTAAAACTAAGTTTGCGGTCTATTAAGATACCCAAATCTTTTACAACCAAAGAAGTATTATTAACTCCTTCTAACGGGAAATTATTTAAAAAGTAACTTGCTGATTAGAGAGAACCTCTATAAAAGAACATCATTTCGCACTTAGAACAGTTTAGCGTAAGCCCTACACCACCCCTGAAAAGCATTCAGGTCAGCTTGCAGGGTATGGCATAAAAGAGAGTCTACGATGCGATTAGCGATTTTTACATCATCGGCATACCAAAGGATTCTGGAGAGATCATTAATAACCAGAGGGCCGGGGCTAACTTCGACCGGGTCAAAGTTTGTATACCCTTGCAACTTTTTTGGTAACTCTTTCCTTACCCATTAGCCATCAATGTGGAAGAACGTTTTATCTAAAAAGGCTTATGTTTGCGAAATAATCATAGGAAATAGCGAAGATATTGATCATAGTCACTGTTTTCCACCGATCGTTCCTATGGGAGCTATGTATATGATATAGTCACCCGATCTTGATCAAATGTAGCACAATAGTTTATAGGCGTAATAAACTGTATAATATTAAGTTTCACGACATTAGCACAGAAAATAACGGAGTTATTGAGAAAAGACACTGTTTGTGACTTTGCAGTTTGGATGGGAGCTATATGATATAGTGGTCCGATCCGGCTGAATACAACCCCTGAGATATACAACCCCTGCTGTATATACAAGCCTAAATGCAAAATTTCAGCTCTGTAGCTCTTACGGTCTAGGAGGAGTTTATGTTGATCCAGACGGACGGACGGACGGACATGGCTATTTGAACTCGTCTCGTCGTGCTGATCAAGAATATATACAGCTGTGTTCACGAAAATGCTTCCTTATATGCGTTGCACACTTCTGACCAAAATTAATAAACCCTTTTTGCAAGGGTATAAAAATATATATATAATATAAACAAAAACAAAGCTATATTGTCTGTCGATATTTTTGATCTTGTCCAATAAGTACAAACGGATTCCACCCTTAATAGACAGGATTGGGCCAGGAGTTGCCCTTCCCTGCATGGACCACCTCATGGATCATGGGACCAACTCTGTATAATTTTGATCCGTCGGATCTCTCTCTATGCATGAGCGTCAATAATGTGTGTCTGCATCTGTTCAAGTAGGCGGATGACTAGAGGGAAAAACAATTTTAAAACCGAAAATAACCAAACATCATCCAAGTAGGCTGGTGTATGACCAAAAAGTATTTACCCCAAGGCATGCCAGAAAAAAATATTCATTCTAAGTTAAGAAACCAGCAGAGAAAAATCGGAAAAAGACAAACTAAAATATATATTTTATAAAATGTTTAACCTTTTCTCAGTTTTCCGAAGCGCTGTGGAGTCAGAACCGAAACCGCGGTGGGAGTCCTTTATTGAAAAAGCTGAGGATATCCTGGAGAAATGCTGGTTCGGACTAGCACACTTTGATGGCGAGACGACTCGGTACGTATTCGGATACATATTCGTATTCGGATTCGTATTTGCCTGGATCGTCTTTGAGATATATACGCAGTGGGTAAGTGCAAAGTGCTCTCGGTCACCGAGAGAGAGAGAGAGAGCGAGAGCGAGCGAGAGAGACAGAGAGGGATGACACAAATTTGTTATTTGTTGCAGACAGGGAAGCAAATCAACAAAGGGAGGAGCTTCTGGTTCCAGATGAACAGTATGTCCGTAGTGGAACTTGACGAGAACCAGGATGCCGTATCGGCCGGAAATCAACGCACGATTTCGGCCCAGACTTCAGTCTCATTGAAGGAGAAGCACTTTTCAATGTGCATTCACAACGATGCGCCACAGTCGGAGGAGCAGCTGGACGACACCGAATGGGAGACTCTGTCGGATACCACAACCAAGTCGACCTTTGCTAAAATGAAGACTGATTTTGATTTCTTTGATGCGAAGGGCAAGTCGAGCAACTCCATGGACGATCAGATCTCGCGTATTCCAGTCATGGTTCGTGAGGCTACTTTCCCCAAAATAAAATTGACGAAGAAGATCAAACGTCGTTTCTATTAAGAATTCACCAGAAGCCATCAACATTTTTTCTTTTCTTTTGAAAAAAAATTATTAATCACACTTGAGCAATGTAAAAAAAACGTAAAAAAAAATATCAAAGAAGTTAAATTCGGCTATGCCGAAGTTTATATACCCTTGCACTCCTTGACAATAATAATTTCACATGTTCAAAATTTGTTTTCTGCAACTCAATTCATTAATATACAAACAAAACAATTTTACTCTTCATACTATGTACAATTTGTTCTTCTTCTTCCCTCATTCCCTAAGCAAAGCAACGCACGCATACACATACAGTTTATGTAGCGTTGCGTCTGTGTGTGTATGCATGTGCTCTGTTGATTTGATGATGACGTAGTAGGCAGCAAGCAGAGCTGCCGGCAGCGATTGAACCGATTTATATAGACTGTAACTTGTGTTCTATTTATCCGATCAGGGTCAAATTTTGGGATCTGAGATTTTATATCAAATTCTATTATATTGGTAAATTTCATGGGGATACTCCAATTTTTGCAAAAATTTTTGTTCCAGAGTTATATGATATAGTAGTCCGATCCCAAAGATTTTCATACTTTATCTCACCCGGGTAAAAAAACCACCCAAAAAAATTTCATCCCGATAGCTCTTAAGATGGCTGAGTAAAACGCGTACGCACCGACGGACAGACGGACATGGCTATATCGACTTAGCTTCTCATGCTGATCAAGAATATATATACTTTATGGGGTCGGAAACGGCTCCTTCTGTGCGTTACAAACATCTGACCAATTTTATAATACCCTCTGCAAGGGTATAAAAACTTTAAACTGAAACTAACTTGACTAACTTCAGATTTGTGTCGGAAGGGGAGAGAAAGAGTGTGTCTACGATCGTGAGGAGTTTGATGTACACCAAGATGATTCGAAAGATGCTCACTTCTAAGGGTTAATATAAACAAAGGCGAAGCTAAGTAAATTATTAATCGATGTGTTTGTCTGTTGATATTTGTTGATTTTTATACCCTTCGCAAACATCAGACTTCAAAGAAACCCTTTAAAGCGTTTTTCCACTTTGAAGACCATTGGTAAGGAAAGAGTAACAAAAAACTTGCAAGGGTATACAAACTTCGACGCGGTTTTACTTATAGACGTAGTCGTACAACGCTCAGTACGAACAAGTGGCCCATATGACACCAGGCCCGGGCCTGTTACGAATGACCCTAAGTAAAGTTAATGCTACAACCTCTACCCACTCCGACCTAAGGGCAAAGGCGTATTACATAATTTAACTAAAGGAATAGAAAATATTAAATGTAATATAAGATAATAGGTTACATATAAAAAGAAAACAGGATAGGTTAAAATAAAGAAGGACCGGAACGCAGTTTTTATACCCGGAAGCGAAGTTTCGGAACCGATAACGTGCCACAGTCTGTTGTAGTCACTACATAGCGGGTCCTTATAGATGGAACATAAATGTTAATTTGGCTCAACAGCTCGGAAGAGTCAATCTCCGCATTCAAAAGTTTGTAAAGAAAAGTTACACCAAGCAAAGTTCTACGGTTAGTTAAAGAAGGAAGGTTAATTAACTGAATTCGACTAGAATAAGATGGAAGTTGTACAGTTGGATCCCAGTAAAAACTGTTTTTGTACAGATTCTAATTTGTTTTGATAAAACTCATATTGAGGAGGCCAAGATCCATACTCCAATATGGGGCGGACCAAAGAAGTATGAAGTATTTTGGTAGTATATGGATCCTTGAACTCCTTCGACCAACGCTTTATGAAGCCAAAAACACTCTTAGCCCCACTAACTTTAGTCGATATATGCTGATTAAAACTAAGTTTGCGGTCTATTAAGATACCCAAATCTTTTACAACCAAAGAAGTATTATTAACTCCTTCTAACGGGAAATTATTTAAAAAGTAACTTGCTGATTAGAGAGAAATCTTTTACAACCAAAGAAGTATTATTAACTCCTTCTAACGGGAAATTATTTAAAAAGTAACTTGCTGATTAGAGAGAAAAAAGAACATCATTTTGCACTTAGAACAGTTTAGCGTAAGCCAGCAGAGAAAAATCGGAAAAAGACAAACTAAAATATATATTTTATAAAATGTTTAACCTTTTCTCAGTTTTCCGAAGCGCTGTGGAGTCAGAACCGAAACCGCGGTGGGAGTCCTTTATTGAAAAAGCTGAGGATATCCTGGAGAAATGCTGGTTCGGACTAGCACACTTTGATGGCGAGACGACTCGGTACGTATTCGGATACATATTCGTATTCGGATTCGTATTTGCCTGGATCGTCTTTGAGATATATACGCAGTGGGTAAGTGCAAAGTGCTCTCGGTCACCGGAGAGAGAGAGAGAGCGAGCGAGAGAGACAGAGAGGGATGACACAAATTTGTTATTTGTTGCAGACAGGGAAGCAAATCAACAAAGGGAGGAGCTTCTGGTTCCAGATGAACAGTATGTCCGTAGTGGAACTTGACGAGAACCAGGATGCCGTATCGGCCGGAAATCAACGCACGATTTCGGCCCAGACTTCAGTCTCATTGAAGGAGAAGCACTTTTCAATGTGCATTCACAACGATGCGCCACAGTCGGAGGAGCAGCTGGACGACACCGAATGGGAGACTCTGTCGGATACCACAACCAAGTCGACCTTTGCTAAAATGAAGACTGATTTTGATTTCTTTGATGCGAAGGGCAAGTCGAGCAACTCCATGGACGATCAGATCTCGCGTATTCCAGTCATGGTTCGTGAGGCTACTTTCCCCCAAAATAAAATTGACGAAGAAGATCAAACGTCGTTTCTATTAAGAATTCACCAGAAGCCATCAACATTTTTCTTTTCTTTTGAAAAAAAATTATTAATCACACTTGAGCAATGTAAAAAAAAAACTAAAAAAAATATCAAAGAAGTTAAATTCGGCTATGCCGAAGTTTATATACCCTTGCACTCCTTGACAATAATAATTTCACATGTTCAAAATTTGTTTTCTGCAACTCAATTCATTAATATACAAACAAAACAATTTTACTCTTCATACTATGTACAATTTGTTCTTCTTCTTCCCTCATTCCCTAAGCAAAGCAACGCACGCATACACATACAGTTTATGTAGCGTTGCGTCTGTGTGTGTATGCATGTGCTCTGTTGATTTGATGATGACGTAGTAGGCAGCAAGCAGAGCTGCCGGCAGCGATTGAACCGATTTATATAGACTGTAACTTGTGTTCTATTTATCCGATCAGGGTCAAATTTTGGGATCTGAGATTTTATATCAAATTCTATTATATTGGTAAATTTCATGGGGATACTCCAATTTTTGCAAAAATTTTTGTTCCAGAGTTATATGATATAGTAGTCCGATCCCAAAGATTTTCATACTTTATCTCACCCGGGTAAAAAAAAGCTCCCAAAAAAAAATTTCATCCCGATAGCTCTTAAGATGGCTGAGTAAAACGCGTACGCACCGACGGACAGACGGACATGGCTATATCGACTTAGCTTCTCATGCTGATCAAGAATATATATACTTTATGGGGTCGGAAACGTCTCCTTCTGTGCGTTACAAACATCTGACCAATTTTATAATACCCTCTGCAAGGGTATAAAAACTTTAAACTGAAACTAACTTGACTAACTTCAGATTTGTGTCGGAAGGGGAGAGAAAGAGTGTGTCTACGATCGTGAGGAGTTTGATGTACACCAAGATGATTCGAAAGATGCTCACTTCTAAGGGTTAATATAAACAAAGGCGAAGCTAAGTAAATTATTAATCGATGTGTTTGTCTGTTGATATTTGTTGATTTTTATACCCTTCGCAAACATCAGACTTCAAAGAAACCCTTTAAAGCGTTTTTCCACTTTGAAGACCATTGGTAAGGAAAGAGTAACAAAAAACTTGCAAGGGTATACAAACTTCGACGCGGTTTTACTTATAGACGTAGTCGTACAACGCTCAGTACGAACAAGTGGCCCATATGACACCAGGCCCGGGCCTGTTACGAATGACCCTAAGTAAAGTTAATGCTACAACCTCTACCCACTCCGACCTAAGGGCAAAGGCGTATTACATAATTTAACTAAAGGAATAGAAAATATTAAATGTAATAAGATAATAGGTTACATATAAAAAGATAATAGGTTACATATAGAAAGAAACAATAGCTCAGAAAATAACGAAGTTATTGAGAAAGTCACTGTTTGTGACTTGGCCGTTTGTATGGGAGCTATATGATATAGTCACCCGATCTTGATCAAATTTGGCATAGTCGCTTATAGGCGTAGTAAACTCTCTAATATTAGCATATATCTCTAATAATAGCATAGAAAATAACGAAGTTATTGAGAAAAGTCACTGTTCGTGACTTTGGGGTTTGTATGGGAGCTATATGATATAGTGGTCCGATCCAGCTGAATCCGAGATATACAACGCCTGCAGTATATACAAGCCCACGTGCAAAATTTCAGCTCTGTAGCTCTTACGGTCTAGGAGGAGTTTGCGTTGATCCAGACGGACGGACGGACGGACGGACATAGCTAGTTGAACTCATCTCGTCGTGCTGATCAAGAATATATATACTTTGTATGGTCGGAGATGCTTCGTTCTATGCGTTGCACACTTCTGACCAAAATTAATATACCCTTTTTGCAAGGGTATAAAAATTCAATTTGATTATGTGGTTATATTATAAATCGTAAATTAGATAGGTCTGGTGTCTCTTCTGCTGTCATTGAGCAAAATAAGTTCTCATATAATTATCAAGCTTCAAATGGAATAATATCAATTTTAGCAGGATTGGGCCAGGAGTTGCCCTTCCCTGCATGGACCACCTCATGGATCATGGGACCAACTCTGTATAATTTTGATCCGTCGGATCTCCCTCTATGCATGAGCGTCAATAATGTGTGTCTGCATCTGTTCAAGTAGGCGGATGACTAGAGGGAAAAAACAATTTTAAAACCGAAAAAAAACCAAACATCATCCAAGTAGGCTGGTGTATGACCAAAAAGTGTTTACCCCAAGGCATGCCAGAAAAAAATATTCATTCTAAGTTAAGGAACCAGCAGAGAAAAATCGGAAAAAGACAAACTAAAATATATATTTTATAAAATGTTTAACCTTTTCTCAGTTTTCCGAAGCGCTGTGGAGTCAGAACCGAAACCGCGGTGGGAGTCCTTTATTGAAAAAGCTGAGGATATCCTGGAGAAATGCTGGTTCGGACTAGCACACTTTGATGGCGAGACGACTCGGTACGTATTCGGATACATATTCGTACTCGGATTCGTATTTGCCTGGATCGTCTTTGAGATATATACGCAGTGGGTAAGTGCAAAGTGCTGTCGGTCACCGAGAGAGAGAGAGAGAGAGAGATAGTGAGAGACAGAGAGGGATGACACAAATTTGTTATTTGTTGCAGACAGGGAAGCAAATCAACATAAGGAGGAGCTTCTGGTTTCAGATGAACCGTATGTCCGTAGTGGAACTTGACGAGAACCAGGATGCCGTATCGGCCGGAAATCAACGCACGATTTCGGCCCAGACTTCAGTCTCATTGAAGGAGAAGCACTTTTCAATGTGCATTCACAACGATGCGCCACAGTCGGAGGAGCAGCTGGACGACACCGAATGGGAGACTCTGTCGGATACCACAACCAAGTCGACCTTTGCTAAAATGAAGACTGATTTTGATTTCTTTGATGCGAAGGGCAAGTCGAGCAACTCCATGGACGATCAGATCTCGCGTATTCCAGTCATGGTTCGTGAGGCTACTTTCCCCCAAAATAAAATTGACGAAGAAGATCAAACGTCGTTTCTATTAAGAATTCACCAGAAGCCATCAACATTTTTCTTTTCTTTTGAAAAAAAATTATTAATCACACTTGAGCAATGTAAAAAAAACGTAAAAAAAAATATCAAAGAAGTTAAATTCGGCTATGCCGAAGTTTATATACCCTTGCACTCCTTGACAATAATAATTTCACATGTTCAAAATTTGTTTTCTGCAACTCAATTCATTAATATACAAACAAAACAATTTTACTCTTCATACTATGTACAATTTGTTCTTCTTCTTCCCTCATTCCCTAAGCAAAGCAACGCACGCATACACATACAGTTTATGTAGCGTTGCGTCTGTGTGTGTATGCATGTGCTCTGTTGATTTGATGATGACGTAGTAGGCAGCAAGCAGAGCTGCCGGCAGCGATTGAACCGATTTATATAGACTGTAACTTGTGTTCTATTTATCCGATCAGGGTCAAATTTTGGGATCTGAGATTTTATATCAAATTCTATTATATTGGTAAATTTCATGGGGATACTCCAATTTTTGCAAAAATTTTTGTTCCAGAGTTATATGATATAGTAGTCCGATCCCAAAGATTTTCATACTTTATCTCACCCGGGTAAAAAAAAAGCTCCCAAAAAAAATTTCATCCCGATAGCTCTTAAGATGGCTGAGTAAAACGCGTACGCACCGACGGACAGACGGACATGGCTATATCGACTTAGCTTCTCATGCTGATCAAGAATATATATACTTTATGGGGTTGGAAACGTCTCCTTCTGTGCGTTACAAACATCTGACCAATTTTATAATACCCTCTGCAAGGGTATAAAAACTTTAAACTGAAACTAACTTGACTAACTTCAGATTTGGGTCGGAAGGGGAGAGAAAGAGTGTGTCTACGATCGTGAGGAGTTTGATGTACACCAAGATGATTCGAAAGATGCTCACTTCTAAGGGTTAATATAAACAAAGGCGAAGCTAAGTAAATTATTAATCGATGTGTTTGTCTGTTGATATTTGTTGATTTTTATACCCTTCGCAAACATCAGACTTCAAAGAAACCCTTTAAAGCGTTTTTCCACTTTGAAGACCATTGGTAAGGAAAGAGTAACAAAAAACTTGCAAGGGTATACAAACTCGACGCGGTTTTACTTATAGACGTAGTCGTACAACGCTCAGTACGAACAAGTGGCCCATATGACACCAGGCCCGGGCCTGTTACGAATGACCCTAAGTAAAGTTAATGCTACAACCTCTACCCACTCCGACCTAAGGGCAAAGGCGTATTACATAATTTAACTAAAGGAATAGAAAATATTAAATGTAATAAGATAATAGGTTACATATAAAAAGAAAACAGGATAGGTTAAAATAAAGAAGGACCGGAACGCAGTTTTTATACCCGGAAGCGAAGTTTCGGAACCGATAACGTGCCACAGTCTGTTGTAGTCACTACATAGCGGGTCCTTATAGATGGAACATAAATGTTAATTTGGCTCAACAGCTCGGAAGAGTCAATCTCCGCATTCAAAAGTTTGTAAAGAAAAGTTACACCAAGCAAAGTTCTACGGTTAGTTAAAGAAGGAAGGTTAATTAACTGAATTCGACTAGAATAAGATGGAAGTTGTACAGTTGGATCCCAGTAAAAACTGTTTTTGTACAGATTCTAATTTGTTTTGATAAAACTCATATTGAGGAGGCCAAGATCCATACTCCAATATGGGGCGGACCAAAGAAGTATGAAGTATTTTGGTAGTATATGGATCCTTGAACTCCTTCGACCAACGCTTTATGAAGCCAAAAACACTCTTAGCCCCACTAACTTTAGTCGATATATGCTGATTAAAACTAAGTTTGCGGTCTATTAAGATACCCAAATCTTTTACAACCAAAGAAGTATTATTAACTCCTTCTAACGGGAAATTATTTAAAAAGTAACTTGCTGATTAGAGAGAACCTCTATAAAAGAACATCATTTCGCACTTAGAACAGTTTAGCGTAAGCCCTACACCACCCCTGAAAAGCATTCAGGTCAGCTTGCAGGGTATGGCATAAAAGAGAGTCTACGATGCGATTATCGATTTTTACATCATCGGCATACCAAAGGATTCTGGAGAGATCATTAATAACCAGAGGGCCGGGGCTAACTTCGACCGGGTCAAAGTTTGTATACCCTTGCAACTTTTTTGGTAACTCTTTCCTTACCCATTAGCCATCAATGTGGAAGAACGTTTTATCTAAAAAAGGCTTATGTTTGCGAAATTATCATAGGAAATAGCGAAGATATTGATCATAGTCACTGTTTTCCACCGATCGTTCCTATGGGAGCTATGTATATGATATAGTCACCCGATCTTGATCAAATGTAGCACAATAGTTTATAGGCGTAATAAACTGTATAATATTAAGTTTCACGACATTAGCACAGAAAATAACGGAGTTATTGAGAAAAGACACTGTTTGTGACTTTGCAGTTTGGATGGGAGCTATATGATATAGTGGTCCGATCCGGCTGAATACAACCCCTGAGATATACAACCCCTGCTGTATATACAAGCCTAAATGCAAAATTTCAGCTCTGTAGCTCTTACGGTCTAGGAGGAGTTTATGTTGATCCAGACGGACGGACGGACGGACATGGCTATTTGAACTCGTCTCGTCGTGCTGATCAAGAATATATACAGCTGTGTTCACGAAAATGCTTCCTTATATGCGTTGCACACTTCTGACCAAAATTAATAAACCCTTTTTGCAAGGGTATAAAAATATATATATAATATAAACAAAAACAAAGCTATATTGTCTGTCGATATTTTTGATCTTGTCCAATAAGTACAAACGGATTCCACCCTTAATAGACAGGATTGGGCCAGGAGTTGCCCTTCCCTGCATGGACCACCTCATGGATCATGGGACCAACTCTGTATAATTTTGATCCGTCGGATCTCTCTCTATGCATGAGCGTCAATAATGTGTGTCTGCATCTGTTCAAGTAGGCGGATGACTAGAGGGAAAAACAATTTTAAAACCGAAAATAACCAAACATCATCCAAGTAGGCTGGTGTATGACCAAAAAGTATTTACCCCAAGGCATGCCAGAAAAAAATATTCATTCTAAGTTAAGAAACCAGCAGAGAAAAATCGGAAAAAGACAAACTAAAATATATATTTTATAAAATGTTTAACCTTTTCTCAGTTTTCCGAAGCGCTGTGGAGTCAGAACCGAAACCGCGGTGGGAGTCCTTTATTGAAAAAGCTGAGGATATCCTGGAGAAATGCTGGTTCGGACTAGCACACTTTGATGGCGAGACGACTCGGTACGTATTCGGATACATATTCGTATTCGGATTCGTATTTGCCTGGATCGTCTTTGAGATATATACGCAGTGGGTAAGTGCAAAGTGCTCTCGGTCACCGAGAGAGAGAGAGAGCGAGAGCGAGCGAGAGAGACAGAGAGGGATGACACAAATTTGTTATTTGTTGCAGACAGGGAAGCAAATCAACAAAGGGAGGAGCTTCTGGTTCCAGATGAACAGTATGTCCGTAGTGGAACTTGACGAGAACCAGGATGCCGTATCGGCCGGAAATCAACGCACGATTTCGGCCCAGACTTCAGTCTCATTGAAGGAGAAGCACTTTTCAATGTGCATTCACAACGATGCGCCACAGTCGGAGGAGCAGCTGGACGACACCGAATGGGAGACTCTGTCGGATACCACAACCAAGTCGACCTTTGCTAAAATGAAGACTGATTTTGATTTCTTTGATGCGAAGGGCAAGTCGAGCAACTCCATGGACGATCAGATCTCGCGTATTCCAGTCATGGTTCGTGAGGCTACTTTCCCCAAAATAAAATTGACGAAGAAGATCAAACGTCGTTTCTATTAAGAATTCACCAGAAGCCATCAACATTTTTCTTTTCTTTTGAAAAAAAATTATTAATCACACTTGAGCAATGTAAAAAAAACGTAAAAAAAAATATCAAAGAAGTTAAATTCGGCTATGCCGAAGTTTATATACCCTTGCACTCCTTGACAATAATAATTTCACATGTTCAAAATTTGTTTTCTGCAACTCAATTCATTAATATACAAACAAAACAATTTTACTCTTCATACTATGTACAATTTGTTCTTCTTCTTCCCTCATTCCCTAAGCAAAGCAACGCACGCATACACATACAGTTTATGTAGCGTTGCGTCTGTGTGTGTATGCATGTGCTCTGTTGATTTGATGATGACGTAGTAGGCAGCAAGCAGAGCTGCCGGCAGCGATTGAACCGATTTATATAGACTGTAACTTGTGTTCTATTTATCCGATCAGGGTCAAATTTTGGGATCTGAGATTTTATATCAAATTCTATTATATTGGTAAATTTCATGGGGATACTCCAATTTTTGCAAAAATTTTTGTTCCAGAGTTATATGATATAGTAGTCCGATCCCAAAGATTTTCATACTTTATCTCACCCGGGTAAAAAAAAGCTCCCAAAAAAATTTCATCCCGATAGCTCTTAAGATGGCTGAGTAAAACGCGTACGCACCGACGGACAGACGGACATGGCTATATCGACTTAGCTTCTCATGCTGATCAAGAATATATATACTTTATGGGGTCGGAAACGGCTCCTTCTGTGCGTTACAAACATCTGACCAATTTTATAATACCCTCTGCAAGGGTATAAAAACTTTAAACTGAAACTAACTTGACTAACTTCAGATTTGTGTCGGAAGGGGAGAGAAAGAGTGTGTCTACGATCGTGAGGAGTTTGATGTACACCAAGATGATTCGAAAGATGCTCACTTCTAAGGGTTAATATAAACAAAGGCGAAGCTAAGTAAATTATTAATCGATGTGTTTGTCTGTTGATATTTGTTGATTTTTATACCTTTCGCAAACATCAGACTTCAAAGAAACCCTTTAAAGCGTTTTTCCACTTTGAAGACCATTGGTAAGGAAAGAGTAACAAAAAACTTGCAAGGGTATACAAACTTCGACGCGGTTTTACTTATAGACGTAGTCGTACAACGCTCAGTACGAACAAGTGGCCCATATGACACCAGGCCCGGGCCTGTTACGAATGACCCTAAGTAAAGTTAATGCTACAACCTCTACCCACTCCGACCTAAGGGCAAAGGCGTATTACATAATTTAACTAAAGGAATAGAAAATATTAAATGTAATATAATGATAATAGGTTACATATAAAAAGAAAACAGGATAGGTTAAAATAAAGAAGGACCGGAACGCAGTTTTTATACCCGGAAGCGAAGTTTCGGAACCGATAACGTGCCACAGTCTGTTGTAGTCACTACATAGCGGGTCCTTATAGATGGAACATAAATGTTAATTTGGCTCAACAGCTCGGAAGAGTCAATCTCCGCATTCAAAAGTTTGTAAAGAAAAGTTACACCAAGCAAAGTTCTACGGTTAGTTAAAGAAGGAAGGTTAATTAACTGAATTCGACTAGAATAAGATGGAAGTTGTACAGTTGGATCCCAGTAAAAACTGTTTTTGTACAGATTCTAATTTGTTTTGATAAAACTCATATTGAGGAGGCCAAGATCCATACTCCAATATGGGGCGGACCCAAAGAAGTATGAAGTATTTTGGTAGTATATGGATCCTTGAACTCCTTCGACCAACGCTTTATGAAGCCAAAAACACTCTTAGCCCCACTAACTTTAGTCGATATATGCTGATTAAAACTAAGTTTGCGGTCTATTAAGATACCCAAATCTTTTACAACCAAAGAAGTATTATTAACTCCTTCTAACGGGAAATTATTTAAAAAGTAACTTGCTGATTAGAGAGAAATCTTTTACAACCAAAGAAGTATTATTAACTCCTTCTAACGGGAAATTATTTAAAAAGTAACTTGCTGATTAGAGAGAAAAAGAACATCATTTTGCACTTAGAACAGTTTAGCGTAAGCCAGCGAGAAAAATCGGAAAAAGACAAACTAAAATATATATTTTATAAAATGTTTAACCTTTTCTCAGTTTTCCGAAGCGCTGTGGAGTCAGAACCGAAACCGCGGTGGGAGTCCTTTATTGAAAAAGCTGAGGATATCCTGGAGAAATGCTGGTTCGGACTAGCACACTTTGATGGCGAGACGACTCGGTACGTATTCGGATACATATTCGTATTCGGATTCGTATTTGCCTGGATCGTCTTTGAGATATATACGCAGTGGGTAAGTGCAAAGTGCTCTCGGTCACCGAGAGAGAGAGAGAGCGAGCGAGAGAGAGACAGAGAGGGATGACACAAATTTGTTATTTGTTGCAGACAGGGAAGCAAATCAACAAAGGGAGGAGCTTCTGGTTCCAGATGAACAGTATGTCCGTAGTGGAACTTGACGAGAACCAGGATGCCGTATCGGCCGGAAATCAACGCACGATTTCGGCCCAGACTTCAGTCTCATTGAAGGAGAAGCACTTTTCAATGTGCATTCACAACGATGCGCCACAGTCGGAGGAGCAGCTGGACGACACCGAATGGGAGACTCTGTCGGATACCACAACCAAGTCGACCTTTGCTAAAATGAAGACTGATTTTGATTTCTTTGATGCGAAGGGCAAGTCGAGCAACTCCATGGACGATCAGATCTCGCGTATTCCAGTCATGGTTCGTGAGGCTACTTTCCCCAAAATAAAATTGACGAAGAAGATCAAACGTCGTTTCTATTAAGAATTCACCAGAAGCCATCAACAATTTTTCTTTTCTTTTGAAAAAAAATTATTAATCACACTTGAGCAATGTGTAAAAAACGTAAAAAAAATATCAAAGAAGTTAAATTCGGCTATGCCGAAGTTTATACTACCCTTGCACTCCTTGACAATAATAATTTCACATGTTCAAAATTTGTTTTCTGCAACTCAATTCATTAATATACAAACAAAACAATTTTACTCTTCATACTATGTACAATTTGTTCTTCTTCTTCCCTCATTCCCTAAGCAAAGCAACGCACGCATACACATACAGTTTATGTAGCGTTGCGTCTGTGTGTGTATGCATGTGCTCTGTTGATTTGATGATGACGTAGTAGGCAGCAAGCAGAGCTGCCGGCAGCGATTGAACCGATTTATATAGACTGTAACTTGTGTTCTATTTATCCGATCAGGGTCAAATTTTGGGATCTGAGATTTTATATCAAATTCTATTATATTGGTAAATTTCATGGGGATACTCCAATTTTTGCAAAAATTTTTGTTCCAGAGTTATATGATATAGTAGTCCGATCCCAAAGATTTTCATACTTTATCTCACCCGGGTAAAAAAAACCCGCTCCCAAAAAAATTTCATCCCGATAGCTCTTAAGATGGCTGAGTAAAACGCGTACGCACCGACGGACAGACGGACATGGCTATATCGACTTAGCTTCTCATGCTGATCAAGAATATATATACTTTATGGGGTCGGAAACGTCTCCTTCTGTGCGTTACAAACATCTGACCAATTTTATAATACCCTCTGCAAGGGTATAAAAACTTTAAACTGAAACTAACTTGACTAACTTCAGATTTGTGTCGGAAGGGGAGAGAAAGAGTGTGTCTACGATCGTGAGGAGTTTGATGTACACCAAGATGATTCGAAAGATGCTCACTTCTAAGGGTTAATATAAACAAAGGCGAAGCTAAGTAAATTATTAATCGATGTGTTTGTCTGTTGATATTTGTTGATTTTTATACCCTTCGCAAACATCAGACTTCAAAGAAACCCTTTAAAGCGTTTTTCCACTTTGAAGACCATTGGTAAGGAAAGAGTAACAAAAAAACTTGCAAGGGTATACAAACTTCGACGCGGTTTTACTTATAGACGTAGTCGTACAACGCTCAGTACGAACAAGTGGCCCATATGACACCAGGCCCGGGCCTGTTACGAATGACCCTAAGTAAAGTTAATGCTACAACCTCTACCCACTCCGACCTAAGGGCAAAGGCGTATTACATAATTTAACTAAAGGAATAGAAAATATTAAATGTAATAAGATAATAGGTTACATATAAAAAGATAATAGGTTACATATAGAAAGAAACAATAGCTCAGAAAATAACGAAGTTATTGAGAAAGTCACTGTTTGTGACTTGGCCGTTTGTATGGGAGCTATATGATATAGTCAACCCGATCTTGATCAAATTTGGCATAGTCGCTTATAGGCGTAGTAAACTCTCTAATATTAGCATATATCTCTAATAATAGCATAGAAAATAACGAAGTTATTGAGAAAAGTCACTGTTCGTGACTTTGGGGTTTGTATGGGAGCTATATGATATAGTGGTCCGATCCAGCTGAATCCGAGATATACAACGCCTGCAGTATATACAAGCCCACGGGCAAAATTTCAGCTCTGTAGCTCTTACGGTCTAGGAGGAGTTTGCGTTGATCCAGACGGACGGACGGACGGACGGACATAGCTAGTTGAACTCATCTCGTCGTGCTGATCAAGAATATATATACTTTGTATGGTCGGAGATGCTTCGTTCTATGCGTTGCACACTTCTGACCAAAATTAATATACCCTTTTTGCAAGGGTATAAAAATTCAATTTGATTATGTGGTTATATTATAAATCGTAAATTAGATAGGTCTGGTGTCTCTTCTGCTGTCATTGAGCAAAATAAGTTCTCATATAATTATCAAGCTTCAAATGGAATAATATCAATTTTAGCAGGATTGGGCCAGGAGTTGCCCTTCCCTGCATGGACCACCTCATGGATCATGGGACCAACTCTGTATAATTTTGATCCGTCGGATCTCCCTCTATGCATGAGCGTCAATAATGTGTGTCTGCATCTGTTCAAGTAGGCGGATGACTAGAGGGAAAAAACAATTTTAAAACCGAAAAAAAACCAAACATCATCCAAGTAGGCTGGTGTATGACCAAAAAGTGTTTACCCCAAGGCATGCCAGAAAAAAATATTCATTCTAAGTTAAGGAACCAGCAGAGAAAAATCGGAAAAAGACAAACTAAAATATATATTTTATAAAATGTTTAACCTTTTCTCAGTTTTCCGAAGCGCTGTGGAGTCAGAACCGAAACCGCGGTGGGAGTCCTTTATTGAAAAAGCTGAGGATATCCTGGAGAAATGCTGGTTCGGACTAGCACACTTTGATGGCGAGACGACTCGGTACGTATTCGGATACATATTCGTACTCGGATTCGTATTTGCCTGGATCGTCTTTGAGATATATACGCAGTGGGTAAGTGCAAAGTGCTGTCGGTCACCGAGAGAGAGAGAGAGATAGTGAGAGACAGAGAGGGATGACACAAATTTGTTATTTGTTGCAGACAGGGAAGCAAATCAACATAAGGAGGAGCTTCTGGTTTCAGATGAACCGTATGTCCGTAGTGGAACTTGACGAGAACCAGGATGCCGTATCGGCCGGAAATCAACGCACGATTTCGGCCCAGACTTCAGTCTCATTGAAGGAGAAGCACTTTTCAATGTGCATTCACAACGATGCGCCACAGTCGGAGGAGCAGCTGGACGACACCGAATGGGAGACTGTCGGATACCACAACCAAGTCGACCTTTGCTAAAATGAAGACTGATTTTGATTTCTTTGATGCGAAGGGCAAGTCGAGCAACTCCATGGACGATCAGATCTCGCGTATTCCAGTCATGGTTCGTGAGGCTACTTTCCCCAAAATAAAATTGACGAAGAAGATCAAACGTCGTTTCTATTAAGAATTCACCAGAAGCCATCAACATTTTTCTTTTCTTTTGAAAAAAATTATTAATCACACTTGAGCAATGTAAAAAAAACGTAAAAAAAAAATATCAAAGAAGTTAAATTCGGCTATGCCGAAGTTTATATACCCTTGCACTCCTTGACAATAATAATTTCACATGTTCAAAATTTGTTTTCTGCAACTCAATTCATTAATATACAAACAAAACAATTTTACTCTTCATACTATGTACAATTTGTTCTTCTTCTTCCCTCATTCCCTAAGCAAAGCAACGCACGCATACACATACAGTTTATGTAGCGTTGCGTCTGTGTGTGTATGCATGTGCTCTGTTGATTTGATGATGACGTAGTAGGCAGCAACCAGAGCTGCCGGCAGCGATTGAACCGATTTATATAGACTGTAACTTGTGTTCTATTTATCCGATCAGGGTCAAATTTTGGGATCTGAGATTTTATATCAAATTCTATTATATTGGTAAATTTCATGGGGATACTCCAATTTTTGCAAAAATTTTTGTTCCAGAGTTATATGATATAGTAGTCCGATCCCAAAGATTTTCATACTTTATCTCACCCGGGTAAAAAAAGCTCCCAAATCCCAAAATTTCATCCCGATAGCTCTTAAGATGGCTGAGTAAAACGCGTACGCACCGACGGACAGACGGACATGGCTATATCGACTTAGCTTCTCATGCTGATCAAGAATATATATACTTTATGGGGTCGGAAACGTCTCCTTCTGTGCGTTACAAACATCTGACCAATTTTATAATACCCTCTGCAAGGGTATAAAAACTTTAAACTGAAACTAACTTGACTAACTTCAGATTTGTGTCGGAAGGGGAGAGAAAGAGTGTGTCTACGATCGTGAGGAGTTTGATGTACACCAAGATGATTCGAAAGATGCTCACTTCTAAGGGTTAATATAAACAAAGGCGAAGCTAAGTAAATTATTAATCGATGTGTTTGTCTGTTGATATTTGTTGATTTTTATACCCTTCGCAAACATCAGACTTCAAAGAAACCCTTTAAAGCGTTTTTCCACTTTGAAGACCATTGGTAAGGAAAGAGTAACAAAAAACTTGCAAGGGTATACAAACTTCGACGCGGTTTTACTTATAGACGTAGTCGTACAACGCTCAGTACGAACAAGTGGCCCATATGACACCAGGCCCGGGCCTGTTACGAATGACCCTAAGTAAAGTTAATGCTACAACCTCCCTACCCACCCGACCTAAGGGCAAAGGCCTATTACATAATTTAACTAAAGGAATAGAAAATATTAAATGTAATAAGATTTTAAATATAAGTTAAATAAAAACAGGATAGGTTAAAAGGATAGGAAGAAGGACGGAAACGGAGCAACGTAGTTTTAGTGTATGACCAAAAAGTGTTTACCCCAAGGCATGCCAGAAAAAAATATTCATTCTAAGTTAAGAAACCAGCAGAGAAAAATCGGAAAAAGACAAACTAAAATATATATTTTATAAAATGTTTAACCTTTTCTCAGTTTTCCGAAGCGCTGTGGAGTCAGAACCGAAACCGCGGTGGGAGTCCTTTATTGAAAAAGCTGAGGATATCCTGGAGAAATGCTGGTTCGGACTAGCACACTTTGATGGCGAGACGACTCGGTACGTATTCGGATACATATTCGTATTCGGATTCGTATTTGCCTGGATCATCTTTGAGATATATACGCAGTGGGTAAGTGCAAAGTGCTCTCGGTCACCGAGAGAGAGAGAGAGAGCGAGAGCGAGCGAGAGAGACAGAGAGGGATGACACAAATTTGTTATTTGTTGCAGACAGGGAAGCAAATCAACAAAGGGAGGAGCTTCTGGTTCCAGATGAACAGTATGTCCGTAGTGGAACTTGACGAGAACCAGGATGCCGTATCGGCCGGAAATCAACGCACGATTTCGGCCCAGACTTCAGTCTCATTGAAGGAGAAGCACTTTTCAATGTGCATTCACAACGATGCGCCACAGTCGGAGGAGCAGCTGGACGACACCGAATGGGAGACTCTGTCGGATACCACAACCAAGTCGACCTTTGCTAAAATGAAGACTGATTTTGATTTCTTTGATGCGAAGGGCAAGTCGAGCAACTCCATGGACGATCAGATCTCGCGTATTCCAGTCATGGTTCGTGAGGCTACTTTCCCCAAAATAAAATTGACGAAGAAGATCAAACGTCGTTTCTATTAAGAATTCACCAGAAGCCATCAACATTTTTTCTTTTCTTTTGAAAAAAATTATTAATCACACTTGAGCAATGTAAAAAAACGTAAAAAAATATCAAAGAAGCGTTGCTTCTGTATGTATGCATGTGCTCTGTTGATTTGATGATGACGTAGTAGGCAGCAAGCAGAGCTGCCGGCAGCGATTGAAGCCGATTTATATAGACTGTAACTTGTGTTCTATTTATCCGATCAGGGTCAAATTTTGGGATCTGAGATTTTATATCAAATTCTATTATATTGGTAAATTTCATTGGGATACTCCAATTTTTGCAAAAATTTTTGTTCCAGAGTTATATGATATAGTAGTCCGATCCCAAAGATTTTCATACTTTATCTCACCCGGGTAAAAAAAAAGCTCCCAAAAATTAATTATTCCCGATAGCTCTTAAGATGGCTGAGTAAAACGCGTACGCACCGACGGACAGACGGACATGGCTATATCGACTTAGCTTCTCATGCTGATCAAGAATATATATACTTTATGGGGTCGGAAACGTCTCCTTCTGTGCGTTACAAACATCTGACCAATTTTATAATACCCTCTGCAAGGGTGTAAATAAAAACTTTAAACTGAAACTAACTTGACTAACTTCAGATTTGTGTCGGAAGGGGAGAGAAAGAGTGTGTCTACGATCGTGAGGAGTTTGATGTACACCAAGATGATTCGAAAGATGCTCACTTCTAAGGGTTAATATAAACAAAGGCGAAGCTAAGTAAATTATTAATCGATGTGTTTGTCTGTTGATATTTGTTGATTTTTATACCCTTCGCAAACATCAGACTTCAAAGAAACCCTTTAAAGCGTTTTTCCACTTTGAAGACCATTGGTAAGGAAAGAGTAACAAAAAACTTGCAAGGGTATACAAACTTCGACGCGGTTTTACTTATAGACGTAGTCGTACAACGCTCAGTACGAACAAGTGGCCCATATGACACCAGGCCCGGGCCTGTTACGAATGACCCTAAGTAAAGTTAATGCTACAACCTCTACCCCACTCCGACCTAAGGGCAAAGGCGTATTACATAATTTAACTAAAGGAATAGAAAATATTAAATGTAATAAGATAATAGGTTACATATAAAAAGAAAACAGGATAGGTTAAAATAAAGAAGGACCGGAACGCAGTTTTTATACCCGGAAGCGAAGTTTCGGAACCGATAACGTGCCACAGTCTGTTGTAGTCACTACATAGCGGGTCCTTATAGATGGAACATAAATGTTAATTTGGCTCAACAGCTCGGAAGAGTCAATCTCCGCATTCAAAAGTTTGTAAAGAAAAGTTACACCAAGCAAAGTTCTACGGTTAGTTAAAGAAGGAAGGTTAATTAACTGAATTCGACTAGAATAAGATGGAAGTTGTACAGTTGGATCCCAGTAAAAACTGTTTTTGTACAGATTCTAATTTGTTTTGATAAAACTCATATTGAGGAGGCCAAGATCCATACTCCAATATGGGGCGGACCAAAGAAGTATGAAGTATTTTGGTAGTATATGGATCCTTGAACTCCTTCGACCAACGCTTTATGAAGCCAAAAACACTCTTAGCCCCACTAACTTTAGTCGATATATGCTGATTAAAACTAAGTTTGCGGTCTATTAAGATACCCAAATCTTTTACAACCAAAGAAGTATTATTAACTCCTTCTAACGGGAAATTATTTAAAAAGTAACTTGCTGATTAGAGAGAACCTCTATAAAAGAACATCATTTTGCACTTAGAACAGTTTAGCGTAAGCCCTACACCACCCCTGAAAAGCATTCAGGTCAGCTTGCAGGGTATGGCATAAAAGAGAGTCTACGATGCGATTAGCGATTTTTACATCATCGGCATACCAAAGGATTCTGGAGAGATCATTAATAACCAGAGGGCCGGGGCTAACTTCCGACCGGGTCAAAGTTTGTATACCCTTGCAACTTTTTTGGTAACTCTTTCCTTACCCATTAGCCATCAATGTGGAAGAACGTTTTATCTAAAAAGGCTTATGTTTGCGAAATAATCATAGGAAATAGCGAAGATATTGATCATAGTCACTGTTTTCCACCGATCGTTCCTATGGGAGCTATGTATATGATATAGTCACCCGATCTTGATCAAATGTAGCACAGTAGTTTATAGGCGTAATAAACTGTATAATATTAAGTTTCACGACATTACGGCACAGAAAATAACGGAGTTATTGAGAAAAGACACTGTTTGTGACTTTGCAGTTTGGATGGGATCAGGATAGTGGTCCGATCCGGCTGAATATAATCTACCCTTAGCAATGTATAAAAAAGCCTAAAAATGCAAATATGTTAAGCTCTGAAACTAACTTACGGACTAACATGCAGTATTTGATCCGCGGACGGAAGGACGGACATGGCTTTTGAGCTCGTGTCGTCGTACTGATCGTAAGGAGGTTGATTTACTCCGAGATGTGTACTCGAAAGATGCTCACTTCTAAGGGTTAATATAAACTAAAGGCGAAGCTAAGTAAATTATTAAATGATGTGTTTGTCTGTCGATATTTTTGATTTTTCTCAGTTATCTTTGGTGCGACTATTCATCTTGTCCAATAAGTACATACGGATTCAACCCTTAATAGACAGGATTGGGCCAGGAGTTGCCCTTCCCTGCATGGACCACCTCATGGATCATGGGCCCAACTCTGTATAATTTTGTACCGTCGGATTTCAAGTAGGCGGATGACTAGAGGGAAAAACAATTTTAAAACCGATAAAAAACCAAACATCATCCAAGTAGGCTGGTTTATGACCAAAAAGTGTACCTAAAGGCATGCCAGAAAAAAATATTCATTTAAATTAAAGCAAGGGGCAAAGAAACAGCAGAAAAAGACAAACTAAAATATATATTTTCTAAAATGCTTAACCTCTTGTCAATTTTTCGAAGCGCTGTGGAGCCAGAACCAAAACCGCGGTGGGAGTCCTTTGTTGAAGAAGCTGAGAATATCCTGGAGAAATGCTGGTTCGGACTAGCACACTGTGATGGTGAGACGACTCGGTACGTATTCGGATACATATTCGTACTCGGATTCGTATTTGCCTGGATCGTCTTTGAGATATATAAGCAGTGGGTAAGTGCAAAGAGAGAGAGAGAGAGCGAGCGAGAGAGACAGAGAGGGATGACACAAATTTGCTATTTGTTGCAGACAGGGAAGCAAATCAACATAAGGAGGAGCTTCTGGTTCCAGATGAACCGTATGTCCGTAGTGGAACTTGACCAGAACCAGGATGCCGTATCGGCCGGAAATCAACGCACGATTTCGGCGCAGACTTCAGTCTCATTGAAGGAGAAGCACTTTTCAATGTGCGTCCACAACGATGCTCCACAGTCGGAGGAGCAGCTGGACGACACCGAATGGGAGACTTGGTCGGATCCCACAATCAAGCCGACCTATACTAAAATGAAGACAGATTTTGATTTCTTTCATGCGAAGGGCAAGTCGAGCAACTCCAAGGACGATCAGAACTCGCGTATTCCAGTCATGGTTCGTGAGGCTACTTACCCCAAAATAAAATTGACGAAGAAGATCAAAAGTTTCTATTAAGAATTTACCGGAAGCCATCATCATCATTATTATTTTTCTTTTCTTTTGAAATTATGTAATGTAAATTATGTATGTAATCGTGTAATTTTCATTTTACTACCCCACACATTTGGAATCAATTCAAAATTATTAATCACACTTAAGCAATGTAAAAAAATCGTAAAAAAAATATTTTAACTGAAACTAACTTGACTAACTTCAGATTTGGGTCGGAAGGGGAGAAAGAGTGTGTCTACGATCGTAAGGAGGTTGATTTACACCGAGATGACTCGAAAGATGCTCACTTCTAAGGGTTAATATAAACAAAGGCGAAGCTAAGTAAATTATTAAATGATGTGTTTGTCTGTCGATATTTTTGATTTTTCTCAGTTATCTTTGGTGCGACTATTCATCTTGTCCAATAAGTACATACGGATTCAACCCTTAATAGACAGGATTGGGCCAGGGTTGCCCTTCCTGCATGGACCACCTCATGGATCATGGGCCCAACTCTGTATAATTTTGTACCGTCGGATTTCAAGTAGGCGGATGACTAGAGGGAAAAACAATTTTAAAACCGATAAAAAACCAAACATCATCCAAGTAGGCTGGTTTATGACCAAAAAGTGTACCTAAAGGCATGCCAGAAAAAAATATTCATTTAAATTAAAGCAAGGGGCAAAGAAACAGCAGAAAAAGACAAACTAAAATATATATTTTCTAAAATGCTTAACCTCTTGTCAATTTTTCGAAGCGCTGTGGAGCCAGAACCAAAACCGCGGTGGGAGTCCTTTGTTGAAGAAGCTGAGAATATCCTGGAGAAATGCTGGTTCGGACTAGCACACTGTGATGGTGAGACGACTCGGTACGTATTCGGATACATATTCGTACTCGGATTCGTATTTGCCTGGATCGTCTTTGAGATATATAAGCAGTGGGTAAGTGCAAAGAGAGAGAGAGAGAGCGAGCGAGAGAGACAGAGAGGGATGACACAAATTTGCTATTTGTTGCAGACAGGGAAGCAAATCAACATAAGGAGGAGCTTCTGGTTCCAGATGAACCGTATGTCCGTAGTGGAACTTGACCAGAACCAGGATGCCGTATCGGCCGGAAATCAACGCACGATTTCGGCGCAGACTTCAGTCTCATTGAAGGAGAAGCACTTTTCAATGTGCGTCCACAACGATGCTCCACAGTCGGAGGAGCAGCTGGACGACACCGAATGGGAGACTTGGTCGGATCCCACAATCAAGCCGACCTATACTAAAATGAAGACAGATTTTGATTTCTTTCATGCGAAGGGCAAGTCGAGCAACTCCAAGGACGATCAGAACTCGCGTATTCCAGTCATGGTTCGTGAGGCTACTTACCCCAAAATAAAATTGACGAAGAAGATCAAAAGTTTCTATTAAGAATTTACCGGAAGCCATCATCATCATTATTATTTTTCTTTTCTTTTGAAATTATGTAATGTAAATTATGTATGTAATTGTGTAATTTTCATTTTACTACCCCACACATTTGGAATCAATTCAAAATTATTAATCACACTTAAGCAATGTAAAAAAATCGTAAAAAAAAATATGTTAACTGAAACTAACTTGACTAACATCAGATTTGGGTCGGAAGGGGAGAGAGTGTGTCTACGATCGTAAGGAGGTTGATTTACTCCGAGATGACTCGAAAGATGCTCACTTCTAAGGGTTAATATAAACAAAGGCGAAGCTAAGTAAATTATTAAATGATGTGTTTGTCTGTCGATATTTTTGATTTTTCTCAGTTATCTTTGGTGCGACTATTCATCTTGTCCAATAAGTACATACGGATTCAACCCTTAATAGACAGGATTGGGCCAGGAGTTGCCCTTCCCTGCATGGACCACCTCATGGATCATGGGCCCAACTCTGTATAATTTTGTACCGTCGGATTTCAAGTAGGCGGATGACTAGAGGGAAAAACAATTTTAAAACCGATAAAAAACCAAACATCATCCAAGTAGGCTGGTTTATGACCAAAAAGTGTACCTAAAGGCATGCCAGAAAAAAATATTCATTTAAATTAAAGCAAGGGGCAAAGAAACAGCAGAAAAAGACAAACTAAAATATATATTTTCTAAAATGCTTAACCTCTTGTCAATTTTTCGAAGCGCTGTGGAGCCAGAACCAAAACCGCGGTGGGAGTCCTTTGTTGAAGAAGCTGAGAATATCCTGGAGAAATGCTGGTTCGGACTAGCACACTGTGATGGTGAGACGACTCGGTACGTATTCGGATACATATTCGTACTCGGATTCGTATTTGCCTGGATCGTCTTTGAGATATATAAGCAGTGGGTAAGTGCAAAGAGAGAGAGAGAGAGAGCGAGCGAGAGAGACAGAGAGGGATGACACAAATTTCCTATTTGTTGCAGACAGGGAAGCAAATCAACATAAGGAGGAGCTTCTGGTTCCAGATGAACCGTATGTCCGTAGTGGAACTTGACCAGAACCAGGATGCCGTATCGGCCGGAAATCAACGCACGATTTCGGCGCAGACTTCAGTCTCATTGAAGGAGAAGCACTTTTCAATGTGCGTCCACAACGATGCTCCACAGTCGGAGGAGCAGCTGGACGACACCGAATGGGAGACTTGGTCGGATCCCACAATCAAGCCGACCTATACTAAAATGAAGACAGATTTTGATTTCTTTCATGCGAAGGGCAAGTCGAGCAACTCCAAGGACGATCAGAACTCGCGTATTCCAGTCATGGTTCGTGAGGCTACTTACCCCAAAATAAAATTGACGAAGAAGATCAAAAGTTTCTATTAAGAATTTACCGGAAGCCATCATCATCATTATTATTTTTCTTTTCTTTTGAAATTATGTAATGTAAATTATGTATGTAATCGTGTAATTTTCATTTTACTACCCCACACATTTGGAATCAATTCAAAATTATTAATCACACTTAAGCAATGTAAAAAAATCGTAAAAAAAAAATATGTTAACTGAAACTAACTTGACTAACTTCAGATTTGGGTCGGAAGGGGAGAGAGTGTGTCTACGATCGTAAGGAGGTTGATTTACTCCGAGATGACTCGAAAGATGCTCACTTCTAAGGGTTAATATAAACAAAGGCGAAGCTAAGTAAATTATTAAATGATGTGTTTGTCTGTCGATATTTTTGATTTTTCTCAGTTATCTTTGGTGCGACTATTCATCTTGTCCAATAAGTACATACGGATTCAACCCTTAATAGACAGGATTGGGCCAGGGCTTGCCCTTCCCTGCATGGACCACCTCATGGATCATGGGCCCAACTCTGTATAATTTTGTACCGTCGGATTTCAAGTAGGCGGATGACTAGAGGGAAAAACAATTTTAAAACCGATAAAAAACCAAACATCATCCAAGTAGGCTGGTTTATGACCAAAAAGTGTACCTAAAGGCATGCCAGAAAAAAATATTCATTTAAATTAAAGCAAGGGGCAAAGAAACAGCAGAAAAAGACAAACTAAAATATATATTTTCTAAAATGCTTAACCTCTTGTCAATTTTTCGAAGCGCTGTGGAGCCAGAACCAAAACCGCGGTGGGAGTCCTTTGTTGAAGAAGCTGAGAATATCCTGGAGAAATGCTGGTTCGGACTAGCACACTGTGATGGTGAGACGACTCGGTACGTATTCGGATACATATTCGTACTCGGATTCGTATTTGCCTGGATCGTCTTTGAGATATATAAGCAGTGGGTAAGTGCAAAGAGAGAGAGAGAGAGAGCGAGCGAGAGAGACAGAGAGGGATGACACAAATTTGCTATTTGTTGCAGACAGGGAAGCAAATCAACATAAGGAGGAGCTTCTGGTTCCAGATGAACCGTATGTCCGTAGTGGAACTTGACCAGAACCAGGATGCCGTATCGGCCGGAAATCAACGCACGATTTCGGCGCAGACTTCAGTCTCATTGAAGGAGAAGCACTTTTCAATGTGCGTCCACAACGATGCTCCACAGTCGGAGGAGCAGCTGGACGACACCGAATGGGAGACTTGGTCGGATCCCACAATCAAGCCGACCTATACTAAAATGAAGACAGATTTTGATTTCTTTCATGCGAAGGGCAAGTCGAGCAACTCCAAGGACGATCAGAACTCGCGTATTCCAGTCATGGTTCGTGAGGCTACTTACCCCAAAATAAAATTGACGAAGAAGATCAAAAGTTTCTATTAAGAATTTACCGGAAGCCATCATCATCATTATTATTTTTCTTTTCTTTTGAAATTATGTAATGTAAATTATGTATGTAATCGTGTAATTTTCATTTTACTACCCCACACATTTGGAATCAATTCAAAATTATTAATCACACTTAAGCAATGTAAAAAAATCGTAAAAAAAAATATGTTAACTGAAACTAACTTGACTAACATCAGATTTGGGTCGGAAGGGGGGGAGAGAGTGTGTCTACGATCGTAAGGAGGTTGATTTACTCCGAGATGACTCGAAAGATGCTCACTTCTAAGGGTTAATATAAACAAAGGCGAAGCTAAGTAAATTATTAAATGATGTGTTTGTCTGTCGATATTTTTGATTTTTCTCAGTTATCTTTGGTGCGACTATTCATCTTGTCCAATAAGTACATACGGATTCAACCCTTAATAGACAGGATTGGGCCAGGAGTTGCCCTTCCCTGCATGGACCACCTCATGGATCATGGGCCCAACTCTGTATAATTTTGTACCGTCGGATTTCAAGTAGGCGGATGACTAGAGGGAAAAACAATTTTAAAACCGATAAAAAACCAAACATCATCCAAGTAGGCTGGTTTATGACCAAAAAGTGTACCTAAAGGCATGCCAGAAAAAAATATTCATTTAAATTAAAGCAAGGGGCAAAGAAACAGCAGAAAAAGACAAACTAAAATATATATTTTCTAAAATGCTTAACCTCTTGTCAATTTTTCGAAGCGCTGTGGAGCCAGAACCAAAACCGCGGTGGGAGTCCTTTGTTGAAGAAGCTGAGAATATCCTGGAGAAATGCTGGTTCGGACTAGCACACTGTGATGGTGAGACGACTCGGTACGTATTCGGATACATATTCGTACTCGGATTCGTATTTGCCTGGATCGTCTTTGAGATATATAAGCAGTGGGTAAGTGCAAAAGAGAGAGAGAGAGAGCGAGCGAGAGAGACAGAGAGGGATGACACAAATTTGCTATTTGTTGCAGACAGGGAAGCAAATCAACATAAGGAGGAGCTTCTGGTTCCAGATGAACCGTATGTCCGTAGTGGAACTTGACCAGAACCAGGATGCCGTATCGGCCGGAAATCAACGCACGATTTCGGCGCAGACTTCAGTCTCATTGAAGGAGAAGCACTTTTCAATGTGCGTCCACAACGATGCTCCACAGTCGGAGGAGCAGCTGGACGACACCGAATGGGAGACTTGGTCGGATCCCACAATCAAGCCGACCTATACTAAAATGAAGACAGATTTTGATTTCTTTCATGCGAAGGGCAAGTCGAGCAACTCCAAGGACGATCAGAACTCGCGTATTCCAGTCATGGTTCGTGAGGCTACTTACCCCAAAATAAAATTGACGAAGAAGATCAAAAGTTTCTATTAAGAATTTACCGGAAGCCATCATCATCATTATTATTTTTCTTTTCTTTTGAAATTATGTAATGTAAATTATGTATGTAATCGTGTAATTTTCATTTTACTACCCCACACATTTGGAATCAATTCAAAATTATTAATCACACTTAAGCAATGTAAAAAAATCGTAAAAAAAATATGTTAACTGAAACTAACTTGACTAACATCAGATTTGGGTCGGAAGGGGAGAGAGTGTGTCTACGATCGTAAGGAGGTTGATTTACTCCGAGATGACTCGAAAGATGCTCACTTCTAAGGGTTAATATAAACAAAGGCGAAGCTAAGTAAATTATTAAATGATGTGTTTGTCTGTCGATATTTTTGATTTTTCTCAGTTATCTTTGGTGCGACTATTCATCTTGTCCAATAAGTACATACGGATTCAACCCTTAATAGACAGGATTGGGCCAGGAGTTGCCCTTCCCTGCATGGACCACCTCATGGATCATGGGCCCAACTCTGTATAATTTTGTACCGTCGGATTTCAAGTAGGCGGATGACTAGAGGGAAAAACAATTTTAAAACCGATAAAAAACCAAACATCATCCAAGTAGGCTGGTTTATGACCAAAAAGTGTACCTAAAGGCATGCCAGAAAAAAATATTCATTTAAATTAAAGCAAGGGGCAAAGAAACAGCAGAAAAAGACAAACTAAAATATATATTTTCTAAAATGCTTAACCTCTTGTCAATTTTTCGAAGCGCTGTGGAGCCAGAACCAAAACCGCGGTGGGAGTCCTTTGTTGAAGAAGCTGAGAATATCCTGGAGAAATGCTGGTTCGGACTAGCACACTGTGATGGTGAGACGACTCGGTACGTATTCGGATACATATTCGTACTCGGATTCGTATTTGCCTGGATCGTCTTTGAGATATATAAGCAGTGGGTAAGTGCAAAGAGAGAGAGAGAGAGCGAGCGAGAGAGACAGAGAGGGATGACACAAATTTGCTATTTGTTGCAGACAGGGAAGCAAATCAACATAAGGAGGAGCTTCTGGTTCCAGATGAACCGTATGTCCGTAGTGGAACTTGACCAGAACCAGGATGCCGTATCGGCCGGAAATCAACGCACGATTTCGGCGCAGACTTCAGTCTCATTGAAGGAGAAGCACTTTTCAATGTGCGTCCACAACGATGCTCCACAGTCGGAGGAGCAGCTGGACGACACCGAATGGGAGACTTGGTCGGATCCCACAATCAAGCCGACCTATACTAAAATGAAGACAGATTTTGATTTCTTTCATGCGAAGGGCAAGTCGAGCAACTCCAAGGACGATCAGAACTCGCGTATTCCAGTCATGGTTCGTGAGGCTACTTACCCCAAAATAAAATTGACGAAGAAGATCAAAAGTTTCTATTAAGAATTTACCGGAAGCCATCATCATCATTATTATTTTTCTTTTCTTTTGAAATTATGTAATGTAAATTATGTATGTAATCGTGTAATTTTCATTTTACTACCCCACACATTTGGAATCAATTCAAAATTATTAATCACACTTAAGCAATGTAAAAAAATCGTAAAAAAAAAATGTTAACTGAAACTAACTTGACTAACATCAGATTTGGGTCGGAAGGGGAGAGAGTGTGTCTACGATCGTAAGGAGGTTGATTTACACCGAGATGACTCGAAAGATGCTCACTTCTAAGGGTTAATATAAACAAAGGCGAAGCTAAGTAAATTATTAAATGATGTGTTTGTCTGTCGATATTTTTGATTTTTCTCAGTTATCTTTGGTGCGACTATTTTGTCATCTTGTCCAATAAGTACATACGGATTCAACCCTTAATAGACAGGATTGGGCCAGGAGTTGCCCTTCCCTGCATGGACCACCTCATGGATCATGGGCCCAACTCTGTATAATTTTGTACCGTCGGATTTCAAGTAGGCGGATGACTAGAGGGAAAAACAATTTTAAAACCGATAAAAAACCAAACATCATCCAAGTAGGCTGGTTTATGACCAAAAAGTGTACCTAAAGGCATGCCAGAAAAAAATATTCATTTAAATTAAAGCAAGGGGCAAAGAAACAGCAGAAAAAGACAAACTAAAATATATATTTTCTAAAATGCTTAACCTCTTGTCAATTTTTCGAAGCGCTGTGGAGCCAGAACCAAAACCGCGGTGGGAGTCCTTTGTTGAAGAAGCTGAGAATATCCTGGAGAAATGCTGGTTCGGACTAGCACACTGTGATGGTGAGACGACTCGGTACGTATTCGGATACATATTCGTACTCGGATTCGTATTTGCCTGGATCGTCTTTGAGATATATAAGCAGTGGGTAAGTGCAAAGAGAGAGAGAGAGAGAGCGAGCGAGAGAGACAGAGAGGGATGACACAAATTTGCTATTTGTTGCAGACAGGGAAGCAAATCAACATAAGGAGGAGCTTCTGGTTCCAGATGAACCGTATGTCCGTAGTGGAACTTGACCAGAACCAGGATGCCGTATCGGCCGGAAATCAACGCACGATTTCGGCGCAGACTTCAGTCTCATTGAAGGAGAAGCACTTTTCAATGTGCGTCCACAACGATGCTCCACAGTCGGAGGAGCAGCTGGACGACACCGAATGGGAGACTTGGTCGGATCCCACAATCAAGCCGACCTATACTAAAATGAAGACAGATTTTGATTTCTTTCATGCGAAGGGCAAGTCGAGCAACTCCAAGGACGATCAGAACTCGCGTATTCCAGTCATGGTTCGTGAGGCTACTTACCCCAAAATAAAATTGACGAAGAAGATCAAAAGTTTCTATTAAGAATTTACCGGAAGCCATCATCATCATTATTATTTTTCTTTTCTTTTGAAATTATGTAATGTAAATTATGTATGTAATCGTGTAATTTTCATTTTACTACCCCACACATTTGGAATCAATTCAAAATTATTAATCACACTTAAGCAATGTAAAAAAATCGTAAAAAAAATATGTTAACTGAAACTAACTTGACTAACATCAGATTTGGGTCGGAAGGGGAGAGAGTGTGTCTACGATCGTAAGGAGGTTGATTTACTCCGAGATGACTCGAAAGATGCTCACTTCTAAGGGTTAATATAAACAAAGGCGAAGCTAAGTAAATTATTAAATGATGTGTTTGTCTGTCGATATTTTTGATTTTTCTCAGTTATCTTTGGTGCGACTATTCATCTTGTCCAATAAGTACATACGGATTCAACCCTTAATAGACAGGATTGGGCCAGGAGTTGCCCTTCCCTGCATGGACCACCTCATGGATCATGGGCCCAACTCTGTATAATTTTGTACCGTCGGATTTCAAGTAGGCGGATGACTAGAGGGAAAAACAATTTTAAAACCGATAAAAAACCAAACATCATCCAAGTAGGCTGGTTTATGACCAAAAAGTGTACCTAAAGGCATGCCAGAAAAAAATATTCATTTAAATTAAAGCAAGGGGCAAAGAAACAGCAGAAAAAGACAAACTAAAATATATATTTTCTAAAATGCTTAACCTCTTGTCAATTTTTCGAAGCGCTGTGGAGCCAGAACCAAAACCGCGGTGGGAGTCCTTTGTTGAAGAAGCTGAGAATATCCTGGAGAAATGCTGGTTCGGACTAGCACACTGTGATGGTGAGACGACTCGGTACGTATTCGGATACATATTCGTACTCGGATTCGTATTTGCCTGGATCGTCTTTGAGATATATAAGCAGTGGGTAAGTGCAAAGAGAGAGAGAGAGAGAGCGAGCGAGAGAGACAGAGAGGGATGACACAAATTTGCTATTTGTTGCAGACAGGGAAGCAAATCAACATAAGGAGGAGCTTCTGGTTCCAGATGAACCGTATGTCCGTAGTGGAACTTGACCAGAACCAGGATGCCGTATCGGCCGGAAATCAACGCACGATTTCGGCGCAGACTTCAGTCTCATTGAAGGAGAAGCACTTTTCAATGTGCGTCCACAACGATGCTCCACAGTCGGAGGAGCAGCTGGACGACACCGAATGGGAGACTTGGTCGGATCCCACAATCAAGCCGACCTATACTAAAATGAAGACAGATTTTGATTTCTTTCATGCGAAGGGCAAGTCGAGCAACTCCAAGGACGATCAGAACTCGCGTATTCCAGTCATGGTTCGTGAGGCTACTTACCCCAAAATAAAATTGACGAAGAAGATCAAAAGTTTCTATTAAGAATTTACCGGAAGCCATCATCATCATTATTATTTTTCTTTTCTTTTGAAATTATGTAATGTAAATTATGTATGTAATCGTGTAATTTTCATTTTACTACCCCACACATTTGGAATCAATTCAAAATTATTAATCACACTTAAGCAATGTAAAAAAATCGTAAAAAAAAATATGTTAACTGAAACTAACTTGACTAACATCAGATTTGGGTCGGAAGGGGAGAGAGTGTGTCTACGATCGTAAGGAGGTTGATTTACTCCGAGATGACTCGAAAGATGCTCACTTCTAAGGGTTAATATAAACAAAGGCGAAGCTAAGTAAATTATTAAATGATGTGTTTGTCTGTCGATATTTTTGATTTTTCTCAGTTATCTTTGGTGCGACTATTCATCTTGTCCAATAAGTACATACGGATTCAACCCTTAATAGACAGGATTGGGCCAGGAGTTGCCCTTCCCTGCATGGACCACCTCATGGATCATGGGCCCAACTCTGTATAATTTTGTACCGTCGGATTTCAAGTAGGCGGATGACTAGAGGGAAAAACAATTTTAAAACCGATAAAAAACCAAACATCATCCAAGTAGGCTGGTTTATGACCAAAAAGTGTACCTAAAGGCATGCCAGAAAAAAATATTCATTTAAATTAAAGCAAGGGGCAAAGAAACAGCAGAAAAAGACAAACTAAAATATATATTTTCTAAAATGCTTAACCTCTTGTCAATTTTTCGAAGCGCTGTGGAGCCAGAACCAAAACCGCGGTGGGAGTCCTTTGTTGAAGAAGCTGAGAATATCCTGGAGAAATGCTGGTTCGGACTAGCACACTGTGATGGTGAGACGACTCGGTACGTATTCGGATACATATTCGTACTCGGATTCGTATTTGCCTGGATCGTCTTTGAGATATATAAGCAGTGGGTAAGTGCAAAAAGAGAGAGAGAGAGAGCGAGCGAGAGAGACAGAGAGGGATGACACAAATTTGCTATTTGTTGCAGACAGGGAAGCAAATCAACATAAGGAGGAGCTTCTGGTTCCAGATGAACCGTATGTCCGTAGTGGAACTTGACCAGAACCAGGATGCCGTATCGGCCGGAAATCAACGCACGATTTCGGCGCAGACTTCAGTCTCATTGAAGGAGAAGCACTTTTCAATGTGCGTCCACAACGATGCTCCACAGTCGGAGGAGCAGCTGGACGACACCGAATGGGAGACTTGGTCGGATCCCACAATCAAGCCGACCTATACTAAAATGAAGACAGATTTTGATTTCTTTCATGCGAAGGGCAAGTCGAGCAACTCCAAGGACGATCAGAACTCGCGTATTCCAGTCATGGTTCGTGAGGCTACTTACCCCAAAATAAAATTGACGAAGAAGATCAAAAGTTTCTATTAAGAATTTACCGGAAGCCATCATCATCATTATTATTTTTCTTTTCTTTTGAAATTATGTAATGTAAATTATGTATGTAATCGTGTAATTTTCATTTTACTACCCCACACATTTGGAATCAATTCAAAATTATTAATCACACTTAAGCAATGTAAAAAAATCGTAAAAAAAAAATGTTAACTGAAACTAACTTGACTAACATCAGATTTGGGTCGGAAGGGGAGGGAGAGTGTGTCTACGATCGTAAGGAGGTTGATTTACTCCGAGATGACTCGAAAGATGCTCACTTCTAAGGGTTAATATAAACAAAGGCGAAGCTAAGTAAATTATTAAATGATGTGTTTGTCTGTCGATATTTTTGATTTTTCTCAGTTATCTTTGGTGCGACTATTCATCTTGTCCAATAAGTACATACGGATTCAACCCTTAATAGACAGGATTGGGCCAGGAGTTGCCCTTCCCTGCATGGACCACCTCATGGATCATGGGCCCAACTCTGTATAATTTTGTACCGTCGGATTTCAAGTAGGCGGATGACTAGAGGGAAAAACAATTTTAAAACCGATAAAAAACCAAACATCATCCAAGTAGGCTGGTTTATGACCAAAAAGTGTACCTAAAGGCATGCCAGAAAAAAATATTCATTTAAATTAAAGCAAGGGGCAAAGAAACAGCAGAAAAAGACAAACTAAAATATATATTTTCTAAAATGCTTAACCTCTTGTCAATTTTTCGAAGCGCTGTGGAGCCAGAACCAAAACCGCGGTGGGAGTCCTTTGTTGAAGAAGCTGAGAATATCCTGGAGAAATGCTGGTTCGGACTAGCACACTGTGATGGTGAGACGACTCGGTACGTATTCGGATACATATTCGTACTCGGATTCGTATTTGCCTGGATCGTCTTTGAGATATATAAGCAGTGGGTAAGTGCAAAGAGAGAGAGAGAGAGAGCGAGCGAGAGAGACAGAGAGGGATGACACAAATTTGCTATTTGTTGCAGACAGGGAAGCAAATCAACATAAGGAGGAGCTTCTGGTTCCAGATGAACCGTATGTCCGTAGTGGAACTTGACCAGAACCAGGATGCCGTATCGGCCGGAAATCAACGCACGATTTCGGCGCAGACTTCAGTCTCATTGAAGGAGAAGCACTTTTCAATGTGCGTCCACAACGATGCTCCACAGTCGGAGGAGCAGCTGGACGACACCGAATGGGAGACTTGGTCGGATCCCACAATCAAGCCGACCTATACTAAAATGAAGACAGATTTTGATTTCTTTCATGCGAAGGGCAAGTCGAGCAACTCCAAGGACGATCAGAACTCGCGTATTCCAGTCATGGTTCGTGAGGCTACTTACCCCAAAATAAAATTGACGAAGAAGATCAAAAGTTTCTATTAAGAATTTACCGGAAGCCATCATCATCATTATTATTTTTCTTTTCTTTTGAAATTATGTAATGTAAATTATGTATGTAATTGTGTAATTTTCATTTTACTACCCCACACATTTGGAATCAATTCAAAATTATTAATCACACTTAAGCAATGTAAAAAAATCGTAAAAAAAAATATGTTAACTGAAACTAACTTGACTAACATCAGATTTGGGTCGGAAGGGGAGAGAGTGTGTCTACGATCGTAAGGAGGTTGATTTACTCCGAGATGACTCGAAAGATGCTCACTTCTAAGGGTTAATATAAACAAAGGCGAAGCTAAGTAAATTATTAAATGATGTGTTTGTCTGTCGATATTTTTGATTTTTCTCAGTTATCTTTGGTGCGACTATTCATCTTGTCCAATAAGTACATACGGATTCAACCCTTAATAGACAGGATTGGGCCAGGAGTTGCCCTTCCCTGCATGGACCACCTCATGGATCATGGGCCCAACTCTGTATAATTTTGTACCGTCGGATTTCAAGTAGGCGGATGACTAGAGGGAAAAACAATTTTAAAACCGATAAAAAACCAAACATCATCCAAGTAGGCTGGTTTATGACCAAAAAGTGTACCTAAAGGCATGCCAGAAAAAAATATTCATTTAAATTAAAGCAAGGGGCAAAGAAACAGCAGAAAAAGACAAACTAAAATATATATTTTCTAAAATGCTTAACCTCTTGTCAATTTTTCGAAGCGCTGTGGAGCCAGAACCAAAACCGCGGTGGGAGTCCTTTGTTGAAGAAGCTGAGAATATCCTGGAGAAATGCTGGTTCGGACTAGCACACTGTGATGGTGAGACGACTCGGTACGTATTCGGATACATATTCGTACTCGGATTCGTATTTGCCTGGATCGTCTTTGAGATATATAAGCAGTGGGTAAGTGCAAAGAGAGAGAGAGAGAGAGAGCGAGCGAGAGAGACAGAGAGGGATGACACAAATTTGCTATTTGTTGCAGACAGGGAAGCAAATCAACATAAGGAGGAGCTTCTGGTTCCAGATGAACCGTATGTCCGTAGTGGAACTTGACCAGAACCAGGATGCCGTATCGGCCGGAAATCAACGCACGATTTCGGCGCAGACTTCAGTCTCATTGAAGGAGAAGCACTTTTCAATGTGCGTCCACAACGATGCTCCACAGTCGGAGGAGCAGCTGGACGACACCGAATGGGAGACTTGGTCGGATCCCACAATCAAGCCGACCTATACTAAAATGAAGACAGATTTTGATTTCTTTCATGCGAAGGGCAAGTCGAGCAACTCCAAGGACGATCAGAACTCGCGTATTCCAGTCATGGTTCGTGAGGCTACTTACCCCAAAATAAAATTGACGAAGAAGATCAAAAGTTTCTATTAAGAATTTACCGGAAGCCATCATCATCATTATTATTTTTCTTTTCTTTTGAAATTATGTAATGTAAATTATGTATGTAATCGTGTAATTTTCATTTTACTACCCCACACATTTGGAATCAATTCAAAATTATTAATCACACTTAAGCAATGTAAAAAAATCGTAAAAAAAAAATATGTTAACTGAAACTAACTTGACTAACATCAGATTTGGGTCGGAAGGGGGGGAAAGAGTGTGTCTACGATCGTAAGGAGGTTGATTTACACCGAGATGACTCGAAAGATGCTCACTTCTAAGGGTTAATATAAACAAAGGCGAAGCTAAGTAAATTATTAAATGATGTGTTTGTCTGTCGATATTTTTGATTTTTCTCAGTTATCTTTGGTGCGACTATTCATCTTGTCCAATAAGTACATACGGATTCAACCCTTAATAGACAGGATTGGGCCAGGAGTTGCCCTTCCTGCATGGACCACCTCATGGATCATGGGCCCAACTCTGTATAATTTTGTACCGTCGGATTTCAAGTAGGCGGATGACTAGAGGGAAAAACAATTTTAAAACCGATAAAAAACCAAACATCATCCAAGTAGGCTGGTTTATGACCAAAAAGTGTACCTAAAGGCATGCCAGAAAAAAATATTCATTTAAATTAAAGCAAGGGGCAAAGAAACAGCAGAAAAAGACAAACTAAAATATATATTTTCTAAAATGCTTAACCTCTTGTCAATTTTTCGAAGCGCTGTGGAGCCAGAACCAAAACCGCGGTGGGAGTCCTTTGTTGAAGAAGCTGAGAATATCCTGGAGAAATGCTGGTTCGGACTAGCACACTGTGATGGTGAGACGACTCGGTACGTATTCGGATACATATTCGTACTCGGATTCGTATTTGCCTGGATCGTCTTTGAGATATATAAGCAGTGGGTAAGTGCAAAAGAGAGAGAGAGAGAGCGAGCGAGAGAGACAGAGAGGGATGACACAAATTTGCTATTTGTTGCAGACAGGGAAGCAAATCAACATAAGGAGGAGCTTCTGGTTCCAGATGAACCGTATGTCCGTAGTGGAACTTGACCAGAACCAGGATGCCGTATCGGCCGGAAATCAACGCACGATTTCGGCGCAGACTTCAGTCTCATTGAAGGAGAAGCACTTTTCAATGTGCGTCCACAACGATGCTCCACAGTCGGAGGAGCAGCTGGACGACACCGAATGGGAGACTTGGTCGGATCCCACAATCAAGCCGACCTATACTAAAATGAAGACAGATTTTGATTTCTTTCATGCGAAGGGCAAGTCGAGCAACTCCAAGGACGATCAGAACTCGCGTATTCCAGTCATGGTTCGTGAGGCTACTTACCCCAAAATAAAATTGACGAAGAAGATCAAAAGTTTCTATTAAGAATTTACCGGAAGCCATCATCATCATTATTATTTTTCTTTTCTTTTGAAATTATGTAATGTAAATTATGTATGTAATCGTGTAATTTTCATTTTACTACCCCACACATTTGGAATCAATTCAAAATTATTAATCACACTTAAGCAATGTAAAAAAATCGTAAAAAAAAAATATTTTAACTGAAACTAACTTGACTAACATCAGATTTGGGTCGGAAGGGGGGGAAAGAGTGTGTCTACGATCGTAAGGAGGTTGATTTACACCGAGATGACTCGAAAGATGCTCACTTCTAAGGGTTAATATAAACAAAGGCGAAGCTAAGTAAATTATTAAATGATGTGTTTGTCTGTCGATATTTTTGATTTTTCTCAGTTATCTTTGGTGCGACTATTCATCTTGTCCAATAAGTACATACGGATTCAACCCTTAATAGACAGGATTGGGCCAGGAGTTGCCCTTCCCTGCATGGACCACCTCATGGATCATGGGCCCAACTCTGTATAATTTTGTACCGTCGGATTTCAAGTAGGCGGATGACTAGAGGGAAAAACAATTTTAAAACCGATAAAAAACCAAACATCATCCAAGTAGGCTGGTTTATGACCAAAAAGTGTACCTAAAGGCATGCCAGAAAAAAATATTCATTTAAATTAAAGCAAGGGGCAAAGAAACAGCAGAAAAAGACAAACTAAAATATATATTTTCTAAAATGCTTAACCTCTTGTCAATTTTTCGAAGCGCTGTGGAGCCAGAACCAAAACCGCGGTGGGAGTCCTTTGTTGAAGAAGCTGAGAATATCCTGGAGAAATGCTGGTTCGGACTAGCACACTGTGATGGTGAGACGACTCGGTACGTATTCGGATACATATTCGTACTCGGATTCGTATTTGCCTGGATCGTCTTTGAGATATATAAGCAGTGGGTAAGTGCAAAGAGAGAGAGAGAGAGCGAGCGAGAGAGACAGAGAGGGATGACACAAATTTCCTATTTGTTGCAGACAGGGAAGCAAATCAACATAAGGAGGAGCTTCTGGTTCCAGATGAACCGTATGTCCGTAGTGGAACTTGACCAGAACCAGGATGCCGTATCGGCCGGAAATCAACGCACGATTTCGGCGCAGACTTCAGTCTCATTGAAGGAGAAGCACTTTTCAATGTGCGTCCACAACGATGCTCCACAGTCGGAGGAGCAGCTGGACGACACCGAATGGGAGACTTGGTCGGATCCCACAATCAAGCCGACCTATACTAAAATGAAGACAGATTTTGATTTCTTTCATGCGAAGGGCAAGTCGAGCAACTCCAAGGACGATCAGAACTCGCGTATTCCAGTCATGGTTCGTGAGGCTACTTACCCCAAAATAAAATTGACGAAGAAGATCAAAAGTTTCTATTAAGAATTTACCGGAAGCCATCATCATCATTATTATTTTTCTTTTCTTTTGAAATTATGTAATGTAAATTATGTATGTAATCGTGTAATTTTCATTTTACTACCCCACACATTTGGAATCAATTCAAAATTATTAATCACACTTAAGCAATGTAAAAAAAATCGTAAAAAAAATATTTTAACTGAAACTAACTTGACTAACTCAGATTTGGGTCGGAAGGGGAGGGAAAGAGTGTGTCTACGATCGTAAGGAGGTTGATTTACTCCGAGATGACTCGAAAGATGCTCACTTCTAAGGGTTAATATAAACAAAGGCGAAGCTAAGTAAATTATTAAATGATGTGTTTGTCTGTCGATATTTTTGATTTTTCTCAGTTATCTTTGGTGCGACTATTCATCTTGTCCAATAAGTACATACGGATTCCACCCTTAATAGACAGGATTGGGCCAGGAGTTGCCCTTCCCTGCATGGACCACCTCATGGATCATGGGACCAACTCTGTATAATTTTGATCCGTCGGATCTCTCTCTATATATGAGCGTATATAATTTTTGTTTCTATTTTTCAAGTAGGCGGATGACTAGAGGGAAAAACAATTTTAAAACCGAAAAAAAACCAAACATCATCCAAGTAGGCTGGTGTATGACCAAAAAAGTGTTTACCCCAAGGCATGCCAGAAAAAAATATTCATTCTAAGTTAAGGAACCAGCAGAGAAAAATCGGAAAAAGACAAACTAAAATATATATTTTATAAAATGTTTAACCTTTTCTCAGTTTTCCGAAGCGCTGTGGAGTCAGAACCGAAACCGCGGTGGGAGTCCTTTATTGAAAAAGCTGAGGATATCCTGGAGAAATGCTGGTTCGGACTAGCACACTTTGATGGCGAGACGACTCGGTACGTATTCGGATACATATTCGTACTCGGATTCGTATTTGCCTGGATCGTCTTTGAGATATATACGCAGTGGGTAAGTGCAAAGTGCTGTCGGTCACCAGCGAGAGAGAGAGAGAGAGAGAGATGAGAGACAGAGAGGGATGACACAAATTTGTTATTTGTTGCAGACAGGGAAGCAAATCAACATAAGGAGGAGCTTCTGGTTTCAGATGAACCGTATGTCCGTAGTGGAACTTGACGAGAACCAGGATGCCGTATCGGCCGGAAATCAACGCACGATTTCGGCCCAGACTTCAGTCTCATTGAAGGAGAAGCACTTTTCAATGTGCATTCACAACGATGCGCCACAGTCGGAGGAGCAGCTGGACGACACCGAATGGGAGACTCTGTCGGATACCACAACCAAGTCGACCTTTGCTAAAATGAAGACTGATTTTGATTTCTTTGATGCGAAGGGCAAGTCGAGCAACTCCATGGACGATCAGATCTCGCGTATTCCAGTCATGGTTCGTGAGGCTACTTTCCCCAAAATAAAATTGACGAAGAAGATCAAACGTCGTTTCTATTAAGAATTCACCAGAAGCCATCATCAACATTTTTCTTTTCTTTTGAAAAAAAATTATTAATCACACTTGAGCAATGTAAAAAAAACGTAAAAAAAAAAATTTAAACTGAAACTAACTTGACTAACTTCAGATTTGGGTCGGAAGGGGAGAGAAAGAGTGTGTCTACGATCGTGAGGAGTTTGATGTACACCAAGATGATTCGAAAGATGCTCACTTCTAAGGGTTAATATAAACAAAGGCGAAGCTAAGTAAATTATTAATCGATGTGTTTGTCTGTTGATATTTGTTGATTTTTATACCCTTCGCAAACATCAGACTTCAAAGAAACCCTTTAAAGCGTTTTTCCACTTTGAAGACCATTGGTAAGGAAAGAGTAACAAAAAACTTGCAAGGGTATACAAACTTCGACGCGGTTTTACTCGTCGACCTAAGGGCAAAGGCGTATTACATAAATTTAACTAAAGGAATAGAAAATATTAAATGTAATAAGATAATAGGTTACATATAAAAAGAAAACAGGATAGGTTAAAATAAAGAAGGACCGGAACGCAGTTTTTATACCCGGAAGCGAAGTTTCGGAACCGATAACGTGCCACAGTCTGTTGTAGTCACTACATAGCGGGTCCTTATAGATGGAACATAAATGTTAATTTGGCTCAACAGCTCGGAAGAGTCAATCTCCGCATTCAAAAGTTTGTAAAGAAAAGTTACACCAAGCAAAGTTCTACGGTTAGTTAAAGAAGGAAGGTTAATTAACTGAATTCGACTAGAATAAGATGGAAGTTGTACAGTTGGATCCCAGTAAAAACTGTTTTTGTACAGATTCTAATTTGTTTTGATAAAACTCATATTGAGGAGGCCAAGATCCATACTCCAATATGGGGCGGACCAAAGAAGTATGAAGTATTTTGGTAGTATATGGATCCTTGAACTCCTTCGACCAACGCTTTATGAAGCCAAAAACACTCTTAGCCCCACTAACTTTAGTCGATATATGCTGATTAAAACTAAGTTTGCGGTCTATTAAGATACCCAAATCTTTTACAACCAAAGAAGTATTATTAACTCCTTCTAACGGGAAATTATTTAAAAAGTAACTTGCTGATTAGAGAGAACCTCTATAAAAGAACATCATTTTGCACTTAGAACAGTTTAGCGTAAGCCCTACACCACCCCTGAAAAGCATTCAGGTCAGCTTGCAGGGTATGGCATAAAAGAGAGTCTACGATGCGATTAGCGATTTTTACATCATCGGCATACCAAAGGATTCTGGAGAGATCATTAATAACCAGAGGGCCGGGGCTAACTTCGACCGGGTCAAAGTTTGTATACCCTTGCAACTTTTTTGGTAACTCTTTCCTTACCCATTAGCCATCAATGTGGAAGAACGTTTTATCTAAAAAAGGCTTATGTTTGCGAAAGAATGGCCTACAATCATAGGAAATAACGAAGATATTGATCATAGTCACTGTTTTCCACCGATCGTTCCTATGGGAGCTATGTATATGATATAGTCACCCGATCTTGATCAAATTTGGCACAGTAGTTTATAGGCGTAATAAACTGGATAATATTAAGTTTCACGACATTAGCACAGAAAATAACGGAGTTATTGAGAAAAGACACTGTTTGTGACTTTGCAGTTTGGATGGGAGCTATATGATATAGTGGTCCGATCCGGCTGAATACAACCCCTGAGATATACAACCCCTGCTGTATATACAAGCCTAAATGCAAAATTTCAGCTCTGTAGCTCTTACGGTCTAGGAGGAGTTTATGTTGATCCAGACGGACGGACGGACGGACATGGCTATTTGAACTCGTCTCGTCGTGCTGATCAAGAATATATACAGCTGTGTTCACGAAAATGCTTCCTTATATGCGTTGCACACTTCTGACCAAAATTAATAAACCCTTTTTGCAAGGGTATAAAAATATATATATAATATAAACAAAAACAAAGCTATATTGTCTGTCGATATTTTTGATCTTGTCCAATAAGTACAAACGGATTCCACCCTTAATAGACAGGATTGGGCCAGGAGTTGCCCTTCCCTGCATGGACCACCTCATGGATCATGGGACCAACTCTGTATAATTTTGATCCGTCGGATCTCTCTCTATGCATGAGCGTCAATAATGTGTGTCTGCATCTGTTCAAGTAGGCGGATGACTAGAGGGAAAAACAATTTTAAAACCGAAAATAACCAAACATCATCCAAGTAGGCTGGTGTATGACCAAAAAGTGTTTACCCCAAGGCATGCCAGAAAAAAATATTCATTCTAAGTTAAGAAACCAGCAGAGAAAAATCGGAAAAAGACAAACTAAAATATATATTTTATAAAATGTTTAACCTTTTCTCAGTTTTCCGAAGCGCTGTGGAGTCAGAACCGAAACCGCGGTGGGAGTCCTTTATTGAAAAAGCTGAGGATATCCTGGAGAAATGCTGGTTCGGACTAGCACACTTTGATGGCGAGACGACTCGGTACGTATTCGGATACATATTCGTATTCGGATTCGTATTTGCCTGGATCGTCTTTGAGATATATACGCAGTGGGTAAGTGCAAAGTGCTCTCGGTCACCGAGAGAGAGAGAGATAGAGATAGTGAGAGACAGAGAGGGATGACACAAATTTGTTATTTGTTGCAGACAGGGAAGCAAATCAACATAAGGAGGAGCTTCTGGTTTCAGATGAACCGTATGTCCGTAGTGGAACTTGACGAGAACCAGGATGCCGTATCGGCCGGAAATCAACGCACGATTTCGGCCCAGACTTCAGTCTCATTGAAGGAGAAGCACTTTTCAATGTGCATTCACAACGATGCGCCACAGTCGGAGGAGCAGCTGGACGACACCGAATGGGAGACTCTGTCGGATACCACAACCAAGTCGACCTTTGCTAAAATGAAGACTGATTTTGATTTCTTTGATGCGAAGGGCAAGTCGAGCAACTCCATGGACGATCAGATCTCGCGTATTCCAGTCATGGTTCGTGAGGCTACTTTCCCCAAAATAAAATTGACGAAGAAGATCAAACGTCGTTTCTATTAAGAATTCACCAGAAGCCATCATCAACATTTTTCTTTTCTTTTTAAAAAAAAATTATTAATCACACTTGAGCAATGTAAAAAAAACGTAAAAAAAAAAAAAATTTAAACTGAAACTAACTTGACTAACTTCAGATTTGGGTCGGAAGGGGAGAGAAAGAGTGTGTCTACGATCGTGAGGAGTTTGATGTACACCAAGATGATTCGAAAGATGCTCACTTCTAAGGGTTAATATAAACAAAGGCGAAGCTAAGTAAATTATTAATCGATGTGTTTGTCTGTTGATATTTGTTGATTTTTATACCCTTCGCAAACATCAGACTTCAAAGAAACCCTTTAAAGCGTTTTTCCACTTTGAAGACCATTGGTAAGGAAAGAGTAACAAAAAACTTGCAAGGGTATACAAACTTCGACGCGGTTTTACTTATAGACGTAGTCGTACAACGCTCAGTACGAACAAGTGGCCCATATGACACCAGGCCCGGGCCTGTTACGAATGACCCTAAGTAAAGTTAATGCTACAACCTCTACCCACTCCGACCTAAGGGCAAAGGCGTATTACATAATTTAACTAAAGGAATAGAAAATATTAAATGTAATAAGATAATAGGTTACATATAAAAAGAAAACAGGATAGGTTAAAATAAAGAAGGACCGGAACGCAGTTTTTATACCCGGAAGCGAAGTTTCGGAACCGATAACGTGCCACAGTCTGTTGTAGTCACTACATAGCGGGTCCTTATAGATGGAACATAAATGTTAATTTGGCTCAACAGCTCGGAAGAGTCAATCTCCGCATTCAAAAGTTTGTAAAGAAAAGTTACACCAAGCAAAGTTCTACGGTTAGTTAAAGAAGGAAGGTTAATTAACTGAATTCGACTAGAATAAGATGGAAGTTGTACAGTTGGATCCCAGTAAAAACTGTTTTTGTACAGATTCTAATTTGTTTTGATAAAACTCATATTGAGGAGGCCAAGATCCATACTCCAATATGGGGCGGACCAAAGAAGTATGAAGTATTTTGGTAGTATATGGATCCTTGAACTCCTTCGACCAACGCTTTATGAAGCCAAAAACACTCTTAGCCCCACTAACTTTAGTCGATATATGCTGATTAAAACTAAGTTTGCGGTCTATTAAGATACCCAAATCTTTTACAACCAAAGAAGTATTATTAACTCCTTCTAACGGGAAATTATTTAAAAAGTAACTTGCTGATTAGAGAGAACCTCTATAAAAGAACATCATTTTGCACTTAGAACAGTTTAGCGTAAGCCCTACACCACCCCTGAAAAGCATTCAGGTCAGCTTGCAGGGTATGGCATAAAAGAGAGTCTACGATGCGATTAGCGATTTTTACATCATCGGCATACCAAAGGATTCTGGAGAGATCATTAATAACCAGAGGGCCGGGGCTAACTTCGACCGGGTCAAAGTTTGTATACCCTTGCAACTTTTTTGGTAACTCTTTCCTTACCCATTAGCCATCAATGTGGAAGAACGTTTTATCTAAAAAGGCTTATGTTTGCGAAAGAATGGCCTACAATCATAGGAAATAACGAAGATATTGATGATAGTCACTGTTTTCCACCGATCGTTCCTATGGGAGCTATGTATATGATATAGTCACCCGATCTTGATCAAATTTGGCACAGTAGTTTATAGGCGTAATAAACTGTATAATATTAAGTTTCACGACATTAGCACAGAAAATAACGGAGTTATTGAGAAAAGACACTGTTTGTGACTTTGCAGTTTGGATGGGAGCTATATGATATAGTGGTCCGATCCGGCTGAATACAACCCCTGAGATATACAACCCCTGCTGTATATATCGCAAGGACGGACGGACATGGCTATTTGAACTCGTCTCGTCGTGCTGATCAAGAATATATACAGCTGTGTTCACGAAAATGCTTCCTTATATGCGTTGCACACTTCTGACCAAAATTAATAAACCCTTTTTGCAAGGGTATAAAAATATATATATAATATAAACAAAAACAAAGCTATATTGTCTGTCGATATTTTTGATCTTGTCCAATAAGTACATACGGATTCCACCCTTAATAGACAGGATTGGGCCAGGAGTTGCCCTTCCCTGCATGGACCACCTCATGGATCATAAGACCAACTCTGTATAATTTTGTTCCTTTGTCGCATGTTCAAGTAGGCGGATGACTAGAGGGAAAAACAATTTTAAAACCGAAAAAAAACCAAACATCATCCAAGTAGGCTGGTGTATGACCAAAAAGTGTTTACCCCAAGGCATGCCAGAAAAAAATATTCATTCTAAGTTAAGGAACCAGCAGAGAAAAATCGGAAAAAGACAAACTAAAATATATATTTTATAAAATGTTTAACCTTTTCTCAGTTTTCCGAAGCGCTGTGGAGTCAGAACCGAAACCGCGGTGGGAGTCCTTTATTGAAAAAGCTGAGGATATCCTGGAGAAATGCTGGTTCGGACTAGCACACTTTGATGGCGAGACGACTCGGTACGTATTCGGATACATATTCGTACTCGGATTCGTATTTGCCTGGATCGTCTTTGAGATATATACGCAGTGGGTAAGTGCAAAGTGCTGTCGGTCACCGAGAGAGAGAGAGAGATAGAGATAGTGAGAGACAGAGAGGGATGACACAAATTTGTTATTTGTTGCAGACAGGGAAGCAAATCAACATAAGGAGGAGCTTCTGGTTTCCAGATGAACCGTATGTCCGTAGTGGAACTTGACGAGAACCAGGATGCCGTATCGGCCGGAAATCAACGCACGATTTCGGCCCAGACTTCAGTCTCATTGAAGGAGAAGCACTTTTCAATGTGCATTCACAACGATGCGCCACAGTCGGAGGAGCAGCTGGACGACACCGAATGGGAGACTCTGTCGGATACCACAACCAAGTCGACCTTTGCTAAAATGAAGACTGATTTTGATTTCTTTGATGCGAAGGGCAAGTCGAGCAACTCCATGGACGATCAGATCTCGCGTATTCCAGTCATGGTTCGTGAGGCTACTTTCCCCAAAATAAAATTGACGAAGAAGATCAAACGTCGTTTCTATTAAGAATTCACCAGAAGCCATCATCAACATTTTTCTTTTCTTTTGAAAAAAAATTATTAATCACACTTGAGCAATGTAAAAAAAAACGAAAAAAAAAAAAAATTTAAACTGAAACTAACTTGACTAACTTCAGATTTGGGTCGGAAGGGGAGAGAAAGAGTGTGTCTACGATCGTGAGGAGTTTGATGTACACCAAGATGATTCGAAAGATGCTCACTTCTAAGGGTTAATATAAACAAAGGCGAAGCTAAGTAAATTATTAATCGATGTGTTTGTCTGTTGATATTTGTTGATTTTTATACCCTTCGCAAACATCAGACTTCAAAGAAACCCTTTAAAGCGTTTTTCCACTTTGAAGACCATTGGTAAGGAAAGAGTAACAAAAAACTTGCAAGGGTATACAAACTTCGACGCGGTTTTACTTATAGACGTAGTCGTACAACGCTCAGTACGAACAAGTGGCCCATATGACACCAGGCCCGGGCCTGTTACGAATGACCCTAAGTAAAGTTAATGCTACAACCTCTACCCACTCCGACCTAAGGGCAAAGGCGTATTACATAATTTAACTAAAGGAATAGAAAATATTAAATGTAATATAATGATAATAGGTTACATATAAAAAGAAAACAGGATAGGTTAAAATAAAGAAGGACCGGAACGCAGTTTTTATACCCGGAAGCGAAGTTTCGGAACCGATAACGTGCCACAGTCTGTTGTAGTCACTACATAGCGGGTCCTTATAGATGGAACATAAATGTTAATTTGGCTCAACAGCTCGGAAGAGTCAATCTCCGCATTCAAAAGTTTGTAAAGAAAAGTTACACCAAGCAAAGTTCTACGGTTAGTTAAAGAAGGAAGGTTAATTAACTGAATTCGACTAGAATAAGATGGAAGTTGTACAGTTGGATCCCAGTAAAAACTGTTTTTGTACAGATTCTAATTTGTTTTGATAAAACTCATATTGAGGAGGCCAAGATCCATACTCCAATATGGGGCGGACCAAAGAAGTATGAAGTATTTTGGTAGTATATGGATCCTTGAACTCCTTCGACCAACGCTTTATGAAGCCAAAAACACTCTTAGCCCCACTAACTTTAGTCGATATATGCTGATTAAAACTAAGTTTGCGGTCTATTAAGATACCCAAATCTTTTACAACCAAAGAAGTATTATTAACTCCTTCTAACGGGAAATTATTTAAAAAGTAACTTGCTGATTAGAGAGAACCTCTATAAAAGAACATCATTTTGCACTTAGAACAGTTTAGCGTAAGCCCTACACCACCCCTGAAAAGCATTCAGGTCAGCTTGCAGGGTATGGCATAAAAGAGAGTCTACGATGCGATTAGCGATTTTTACATCATCGGCATACCAAAGGATTCTGGAGAGATCATTAATAACCAGAGGGCCGGGGCTAACTTCGACCGGGTCAAAGTTTGTATACCCTTGCAACTTTTTTGGTAACTCTTTCCTTACCCATTAGCCATCAATGTGGAAGAACGTTTTATCTAAAAAAGGCTTATGTTTGCGAAAGAATGGCCTACAATCATAGGAAATAACGAAGATATTGATGATAGTCACTGTTTTCCACCGATCGTTCCTATGGGAGCTATGTATATGATATAGTCACCCGATCTTGATCAAATTTGGCACAGTAGTTTATAGGCGTAATAAACTGTATAATATTAAGTTTCACGACATTAGCACAGAAAATAACGGAGTTATTGAGAAAAGACACTGTTTGTGACTTTGCAGTTTGGATGGGAGCTATATGATATAGTGGTCCGATCCGGCTGAATACAACCCCTGAGATATACAACCACAACCCTTGTCTGTATATACAGGAGGACGGACGGACGATGGCGCATGCTATTTGAACTCGTCTCGTCGTGCTGATCAAGAATATATACAGCTGTGTTCACGAAAATGCTTCCTTATATGCGTTGCACACTTCTGACCAAAATTAATAAACCCTTTTTGCAAGGGTATAAAAATATATATATAATATAAACAAAAACAAAGCTATATTGTCTGTCGATATTTTTGATCTTGTCCAATAAGTACAAACGGATTCCACCCTTAATAGACAGGATTGGGCCAGGAGTTGCCCTTCCCTGCATGGACCACCTCATGGATCATGGGACCAACTCTGTATAATTTTGATCCGTCGGATCTCTCTCTATGCATGAGCGTCAATAATGTGTGTCTGCATCTGTTCAAGTAGGCGGATGACTAGAGGGAAAAAACAATTTTAAAACCGAAAAAAACCAAACATCATCCAAGTAGGCTGGTGTATGACCAAAAAGTGTTTACCCCAAGGCATGCCAGAAAAAAATATTCATTCTAAGTTAAGGAACCAGCAGAGAAAAATCGGAAAAAGACAAACTAAAATATATATTTTATAAAATGTTTAACCTTTTCTCAGTTTTCCGAAGCGCTGTGGAGTCAGAACCGAAACCGCGGTGGGAGTCCTTTATTGAAAAAGCTGAGGATATCCTGGAGAAATGCTGGTTCGGACTAGCACACTTTGATGGCGAGACGACTCGGTACGTATTCGGATACATATTCGTACTCGGATTCGTATTTGCCTGGATCGTCTTTGAGATATATACGCAGTGGGTAAGTGCAAAGTGCTGTCGGTCACCGAGAGAGAGAGAGAGATAGAGATAGTGAGAGACAGAGAGGGATGACACAAATTTGTTATTTGTTGCAGACAGGGAAGCAAATCAACATAAGGAGGAGCTTCTGGTTTCAGATGAACCGTATGTCCGTAGTGGAACTTGACGAGAACCAGGATGCCGTATCGGCCGGAAATCAACGCACGATTTCGGCCCAGACTTCAGTCTCATTGAAGGAGAAGCACTTTTCAATGTGCATTCACAACGATGCGCCACAGTCGGAGGAGCAGCTGGACGACACCGAATGGGAGACTCTGTCGGATACCACAACCAAGTCGACCTTTGCTAAAATGAAGACTGATTTTGATTTCTTTGATGCGAAGGGCAAGTCGAGCAACTCCATGGACGATCAGATCTCGCGTATTCCAGTCATGGTTCGTGAGGCTACTTTCCCCAAAATAAAATTGACGAAGAAGATCAAACGTCGTTTCTATTAAGAATTCACCAGAAGCCATCATCAACATTTTTCTTTTCTTTTGAAAAAAAATTATTAATCACACTTGAGCAATGTAAAAAAAACGTAAAAAAAAAAAAATTTAAACTGAAACTAACTTGACTAACTTCAGATTTGGGTCGGAAGGGGAGAGAAAGAGTGTGTCTACGATCGTGAGGAGTTTGATGTACACCAAGATGATTCGAAAGATGCTCACTTCTAAGGGTTAATATAAACAAAGGCGAAGCTAAGTAAATTACACTGTGATAGTCGAAAAAAAGACATGGCAAAATTCGATGGTTTCACCCTATTTCGGGTCCTGCGAATCGAACTGCATCATTAGTTTTTTAAGTTATCACGATGGTTTCATAAATTTTTTGCGGAAGTTTTTCATCAAAGTTGCCATTTTTTCGAAAAGGATGTTTTTTTCATTTGCTTCTAACTTCTAAAATATTCGTTTTCTTTACAAACTTTATTTAGCAAAGTTTCTTAGAATTGAAAGAGCTACAAATGTTTGGAAGTTATCTAGCCTCTAAATCCGTCCGTTCCCGAGCATTGGGACAAAATGTAAAAAAAATCGAATCTTGACCAAATTTTTTTTATGTTTTCTTTCTCGTATTTTGCTAAAATTGATATTATTCCATTTGAAGCTTGATAATTATATGAGAACTTATTTTGCTCAATGACAGCAGAAGAGACACCAGACCTACATATCTAATTTACGATTTATAATATAACCACATAATCAAATTGAATTTTTTTTAGATATATTAGCAAAATTAAACTAACTGTAGTTCTTTAGTTTTTGAAAAATATTTACACCGTCGTTATAATCTGGTATCCCAATGACAAATGAAGCACATGTTTTTCGTATAACCCGCTTGCAAGCCAGTGAGTAGAGCAACAACTTTTAGGTCAGTACATATTTTCCATTGAACAGAACACAATCCAAAATTAGTTTCATTGAATCGAAAACCAATCGCCACTCCTTTAGTTTGTACGTGCAATTCATATGTTCCATTAACCCAACGATATTTTTGCAGTATGCAAACGTATTATTGCCGTTTATTTCGAAAAAGTCAAAAAGTCTCTTCCTATACCCGTACACTTTTACATCCTTAGACAATATGTTAACAGATCGTAAATGATGTGCTAAAGAGTTCGCTTGCCTTTGTAACCATTTTAGTTGTCTTGCCATCGTATATAATCGAGCTTGGGATATCTAGAGATGTTGACAAGTTTTATCGATTTGGGATGGATCATACGTTGAAAGTAACTCTTCAGGTTCGGTGACAAATGTTGGCGAATTATTCCTTTCTGTTGGGCTTTGACATCTTTGTAATTGTAATATACTCCGAATGAGGTACTGTGCCGATTGAACACTTTTATAGATTATAAAACTCTTCTTTAGTTTTGCGAGTTTATTCTGGCATGCGTAACAGTTATCCGTATGATGCCATTGTGACATTGTGGGCGCAACCTTTTCGACCAATTTTGCAAATTGTTATTGCATTGTGGGCTCGTAAATTTTCCACACAATTAGCAAAATCCGGCAAAACTTGTGGGAGACTTGTTCGCAAGTCAAAATTTCGATTAACATCTATGCTTACACGATCAGTAGAGGTAATATTTGCTATCATAAGTACCCACCGATATCAGTAGAATAACGATAAAAGGCTTACGTAGTTAAAGCTCATGGGAAATAAATATTTCTAATATCAAGGGCGTGACAGGTATTTAAGTTTGTAAGGGGTAACATTTTTTTTCTCTTAACATAACTTTTATAATGCATTATCAAGTAAAGTAAGTACTGGAGTACTTTAAGTAAATTGATTTAAATGCACCCCTCCCCCTCCCCGTGAACAATCCAGGCTCAATCTGGATTGAGCCCTTGACAACTACTATTGTTGTCAAACAATTTATATGCAGTTATTATACCGACGGTATAAATATTTTTCAAAAACTAAAGAACTACAGTTAGTTTAATTTTGCTAATATATCTAAAAAAAATTCAATTTGATTATGTGGTTATATTATAAATCGTAAATTAGATAGGTCTGGTGTCTCTTCTGCTGTCATTGAGCAAAATAAGTTCTCATATAATTATCAAGCTTCAAATGGAATAATATCAATTTTAGCAGGATTGGGCCAGGAGTTGCCCTTCCCTGCATGGACCACCTCATGGATCATGGGACCAACTCTGTATAATTTTGATCCGTCGGATCTCTCTCTATGCATGAGCGTCAATAATGTGTGTCTGCATCTGTTCAAGTAGGCGGATGACTAGAGGGAAAAACAATTTAAAACCGAAAAAAAACCAAACATCATCCAAGTAGGCTGGCCAAAAAGTGTTTACCCCAAGGCATGCCAGAAAAAAATATTCATTCTAAGTTAAGGAACCAGCAGAGAAAAATCGGAAAAAGACAAACTAAAATATATATTTTATAAAATGTTTAACCTTTTCTCAGTTTTCCGAAGCGCTGTGAGTCAGAACCGAAACCGCGGTGGGAGTCCTTTATTGAAAAAGCTGAGGATATCCTGGAGAAATGCTGGTTCGGACTAGCACACTTTGATGGCGAGACGACTCGGTACGTATTCGGATACATATTCGTACTCGGATTCGTATTTGCCTGGATCGTCTTTGAGATATATACGCAGTGGGTAAGTGCAAAGTGCTGTCGGTCACCGAGAGAGAGAGAGAGATAGAGATAGTGAGAGACAGAGAGGGATGACACAAATTTGTTATTTGTTGCAGACAGGGAAGCAAATCAACATAAGGAGGAGCTTCTGGTTTCAGATGAACCGTATGTCCGTAGTGGAACTTGACGAGAACCAGGATGCCGTATCGGCCGGAAATCAACGCACGATTTCGGCCCAGACTTCAGTCTCATTGAAGGAGAAGCACTTTTCAATGTGCATTCACAACGATGCGCCACAGTCGGAGGAGCAGCTGGACGACACCGAATGGGAGACTCTGTCGGATACCACAACCAAGTCGACCTTTGCTAAAATGAAGACTGATTTTGATTTCTTTGATGCGAAGGGCAAGTCGAGCAACTCCATGGACGATCAGATCTCGCGTATTCCAGTCATGGTTCGTAAGGCTACTTTCCCCAAAATAAAATTGACGAAGAAGATCAAACGTCGTTTCTATTAAGAATTCACCAGAAGCCATCATCAACATTTTTCTTTTCTTTTGAAAAAAAATTATTAATCACACTTGAGCAATGTAAAAAAAACGTAAAAAAAAAAAAAAATTTAAACTGAAACTAACTTGACTAACTTCAGATTTGGGTCGGAAGGGGAGAGAAAGAGTGTGTCTACGATCGTGAAAAGTTTGATGTACACCAAGATGATTCGAAAGATGCTCACTTCTAAGGGTTAATATAAACAAAGGCGAAGCTAAGTAAATTATTAATCGATGTGTTTGTCTGTTGATATTTGTTGATTTTTATACCCTTCGCAAACATCAGACTTCAAAGAAACCCTTTAAAGCGTTTTTCCACTTTGAAGACCATTGGTAAGGAAAGAGTAACAAAAAACTTGCAAGGGTATACAAACTTCGACGCGGTTTTACTTATAGACGTAGTCGTACAACGCTCAGTACGAACAAGTGGCCCATATGACACCAGGCCCGGGCCTGTTACGAATGACCCTAAGTAAAGTTAATGCTACAACCTCTACCCACTCCGACCTAAGGGCAAAGGCGTATTACATAAATTTAACTAAAGGAATAGAAACCAGAGGGCCGGGGCTAACTTCGACCGCGTCAAAGTTTGTATACCCTTGCAACTTTTTTGGTAACTCTATCCTTACCTATTAGCCATCAATGTGGAAGAACGTTTTATCTAAAAAGGCTTATGTTTGCGAAAGAATGGCCTACAATCATAGGAAATAACGAAGATATTGATCAAAGTCACTGTTTTCCACCGATCGTTCCTATGGGAGCTATGTATATGATATAGTCACCCGATCTTGATCAAATTTGGCACAGTAGTTTATAGGCGTAATAAACTGTATAATATTAAGTTTCACGACATTAGCACAGAAAATAACGGAGTTATTGAGAAAAGACACTTTTTGTGACTTTGCAGTTTAGATGGGAGCTATATGATATAGTGGTCCGATCCGGCTGAATACAACCCCTGAGATATACAACCCCTGCTGTATATACAAGCCTAAATGCAAAATTTCAGCTCTGTAGCTCTTACGGTCTAGGAGGAGTTTATGTTGATCCAGACGGACGGACGGACGGACATGGCTATTTGAACTCGTCTCGTCGTGCTGATCAAGAATATATACAGCTGTGTTCACGAAAATGCTTCCTTATATGCGTTGCACACTTCTGACCAAAATTAATAAACCCTTTTTGCAAGGGTATAAAAATATATATATGTGAAGAGGTGTTGTGCAGACCAGAAAGGTTATGCCCGTCCCTGGTAATTAAGAGAGCTTCTACAAGAAGATAGAGAGAGCGAATTGGAACGAGAGTCGACAGTAGTCAGTTGCAGTTGAGAGTTGAAAGTCGTCAGTTGTCAGTTGAAAGTTGTCAGTCGAAAGTTGTCGCAAAACTCAATTAAAGTTGTTCTCAGTTGTATTTCACAAAACCAATGTATTGTAACCTAACCACTCAGAATCGTCTATAATACTTTAGTTAATAAACATAATCAATATAATAAACTTTACATTTGGGGGCTCGTCCCGTTCTGAGTTGGATTAGGAGTAACAACTGTGTCGTCATACTCGTCCCGTTCTGAGTTGGATTAGGAGTTACAACTGTGTCGTCATACTCGTCCCGTTCTGAGTTGGATTAGGAGTTACAACTGTGTCGTCATACTCGTCCCGTTCTGAGTTGGATTGGGAGTTCCGAAAAATCGTTGCCTAGTGGAGGAGAGGTGTAAGGAGAACGGAAAGTGTACAAAGTTGAACCCGTAGCAAGCAGACAAACTACCCAATGACAGAACGTACACCACCTTACAAGTCAAAGTCTCAGAAAACGCCAAGGAAAACGCGAAACGCCGTGGCTGTGGCGCCAGCGTCAGCAGAAAAAGCACCGTTTTTGCCGCCAAAAAATCAGCATCAGAAGCCGAAAGAGGAAAGAAAGAAGCAGATAGATACAGTGCCCGAAACAGTGATCGATACAGTGCCCGAAACAGTGACCGATACAGTGATCGAAACAGCGAGCGAAGAAATCACAGAAGCAGAAACCGAAACAGCGCTTGACCTAATGAACAAAATTGAAACAGTGGAAACGGAACAAGCGATGGCTAACGCCGCGGAAATGCAAAGTCAATTGCAACAGATGATGCAATTACTGACACTTAAAATACAAGTCGACGAGCAGCGAGAAAGCCAAGTTCATATGGCATCGAATTGCCTTGAAAACATTGTTGGAGAATTTAAGGGATCTGGCCCAAGGAAATGGTTTGAAGTTTTCGAGTATAATGCAGATGCATTTGAGCTTAACGAAAAGCAAATGTACGCACAGGCGAGAGGCAAGATGAAAGGTGCTGCCAAACTGTTTTTGGAATCAGTAAGTGTTAACAATTATGCCAATTTGAAAAGCTGTCTAATCGAAGAATTTGAGTGCGAGTTGAGTAGCGCTGAAGTCCACCAACTGTTGAGAGAACGGAAAAAGCATAAACAGGAATCGATTCAGGAGTATATTCTCAGTATGAGAAAGATCGCCTCCGATGGGGATGTAGAAGAGTCAGCTGTTTTGCGATACATCGTCGACAATCTGTTTCTTAAGAACGAATTCAAAGTTGGTCTATATGCATGTAAAACCTTTAAGGAGCTAAAGGAAGCCTATGAAATCGTGGATAAACTGGCAAAGAACGATCCAAGGAGTATTTTTAAAACCACAACAGATGTAGCAAAGACGCAGCTTCCAAAAAGGCAGTTTTGTTTTAAATGCGGATCAGCTGAACACAAAATAAAAGATTGCTCGGGCGAAACAAAATGTTTTAAGTGCAATGAGAATGGACATTTTGCTAGGAATTGCCCTCTTAATGTTGGAAACGATAAAAAGGATACTCGTGGAGATTTTAAAGTCCGCAATATAGTTAATCGTCGACGAGTTAAAAAAATTTCTGTAAATGGGGTTTTGCTTGACTTGCTTGTAGACACAGGATCGGATGTGTCAATCCTCTCGGAAAGCACTGCGAAACAGTTGCCAAACATCGAAGTGCATAGGAACGAATCTACGTTGACTGGTCTAGGCAAAAAAAGAAACCAAACCGATAGGCGCAGTTGTGGCCGATGTTGTTGTTGACGATCTGCATACAACTCAGAAATTTATCATTGTGCCTGATGAGGCAGTTGAGTGCAATGCCTTAATTGGTTTCGACTTCGTTGAAAAGTTCACCGTCACATACGCCGATGGGGAATACACATTTTCGAAGGGTGACGCCGTTGGAGACTCAGATAAGGAATGCATTGCAGGCTCATACAACATCTTTGAGGTTGCCAGTGTATACGAATCACCAACAATCTATCAAAAAGCAGTTCGCGAATTAATAGAAAGCATAGAAGAGCAGCCGAAACAAACCCAGATGGAATGTCCAGTTAAACTTCAAATTATTCCGGATGCAACAACAATGAAGTCGTTTCACCAGTCGCCATCACGATTGTCTGCCTGCGAGGCAGAAGCAGTAAAAAATCAAGTAGACGAATGGCTGACCCAAGGGATAGTACGGAAATCAACATCGAGTGTGGCTAGTCGGGTAGTTGTTGTTCAAAAGAAAGATGGTACACCAAGGATTTGCATTGATTATCGAAAACTCAACAGTATGACCCTGTCTGATCGTTTTCCAGTCCCATTGATAGAAGAAGTTCTGGAAAAACTTCAAGCGGCCACATTCTATTCAGTTCTGGATTTGGAAAATGGTTTTTTCCACGTGCCGGTGGAGGAATCCAGTAAATACCTAACAGCATTTGTAACAAAAGAGGGTCTTTTCGAATTCAATAAGACGCCGTTTGGATTTAAAAATTCACCTGCCGCATTTATAAGATTTGTCAATTATGTCTTTCAAAATTTAATTAACGATAATATAATGCAGTTGTACATGGGCGATATAATCGTGTATGCCCATTCCGCTGAAGACTGCTTAGAGAAGACACAGAAGGTTTTGCAGTTGGCTGCACAGTATAAGTTGAAAATCAAATGGAAAAAATGCAGTTTCTTACAGTCGCGAATTAACTTTCTTGGTCACATCGTTTGCGGTGGGAAGATTTGGCCAGGCAAAGAAAAAACGGATGCCGTCAATCGATTTGGAACGCCCAAAAATGTTAGAGCCGTTCAGTCTTTTCTTGGACTCACCGGATTTTTCCGAAAATTCATTAAAGACTACTCTCAAATCGCAAGACCATTAACAAATTTACTTCGAAAGGATGTAAAATTTTATATAGGTACAGCTGAACTACAATCTTTGCAGAAGCTAAAGGAGTTGCTAACGAGCGAACCACTGTTGCATCTATACTCGAGAGATGCTCCCACCGAGTTGCACACAGACGCATCAAAGCATGGTTTTGGAGCGATGCTACTCCAAAGTTTTGAAGATAAACTTTACCCGGTGTACTTTTGGAGTAAAAAAACGACCGAATCCGAAGCTCAACGTCACAGCTACATATTAGAAGCCAAAGCTATGTATCTGGCTCTACGAAAGTTCCGGCACTACCTGATTGGGATTCACTTTAAATTAGTGACGGACTGTTCAGCGTTCAAGCAGACGACAAAGAAGGAAGACGTTCCAAGAGAGGTGACATCGTATGTGCTGTATTTGCAAGATTTCACCTGCGATATTATTCACAAACCAGGAAAAAGTATGCTGCACGTGGATCATCTGAGCCGCTATCCACAATCAATTTATAATATATCAACGGAGGTATCGGCACGCATCAAGAAGGCGCAAAGTATTGATAACCACATTAAGGCTGTGATAACTATTCTCAATCAACAGTCGTACGAGAATTACAGGATCAAAGGCGGTGTACTGTACAAAGCAATAGATGGAAATGATTTAATCGTGGTGCCAAAACAGATGGAGAATGAAATAATTCGAGAAGCACACGAAATTGGCCATTTTGCTACCCGCAAGACAATGCATGCGATTTGTCAGCAGTATTGGATCCCTCATTTAGAGCGTAAAGTGTCTAATTTTATTGATAACTGTATCCGTTGTATAATTCACAGCAAAAAACTTGGCAAGCAAGAAGGTCAGATGCATTTAATTAATTTAATTAATAAAGGTGACACCCCGTTGCATACTCTGCATATCGACCATTTGGGGCCGATGGATGCCACGTCTAAGTCGTATAAATATATCCTTGCCATGGTAGACGGATTTGCGAAATTCGTGTGGCTCTTTACCACGAAGTCAACAGGCCACGATGAAGTCATAAAAAAGCTGACAGAATGGTCTCACATATTTGGTTTCCCGAAACGTATTATAAGTGACCGAGGTTCTGCCTTTTTGTCGAACGCATTTGCAGAGTTTGTCGCCGAGAATAAAGTCGAACACATCCTTACAACCACTGGAGTTGCTCGAGGCAACGGGCAAATAGAACGCGTGAATCGATCCATACTGGCCGTCATATCAAAGCTGTCTGCAGAAGAGTCGAGCAAATGGTTCAAATATGTCCCACAGGTTCAAAAGGCTCTTAACTCACAGGTCCACGCATCTACAAAAGTTTCACCATTCGAGCTGATGTTTGGGACGAAAATGTGTGCACAAGCAGGAGATCGAGTATTATGTCTAATCAACGAAGAATTTATCAATAACTTTAATGCTGAGCGAGAAAGTTTGCGTGACGAAGCCAAGAAGAATATATTAGAAGCACAGATGACTTACAAACGCAACTTTGACAAAGGACGCAAGCAGGATCATGGGTACTTGTTGGGTGATCTCGTCGCAATCAAGCGAACCCAGTTTGTCGCGGGCCGGAAGTTGGCCAGTTGTTTTCTTGGTCCTTATGAGGTAACTAAGATAAAGAGGAACGGCCGCTATGATGTACGCAAAGCAGCCCAAGTGGAAGGACCAAATCAGACCACCACAAGTTCCGACAATATGAAGCTGTGGAGGTACGTTGCTGACAATGACGATCCGGAATCATCTGGGACAGATGATGATGATCAGGAGGGCCGAATGTGAAGAGGTGTTGTGCAGACCAGAAAGGTTATGCCCGTCCCTGGTAATTGAGAGAGCGTCTACAAGAAGATAGAGAGAGCGAATTGGAACGAGAGTCGACAGTAGTCAGTTGCAGTTGAGAGTTGAAAGTCGTCAGTTGTCAGTTGAAAGTTGTCAGTCGAAAGTTGTCGCAAAACTCAATTTAAGTTGTTCTCAGTTGTATTTCACAAAACCAATGTATTGTAACCTAACCACTCAGAATCGTCTATAATACTTTAGTTAATAAACATAATCAATATAATAAACTTTACATATATAATATAAACAAAAACAAAGCTATATTGTCTGTCGATATTTTTGATCTTGTCCAATAAGTACATACGGATTCCACCCTTAATAGACAGGATTGGGCCAGGAGTTGCCCTTCCCTGCATGGACCAACTCATGGATCATGGGACCAACTCTGTATAATTTTGATCCGTCGGATCTCTCTCTATTCATGAGCGTCAATAATGTGTGTCTGCATCTGTTCAAGTAGGCGGATGACTAGAGGGAAAAAACAATTTTAAAACCGAAAAAAAACCAAACATCATCCAAGTAGGCTGGTGTATGACCAAAAAGTGTTTACCCCAAGGCATGCCAGAAAAAAATATTCATTCTAAGTTAAGGAACCAGCAGAGAAAAATCGGAAAAAGACAAACTAAAATATATATTTTATAAAATGTTTAACCTTTTCTCAGTTTTCCGAAGCGCTGTGGAGTCAGAACCGAAACCGCGGTGGGAGTCCTTTATTGAAAAAGCTGAGGATATCCTGGTGAAATGCTGGTTCGGACTAGCACACTTTGATGGCGAGACGACTCGGTACGTATTCGGATACATATTCGTACTCGGATTCGTATTTGCCTGGATCGTCTTTGAGATATATACGCAGTGGGTAAGTGCAAAGTGCTGTCGGTCACCGAGAGAGAGAGAGAGATAGAGATAGTGAGAGACAGAGAGGGATGACACAAATTTGTTATTTGTTGCAGACAGGGAAGCAAATCAACATAAGGAGGAGCTTCTGGTTTCAGATGAACCGTATGTCCGTAGTGGAACTTGACGAGAACCAGGATGCCGTATCGGCCGGAAATCAACGCACGATTTCGGCCCAGACTTCAGTCTCATTGAAGGAGAAGCACTTTTCAATGTGCATTCACAACGATGCGCCACAGTCGGAGGAGCAGCTGGACGACACCGAATGGGAGACTCTGTCGGATACCACAACCAAGTCGACCTTTGCTAAAATGAAGACTGATTTTGATTTCTTTGATGCGAAGGGCAAGTCGAGCAATTCCATGGACGATCATATCTCGCGTATTCCAGTCATGGTTCGTGAGGCTACTTTCCCCCAAAATAAAATTGACGAAGAAGATCAAACGTCGTTTCTATTAAGAATTCACCAGAAGCCATCATCAACATTTTTCTTTTCTTTTGAAAAAAAATTATTAATCACACTTGAGCAATGTAAAAAAAACGTAAAAAAAAAAAAATTTAAACTGAAACTAACTTGACTAACTTCAGATTTGGGTCGGAAGGGGAGAGAAAGAGTGTGTCTACGATCGTGAGGAGTTTGATGTACACCAAGATGATTCGAAAGATGCTCACTTCTAAGGGTTAATATAAACAAAGGCGAAGCTAAGTAAATTATTAATCGATGTGTTTGTCTGTTGATATTTGTTGATTTTTATACCTTTCGCAAACATCAGACTTCAAAGAAACCCTTTAAAGCGTTTTTCCACTTTGAAGACCATTGGTAAGGAAAGAGTAACAAAAAACTTGCAAGGGTATACAAACTTCGACGCGGTTTTACTTATAGACGTAGTCGTACAACGCTCAGTACGAACAAGTGGCCCATATGACACCAGGCCCGGGCCTGTTACGAATGACCCTAAGTAAAGTTAATGCTACAACCTCTACCCACTCCGACCTAAGGGCAAAGGCGTATTACATAAATTTAACTAAAGGAATAGAAACCAGAGGGCCGGGGCTAACTTCGACCGCGTCAAAGTTTGTATACCCTTGCAACTTTTTTGGTAACTCTAGCCTTACCTATTAGCCATCAATGTGGAAGAACGTTTTATCTAAAAAGGCTTAAGCTTGAGAAAGAAAGGCCTACAATCATAGGAAATAACGAAGATATTGATCAAAGTCACTGTTTTCCACCGATCGTTCCTATGGGAGCTATGTATATGATATAGTCACCCGATCTTGATCAAATTTGGCACAGTAGTTTATAGGCGTAATAAACTGTATAATATTAAGTTTCACGACATTAGCACAGAAAATAACGGAGTTATTGAGAAAAGACACTGTTTGTGACTTTGCAGTTTGGATGGGAGCTATATGATATAGTGGTCCGATCCGGCTGAATACAACCCCTGAGATATACAACCCCTGCTGTATATACAAGCCTAAATGCAAAATTTCAGCTCTGTAGCTCTTACGGTCTAGGAGGAGTTTATGTTGATCCAGACGGACGGACGGACGGACATGGCTATTTGAACTCGTCTCGTCGTGCTGATCAAGAATATATACAGCTGTGTTCACGAAAATGCTTCCTTATATGCGTTGCACACTTCTGACCAAAATTAATAAACCCTTTTTGCAAGGGTATAAAAATATATATATGTGAAGAGGTGTTGTGCAGACCAGAAAGGTTATGCCCGTCCCTGGTAATTGAGAGAGCGTCTACAAGAAGATAGAGAGAGCGAATTGGAATGAGAGTCGACAGTAGTCAGTTGCAGTTGAGAGTTGAAAGTCGTCAGTTGTCAGTTGAAAGTTGTCAGTCGAAAGTTGTCGCAAAACTCAATTAAAGTTGTTCTCAGTTGTATTTCACAAAACCAATGTATTGTAACCTAACCACTCAGAATCGTCTATAATACTTTAGTTAATAAACATAATCAATATAATAAACTTTACCCTTGGGGGGCTCGTCCCGTTCTGAGTTGGATTAGGAGTAACAACTGTGTCGTCATACTCGTCCCGTTCTGAGTTGGATTAGGAGTTACAACTGTGTCGTCATACTCGTCCCGTTCTGAGTTGGATTAGGAGTTACAACTGTGTCGTCATACTCGTCCCGTTCTGAGTTGGATTGGGAGTTCCGAAAAATCGTTGCCTAGTGGAGGAGAGGTGTAAGGAGAACGGAAAGTGTACAAAGTTGAACCCGTAGCAAGCAGACAAACTACCCAATGACAGAACGTACACCACCTTACAAGTCAAAGTCTCAGAAAACGCCAAGGAAAACGCGAAACGCCGTGGCTGTGGCGCCAGCGTCAGCAGAAAAAGCACCGTTTTTGCCGCCAAAAAATCAGCATCAGAAGCCGAAAGAGGAAAGAAAGAAACAGATAGATACAGTGCCCGAAACAGTGATCGATACAGTGCCCGAAACAGTGATCGAAACAGTGACCGATACAGTGATCGAAACAGCGAGCGAAGAAATCACAGAAGCAGAAACCGAAACAGCGCTTGACCTAATGAACAAAATTGAAACAGTGGAAACGGAACAAGCGATGGCTAACGCCGCGGAAATGCAAAGTCAATTGCAACAGATGATGCAATTACTGACACTTAAAATACAAGTCGACGAGCAGCGAGAAAGCCAAGTTCATATGGCATCGAATTGCCTTGAAAACATTGTTGGAGAATTTAAGGGATCTGGCCCAAGGAAATGGTTTGAAGTTTTCGAGTATAATGCAGATGCATTTGAGCTTAACGAAAAGCAAATGTACGCACAGGCGAGAGGCAAGATGAAAGGTGCTGCCAAACTGTTTTTGGAATCAGTAAGTGTTAACAATTATGCCAATTTGAAAAGCTGTCTAATCGAAGAATTTGAGTGCGAGTTGAGTAGCGCTGAAGTCCACCAACTGTTGAGAGAACGGAAAAAGCATAAACAGGAATCGATTCAGGAGTATATTCTCAGTATGAGAAAGATCGCCTCCGATGGGGATGTAGAAGAGTCAGCTGTTTTGCGATACATCGTCGACAATCTGTTTCTTAAGAACGAATTCAAAGTTGGTCTATATGCATGTAAAACCTTTAAGGAGCTAAAGGAAGCCTATGAAATCGTGGATAAACTGGCAAAGAACGATCCAAGGAGTATTTTTAAAACCACAACAGATGTAGCAAAGACGCAGCTTCCAAAAAGGCAGTTTTGTTTTAAATGCGGATCAGCTGAACACAAAATAAAAGATTGCTCGGGCGAAACAAAATGTTTTAAGTGCAATGAGAATGGACATTTTGCTAGGAATTGCCCTCTTAATGTTGGAAACGATAAAAAGGATACTCGTGGAGATTTTAAAGTCCGCAATATAGTTAATCGTCGACGAGTTAAAAAAATTTCTGTAAATGGGGTTTTGCTTGACTTGCTTGTAGACACAGGATCGGATGTGTCAATCCTCTCGGAAAGCACTGCGAAACAGTTGCCAAACATCGAAGTGCATAGGAACGAATCTACGTTGACTGGTCTAGGCAAAAAAGAAACCAAACCGATAGGCGCAGTTGTGGCCGATGTTGTTGTTGACGATCTGCATACAACTCAGAAATTTATCATTGTGCCTGATGAGGCAGTTGAGTGCAATGCCTTAATTGGTTTCGACTTCGTTGAAAAGTTCACCGTCACATACGCCGATGGGGAATACACATTTTCGAAGGGTGACGCCGTTGGAGACTCAGATAAGGAATGCATTGCAGGCTCATACAACATCTTTGAGGTTGCCAGTGTATACGAATCACCAACAATCTATCAAAAAGCAGTTCGCGAATTAATAGAAAGCATAGAAGAGCAGCCGAAACAAACCCAGATGGAATGTCCAGTTAAACTTCAAATTATTCCGGATGCAACAACAATGAAGTCGTTTCACCAGTCGCCATCACGATTGTCTGCCTGCGAGGCAGAAGCAGTAAAAAATCAAGTAGACGAATGGCTGACCCAAGGGATAGTACGGAAATCAACATCGAGTGTGGCTAGTCGGGTAGTTGTTGTTCAAAAGAAAGATGGTACACCAAGGATTTGCATTGATTATCGAAAACTCAACAGTATGACCCTGTCTGATCGTTTTCCAGTCCCATTGATAGAAGAAGTTCTGGAAAAACTTCAAGCGGCCACATTCTATTCAGTTCTGGATTTGGAAAATGGTTTTTTCCACGTGCCGGTGGAGGAATCCAGTAAATACCTAACAGCATTTGTAACAAAAGAGGGTCTTTTCGAATTCAATAAGACGCCGTTTGGATTTAAAAATTCACCTGCCGCATTTATAAGATTTGTCAATTATGTCTTTCAAAATTTAATTAACGATAATATAATGCAGTTGTACATGGGCGATATAATCGTGTATGCCCATTCCGCTGAAGACTGCTTAGAGAAGACACAGAAGGTTTTGCAGTTGGCTGCACAGTATAAGTTGAAAATCAAATGGAAAAAATGCAGTTTCTTACAGTCGCGAATTAACTTTCTTGGTCACATCGTTTGCGGTGGGAAGATTTGGCCAGGCAAAGAAAAAACGGATGCCGTCAATCGATTTGGAACGCCCAAAAATGTTAGAGCCGTTCAGTCTTTTCTTGGACTCACCGGATTTTTCCGAAAATTCATTAAAGACTACTCTCAAATCGCAAGACCATTAACAAATTTACTTCGAAAGGATGTAAAATTTTATATAGGTACAGCTGAACTACAATCTTTGCAGAAGCTAAAGGAGTTGCTAACGAGCGAACCACTGTTGCATCTATACTCGAGAGATGCTCCCACCGAGTTGCACACAGACGCATCAAAGCATGGTTTTGGAGCGATGCTACTCCAAAGTTTTGAAGATAAACTTTACCCGGTGTACTTTTGGAGTAAAAAAACGACCGAATCCGAAGCTCAACGTCACAGCTACATATTAGAAGCCAAAGCTATGTATCTGGCTCTACGAAAGTTCCGGCACTACCTGATTGGGATTCACTTTAAATTAGTGACGGACTGTTCAGCGTTCAAGCAGACGACAAAGAAGGAAGACGTTCCAAGAGAGGTGACATCGTATGTGCTGTATTTGCAAGATTTCACCTGCGATATTATTCACAAACCAGGAAAAAGTATGCTGCACGTGGATCATCTGAGCCGCTATCCACAATCAATTTATAATATATCAACGGAGGTATCGGCACGCATCAAGAAGGCGCAAAATATTGATAACCACATTAAGGCTGTGATAACTATTCTCAATCAACAGTCGTACGAGAATTACAGGATCAAAGGCGGTGTACTGTACAAAGCAATAGATGGAAATGATTTAATCGTGGTGCCAAAACAGATGGAGAATGAAATAATTCGAGAAGCACACGAAATTGGCCATTTTGCTACCCGCAAGACAATGCATGCGATTTGTCAGCAGTATTGGATCCCTCATTTAGAGCGTAAAGTGTCTAATTTTATTGATAACTGTATCCGTTGTATAATTCACAGCAAAAAACTTGGCAAGCAAGAAGGTCAGATGCATTTAATTAATTTAATTAATAAAGGTGACACCCCGTTGCATACTCTGCATATCGACCATTTGGGGCCGATGGATGCCACGTCTAAGTCGTATAAATATATCCTTGCCATGGTAGACGGATTTGCGAAATTCGTGTGGCTCTTTACCACGAAGTCAACAGGCCACGATGAAGTCATAAAAAAGCTGACAGAATGGTCTCACATATTTGGTTTCCCGAAACGTATTATAAGTGACCGAGGTTCTGCCTTTTTGTCGAACGCATTTGCAGAGTTTGTCGCCGAGAATAAAGTCGAACACATCCTTACAACCACTGGAGTTGCTCGAGGCAACGGGCAAATAGAACGCGTGAATCGATCCATACTGGCCGTCATATCAAAGCTGTCTGCAGAAGAGTCGAGCAAATGGTTCAAATATGTCCCACAGGTTCAAAAGGCTCTTAACTCACAGGTCCACGCATCTACAAAAGTTTCACCATTCGAGCTGATGTTTGGGACGAAAATGTGTGCACAAGCAGGAGATCGAGTATTATGTCTAATCAACGAAGAATTTATCAATAACTTTAATGCTGAGCGAGAAAGTTTGCGTGACGAAGCCAAGAAGAATATATTAGAAGCACAGATGACTTACAAACGCAACTTTGACAAAGGACGCAAGCAGGATCATGGGTACTTGTTGGGTGATCTCGTCGCAATCAAGCGAACCCAGTTTGTCGCGGGCCGGAAGTTGGCCAGTTGTTTTCTTGGTCCTTATGAGGTAACTAAGATAAAGAGGAACGGCCGCTATGATGTACGCAAAGCAGCCCAAGTGGAAGGACCAAATCAGACCACCACAAGTTCCGACAATATGAAGCTGTGGAGGTACGTTGCTGACAATGACGATCCGGAATCATCTGGGACAGATGATGATGATCAGGAGGGCCGAATGTGAAGAGGTGTTGTGCAGACCAGAAAGGTTATGCCCGTCCCTGGTAATTGAGAGAGCGTCTACAAGAAGATAGAGAGAGCGAATTGGAACGAGAGTCGACAGTAGTCAGTTGCAGTTGAGAGTTGAAAGTCGTCAGTTGTCAGTTGAAAGTTGTCAGTCGAAAGTTGTCGCAAAACTCAATTTAAGTTGTTCTCAGTTGTATTTCACAAAACCAATGTATTGTAACCTAACCACTCAGAATCGTCTATAATACTTTAGTTAATAAACATAATCAATATAATAAACTTTACATATATAATATAAACAAAAACAAAGCTATATTGTCTGTCGATATTTTTGATCTTGTCCAATAAGTACATACGGATTCCACCCTTAATAGACAGGATTGGGCCAGGAGTTGCCCTTCCCTGCATGGACCAACTCATGGATCATGGGACCAACTCTGTATAATTTTGATCCGTCGGATCTCTCTCTATTCATGAGCGTCAATAATGTGTGTCTGCATCTGTTCAAGTAGGCGGATGACTAGAGGGAAAAAACAATTTTAAAACCGAAAAAAAACCAAACATCATCCAAGTAGGCTGGCCAAAAAGTGTTTACCCCAAGGCATGCCAGAAAAAAATATTCATTCTAAGTTAAGGAACCAGCAGAGAAAAATCGGAAAAAGACAAACTAAAATATATATTTTATAAAATGTTTAACCTTTTCTCAGTTTTCCGAAGCGCTGTGGAGTCAGAACCGAAACCGCGGTGGGAGTCCTTTATTGAAAAAGCTGAGGATATCCTGGAGAAATGCTGGTTCGGACTAGCACACTTTGATGGCGAGACGACTCGGTACGTATTCGGATACATATTCGTACTCGGATTCGTATTTGCCTGGATCGTCTTTGAGATATATACGCAGTGGGTAAGTGCAAAGTGCTGTCGGTCACCGAGAGAGAGAGAGAGATAGAGATAGTGAGAGACAGAGAGGGATGACACAAATTTGTTATTTGTTGCAGACAGGGAAGCAAATCAACATAAGGAGGAGCTTCTGGTTTCAGATGAACCGTATGTCCGTAGTGGAACTTGACGAGAACCAGGATGCCGTATCGGCCGGAAATCAACGCACGATTTCGGCCCAGACTTCAGTCTCATTGAAGGAGAAGCACTTTTCAATGTGCATTCACAACGATGCGCCACAGTCGGAGGAGCAGCTGGACGACACCGAATGGGAGACTCTGTCGGATACCACAACCAAGTCGACCTTTGCTAAAATGAAGACTGATTTTGATTTCTTTGATGCGAAGGGCAAGTCGAGCAATTCCATGGACGATCATATCTCGCGTATTCCAGTCATGGTTCGTGAGGCTACTTTCCCCCAAAATAAAATTGACGAAGAAGATAAAACGTCGTTTCTATTAAGAATTCACCAGAAGCCATCATCAACATTTTTCTTTTCTTTTGAAAAAAAATTATTAATCACACTTGAGCAATGTAAAAAAAACGTAAAAAAAAAAAAAATTTAAACTGAAACTAACTTGACTAACTTCAGATTTGGGTCGGAAGGGGAGAGAAAGAGTGTGTCTACGATCGTGAAAAGTTTGATGTACACCAAGATGATTCGAAAGATGCTCACTTCTAAAGGTTAATATAAACAAAGGCGAAGCTAAGTAAATTATTAATCGATGTGTTTGTCTGTTGATATTTGTTGATTTTTATACCCTTCGCAAACATCAGACTTCAAAGAAACCCTTTAAAGCGTTTTTCCACTTTGAAGACCATTGGTAAGGAAAGAGTAACAAAAAACTTGCAAGGGTATACAAACTTCGACGCGGTTTTACCGCGACCTAATGGCAAAGGCGTATTACATAAATTTAACTAAAGGAATAGAAAATATTAAATGTAATAAGATAATAGGTTACATATAAAAAGAAAACAGGATAGGTTAAAATAAAGAAGGACCGGAACGCAGTTTTCATACCCGGAAGCGAAGTTTCGGAACCGATAACGTGCCACAGTCTGTTGTAGTCACTACATAGCGGGTCCTTATAGATGGAACAGAAATGTTAATTTGGCTCAACAGCTCGGAAGAGTCAATCTCCGCATTCAAAAGTTTGTAAAGAAAAGTTACACCAAGCAAAGTTCTACGGTTAGTTAAAGAAGGAAGGTTAATTAACTGAATTCGACTAGAATAAGATGGAAGTTGTACAGTTGGATCCCAGTAAAAACTGTTTTTGTACAGATTCTAATTTGTTTTGATAAAACTCATATTGAGCAGGCCAAGATCCATACTCCAATATGGGGCGGACTAAAGAAGTATAAATTATTTCGGTAGTATATGGATCCTTGAACTCCTTCGACCAACGCTTTATGAAGCCAAAAACACTCTTAGCCCCACTAACTTTAGTCGATATATGCTGATTAAAACTAAGTTTGCGGTCTATTAAGATACCCAAATCTTTTACAACCAAAGAAGTATTATTAACTCCTTCTAACGGGAAATTATTTAAAAAGTAACTTGCTGATTAGAGAGAACCTCTATAAAAGAACATCATCTTGCACTTAGAACAGTTTAGCGTAAGCCCTACACCACCCCTGAAAAGCATTCAGGTCAGCTTGCAGGGTATGGCATAAGAGAGAGTCTACGATGCGATGAGCGATTTTTACATCATCGGCATACCAAAGGATTCTGGAGAGATCATTAATAACCAGAGGGCCGGGGCTAACTTCGACCGGGTCAAAGTTTGTATACCCTTGCAACTTTTTTGGTAACTCTTTCCTTACCCATTAGCCATCAATGTGGAAGAACGTTTTATCTAAAAAGGCTTATGTTTGCGAAAGAATCATAGGAAATAGCTCGTCGTGCTGATCAAGAATATATATACTTTGTATGGTCGGAGATGCTTTGTTCTATGCGTTGCACACTTCTGACCAAAATTAAGATGCCCTTTTTGCAAGGGTATAAAAATGAGTGGATAACTCAGTCAGGGAACCAGTTCATTAAAACGTGTTTGTTTTGCCTATTACGCCATACTTACAGTGACGGATTCAGGGCTTTGAAATGAGCGAATTATGCGCCTAAAAGTATGCAAAAAGGAGTCCGAGAATTCGCTTTTTAAATTAAATAGACAAATTTTTACCTAGTCAAGCAAATTGTTAAGTTACAAGACTCACAAAAATTATAAATTTGTCGACAACAATGCATTTTCCAAAGCTACTGAATATTTTAAGGTCAAAGTTTCCCCGTTTCATAGCCTTTAATCTTCCATCGAAGTGATATGATATCAGAAGTATCACTAAGTAAAATGAAGTAAGTAAGTCGTGTCGCCGACTTAAGTATACCATGCACCAGTAAAACAAATAAATTTTAAGTATAAAACATTTCTCAATTTATGTCTTTAAAAAACAATCTGATCAAATGCTTTTTACCAGCATATCTCAGTATCTCGCCCACTCAAGCATATCAGCACACTGGCGCCCCGAACTGCCAACAGATATCTCCGGCCTTAAGGGAAACGTTTATAAATTATTTTTTTTTCAATTAAACTCAATCACTTTACATAGTACACAAGTCTATATACCAAATTTGGTGGCTGTAGCTCCTATAGTCTCTGAGATCTAGGTGTTCATACAGACGGACAAGGCTACATCGACTCCCCTGTTAATGCTGATCAAGAATATATATACTTATGGGGTCGGAAAAGCTTCCTTCTGCTTGTTACATACATTTTGGCCACTTTAATATACCATTTCACCCTCTGGCTGCATGGTATTAAGATTTGCCTCTTTAAGTGTTAGTTGACCCATTAATAGAAATATATTCCCCTATATGCCCATTCTTAAGGCTCAATCATTAGACCCTTGTAGCTATTTGTTTTTTTTTCCCTCTTGCTCTTGTGTTGTATTTGGTCACAACTCTTGATAACTGGAAATTAGTTGCACATGTTTCGCCCACAACTCAAAAACAAGACGTGTTTCTACCAATTTGGCCAAAATCAACAGCTGTGTGTACATGTACATGAGATCGCCCAGCTGTGCGGGGTGTATCTGTATGTGTGTGTGTGTGTGTAAAGAAAACTCATCATAACTTTCTTATCAAAAACTTATTTCATGCTGCCGAGAGTTATCCAACAGCCAAAAACCAACAACAACCAACAGAAAAAAAGAGGAAAAAAAAGAAAATAACATAAAAAGGGGAGAAAAAGTGTGAGCAGAAAAATTGCCTAGAAAACTTGTTTTAATTACAAGTGTGAGTGTGAGTGTGTGCGAGCGTGAGCGTGAGTATGTGTGCGTGGGTGTGTGCCAGCTGAACTAACTTGGCACTCTGAGTGACTGACTAGTAGTAGTAGCAGCAGTAGAGCTCAGGGTTTAGATAAAGACTGGCAGCAGTATAACATGCATGAACAGTAACATATGTTTGGACTTTGCAAGCAAAACTTTCGAGAGTTTTTTGGCGCATCCCCCACATTCCGAATCCCTCTCCCTCTTCCGCTTATGCGACCCTCTTCCCAACTATCTATCCATCTATCTATCTATCTATCTACATGCCCAGTTTCCCCAGTTGAACCAAAGTGAAACGTGTGTGTTTTGCGGTTGAGTAAACGCCTAGTTTAGGCGCAAAATGCAACAGCTGTGACACATGGGAGACTCAGCCTCGTTCCCTACGGGAGATGGAAAAGTTAAGCCACCATTTGGTTAGCCAAGTTTCTATGAATACTTATAGCCCTGGTAAAATATGTTGACGCATCCCAAGAATCTGTCATATAAAACCCATCAGCGTTTGAAGTATCACTTTTACCTTCGTATTGAAATATAATCTGAATCTGAGAAATTTCTGATCAGATCTTTCATGGCAGACTTCCAAACACAGTAGTACCAGCACCTTCAAAGTTTAAGTTTCTTAAATTACTTTCGCTTTAAATGCTTTTTTTTTTTTTTGTAAGAACGAGAGATAGTCATATGTATTTAAATTGATCTGCTTGGGAATTACGAACAGTATATTATGTATGTATGTACCTACAATTCACCTGCATGCATGTTGAGCCATTGTGGCTTTGGTACGGCGGAAGTTTATTCTGAGGAGGCATGTCTTTGTGAATGTTTTCAGTGTAAGGTGACTTTCAGGTTCATTGACCATTGCCGGAAATGGCTCACATATTCACATCCTTTTCCTTAGCGCTGACAGCCAAGCAGAGGAACAAAGACGAACAAAGGCAAAGAACGTACGAAAAAGAGACAGAGCAAAACCGAAGAAAGACACTGAGAAAGAGAAGAGGAGAAGGATGTAGACAAGCAAGAACACTTGACATAAAGCTTAATTGCTGAGTCTGAGTCCTGATACAGTGAAAAAGTGGCGAGTGCACTTAAGGTAATTTGATTTAATTGTGCGTGCTGCATGCGGACCAAGAACAACAAAAAGCAACAGCAACCCTCGAAACCTTAAAGAACTTGACAACTTCCAGCAGCCCACATGGTTGGCGAATAGTGTGTGTGCACATTTTTTTGAAGCCCATAAGAAATTTACAAGTGAACCGAGCTTTCAGATTTTCTTCTCATTTCTTTCCTCTTCTCGTCTTTCTTTTCTTCTTTTTGTTTTTGCACCAGTCCAAGTGTACAACACTTGTGGAAGTTTTCGTTTTGGCCAACTTAACACCAACAGAGACCCTGGCCTGACACTTGAACTTGCACACAAAGTCACTCAATGAACTTGTCCGACTAGAGCGCAACTGTACTCGTTTAATTTAGCGGCTCCCAAAAGTATGCCACAAATGAATAAATTAGAAGATCTGCAACAAAAAAGGATCACCTGAAAACCTTTCGTTATCCAATATATAGTTTTGACTAACTGCATGGAGTTTCCGCAATTATATTTGATTTTTAACATTTAATTTATGTTATAATTTAACACATGAATATTTACATATAAACTATGTATATGTGTGCATGTTTTGCGGTGTAAATGCAAAATAGCCAACGCGTTTATGTCAGGTGGTAGTTGAGATTTATGGGCCAGGCCAAATAGCGAAAAGCGAAAAGCAAAAAACAAAACGCAATGCCAAAACAAAGTGCCGTGCAGAAAAACGAAAGTATGCATTGCAATGCATTTCATTTAGATAACCGCAAATATTTACCACAAAACGCATTCGCTAACATTTCCAACGTGACGTGACAAAAATCCCCTTGAAAAGTGCCGTGCCTGAGGACGAGGGAGTCGCTTAACGTATTTTACATACATCCTTGTATATGCACCTGGTCCTGGGCTGCGCCCCTTAATTTATAACTGGGAGTGTATGCACACCCAATTGCGCCGCAATTTATGTTCGGCAATTGCAATTGCAATTTACTTGCATAATTTTACAATGTTTAATCGGGCTCCCCCCGCCCATCTGTCTGCCTCTCTCACCGTATATTGTGTGCAATGAAATCAGCTGATTAACTAAATCAAATTGATAAATATGCCAAAAATGCAGTGAAATTTGGCTTAACTCTTCTGGTGACCCCGACGAGTAAATGTTTTCTTTTCTAAAATTGTTGAATATGCTGTGAAATATTAGCTAAATCTCTGGGTTAGCCAAATGATTGAGCTGTTTGTTTCACAAACATGCAAAATAAGCGTTGAATTGTTACCAAATTCTTTTGGTGACCCCGACGAAATGGCAATCCATTGAGTGTTTGATTTTTGTTGTTGACGATTTATTCCCAAACATTTTATTGTCTTCTTTATAACCTTGAATTTAGTTATTTAATTTTTTTCTCTTTGGAGCTAGCGAGGATGTAAGCATGGCTAGCTGCTTGGCACGGACGGAATAAATGTCGCGCTGACGCCTCAATATGCCATAAGTGACGCCATCCCGCAAATTGATGTGCACTTGTCTCTGAAATTCCGGATCGATGCGGCGATAGTTTACGGCTAATGCTGACACAATCTCCGCATCACTCATGGGACGCTGCGACTCTCTTAGCACAAGCAAAATGTTGCGAAAGAGATTAGGGACGAGGCGCCGCTGACGAGGCAAGGCACGTGGATTGTAGCTGACCGGCATGGCTTAGTTTTCGTTTCAGTTTCTCTCACTCAGTGTCGTTCTATTATCTCTGGCATCTCGATGGCAACTGGAAATTATGAAAACATTGGCAAGTTGATATCGTAACTAACATCCCCTAGATTAATAGTTGTCTTACATGTCTTTTGTTTATTGATTTTCTGGGAACGAATGCATTTGAATTTTCGATGAACAATATTCCAAATGTGTCTGTCTGTGTGTGTGTGTGACAGTTTGAGCAAAGCCCTCTTCCTGCTTCTCATGGCCAATTAATCAGGAGACAACTTTGCTGCAGGTTTTGAACTTGAATAACCTCGGGGCATAAAAACGAAACGGAACGACGAGCACAAAGGAGTGGAAACGAAACGAAATGAAAGGAAAGGAAAGGACGCCGCAGCATCAAGTGACATTTGAGCGAAAGACAAAAAGTCATTATCACGGCGACGCAATGCCGGGACGTACATATGTATGTCTGAATGTATGTATGTACATACTTACTACTACTCTGTTGTGCTTCGTGGTTGTTTGTTTGGTTGGTTGGTTGCTTGGTTGGCGCTAAGTATTCGTATCATGCACCGCATATGGAGCACGTGGTCGCCTTCATACTGTTCTCCCTATCGCCCTGTCACTTCGTCGCCCTGACGCCCTGTGTCGACGCTGTCGTCGTTGTCGCCACTGCAATATTTTTTCGCCTTTTCCGGCATTTTGTTTACGATTTTCATTTTTTTCTTGCTTCGCGCGGATTTCCTTTGAGATGCCAGTTGGCAGACACCGTTGTCCGTCGACAGCCGGCAGCAGGCATTTTTCCCTGAACGATTTTCACTACGTTCCTTTTGTTTTCTGCTCTTGTTCCTGTTTCTGTGTACCCGTTGCCGGGGTCGTTCTATACCGCCAAGTGCAATTGTCATAAAGTGTCATTGGCTGCTGACGTTGGCTCCTGGATCCCCACCATCTCTCCACCCATATACTACATATTTTACTCCTTATGTCCTTTGTGTATACATAGTTCAGTTGCCTTCCATTCAGCACAGCTTCGCGCTCTGCTCTGTTCTGTTCTATTCTGTTTTGCTCTGTTTTGTTGGTGCGGTGAATCAACTTAAATGAGTATCCGCTTTTTGTAACTTATAAGTGTGTTGCAGTCACCTTCGGGCTGCCTAGAGCTTAAGCCGAGAGCCCGAAGGCAATTGGCTTTGTTTCTTCACTTGGATGTCAGGGCTAAGTTATGCTCTTGCACTTGGGCAATAGAGGTTTCTTTCTTTCTTATTTTTTGCCACACATCCATGCATGAAATGCACGTCGAAAGCGATTAGATTAAGACTAAGCCCAGCTTAATGTGCCATAAGAATGTTGCCAAACCAGCTCCAATGTCATGCCTCAAGGTTTTCTCTCAAAGTACACAATGAAAAGTGTTTACAAGACCAAGGAAACTAACAAGTACATATATCCCAACAGTTGAATACTTTTTTAAAAAAGTGCAAGAAAACTAAAATCAATGACGAATTCATTGCTCTAAATTGTTTAAAAAGTTTCTAATCGTGTTAGGTCATTTGTGAGTAAGACGACAGTAAAAAATTATTATTGGCCATTTCAAAAAAACAAAATTTCAGACAATTCAAAACAATATAAGGATGTATATCTGAAGTCTAAAACAAATATCACAATCAGACCAGTTCTGGTTTCCAATTCCGATTGTTTTTGTCGGAATCGGACTAGAGAAATATTCTCGATTTCGAGCCAAATTATTCGGTTTCAAATCGTTTGCCTTCTAGTGAGTGCTAAAGCAGGCCAACTATCGATAATGGTTCCATACGATTTTCTCGATAGCTTAAGGAGAAAAATTCGATAGTATCGCTGACATAGAAAAAGGAATTCATAAAATTTAGCAATGTACGCTCACATAACTCAAGTTAAACAAAATATTTAATTAAACGAAATACAAAATTGAAATCGAATTCGACTCGGAAAGGATAACAACAAAAAAGCACTTGAAATTAAATGACTGAACTTCTTGCACAATTTTTAGATATCGTCTTTGATCTTGGTCTGGAAAAAGAGATGTTGCATCATATTCAGATTAAATTTGCAACGAAATGACACTGGTTCGGTGATAATCGTTGCCAATAGGCTCACAACTGTGTCTTCTCTGGGAAAGGTGAACTCTGGCATAAAGCGGAGAAAAACAAGCAACGAAAGCAAGTTATTTATGCACCTGTACAGAACGTTTTTGGTTTTGCCTTTAAGCGGCTTAAAAACTGCAAACTACTCCCGCTTCGCCTAAACGAATTATGCTGCATAGCCAGCAGACATCCTGCTGCAATATGGCAACCAGCCAGCCATCCAGTCAGCGATATACCGACACGAAACGAGAATTTGTGGATGGAGGGGAGATCGAGCCGACTGGGTCGACTGGCATGTGACCAAAACAAAGATGCTCAGCCGCCAGGACCCCCAGTTATGTATGTAGGAAAGTGACAACGGCAGTACTACTAGGCTGCAGCAATGTCACTTCCAGTCGAATATGTGTGAAGTATCATCGCAACGGGGTCGACGAGCTACCAAAAAATAAAACTCAAAAAAACCCCCCGAAAAAATTGAAAACCCTAAAAGCAAAAAGAAAAATGACAACAAGAACAAAAAATGATTGCATACCTACGGGCGCTAAGGGCCAAATGTATGAGTTTGCTAGTGTTTGTGTGCGTGTGTGTGTGTGAGTGTTTTAGGTAGGTAAAAACTGTACGAATTGAATATTTTAGCCAGCATAAGGGACAATTGAAACAATTATAAGCGGAAGCAGCGGCAGGAATGGCAACAGCAAGAGCAACAGCAACAGCAACATTCACATAAATGCCAGCACCAGGAATGATAAATGCTTTGTAACTCGACTCGGGGGACTGGCGGATGGCGAAAGACTATGACTTAGACGACTAAAGCGACTACAACGACGACACAGACGGCGACATTGAGCAATTGCCATGCATAAATTTCCACACACACACACACACAAAGAGAGAGAGGGAGAGACAGAGTGTGTGTGTGTGTGAGAGGAACTTTCTGGCAAGCGGAAAAACCACCTGTCAGTATGAGGAAAAACATAAACAAGCAGCCCGCAAATCAAAACAATCCCAAGAAACAAACGGAAATGGCCAAAAACCGTTGGCAACATGTTGCCAAGACTCATAACTTGCATCTGAAAGTTGAAGCATGCGCAGTGACTTTGCTTAGTCACATTGTTGCTACCAATGTCGAAATGTTGCTCAGCTTTTCGACAAATTCAGTGCACAGAGGTTGCACTTGCGTAGGACCTTCTAAGTGTTCGAAAGTGTTAAATGAAAGTGTTGCGAAAAACAAGTAAAATGAACAAAGACTTTATTCAAACCGGGAACATTTAATGTGCAGTACATTTCCAACTGAATAAGTAATCTCCATTTTGTTGCTTCTCATCACTGAAATACTCTCGATGGAATATTACAATCTCCGAGTTTAAATATTCTATGGTAACACAATCGCATATGTACGTATCAGTCACAGTAGAGCTGTGCACAAGAAAATGAGGCACGGACAAAATTTTTTGCCTCTTCGTAGAACTAAACTTACAAAAGCGCTTCTCTCTAAAACAGTGTTGTAAAACAACATTAAAGTAGAAGAAGGGAAACCTTTTATTTGTCACTCTTAAACACTTTATTCAAGAAAGGCACAGAATGCTCCATTAGATACGGTAAGAATTTCTACCCCCTTTCACGAAAATCTGCCAAATTGATAAACTCGACGTCCACATCAATTCCCGAATTAGTCTCTGAAAATTAAGTTGACACTCATTGTCAGCCAAGTCAAATTAAAGGGAATCTGCAGTATTTGATATACCATTTTTTTAACGCTATTGAGAATGCGGGTATAAGAAACTCTTGAAGCAAACCGCGTACATAAATTACACGCCGCTTCATTTAAAAAATCATTTATCAGTTGAGGACGGAAGAACAGAAAAAAAAAAAACAAAAACAAAACACGAAATTTCTTCTTCCGACACAAATTAGCCAATTTAATGCATGAGGCTTAGAGGAAAGTAAGAAAAAAGACCGAAAATCACATCATCGTCGCCAATAAACTTCATTGGCATGTCATCAATCTCAATTTGGGGCTAGGCCTACGCACAGAAGTTGCTGCTGTTGCTTCAGCAGCTGCAGAAGCTGAGCAGAATGCAGTGCGAGGACCTTCAGGCAAGATGACGACACTAAAAATGACACACATTTTACGAGTGGTGGTGGCGGTGGGTGTAAGTGGGGGCAATTTGCTTCAATTTTAATGAAAATCAATATATTTATATATGCCAGCCAGATGACGCCAATGTTAAAGACAGACTTGAAGATCCATTCTGTACTGGCTGGACTTAAGGCACTTTTCTTTTTTTTACTTCTTTATTTTTTATTTCAATTTCCGCCCACAACAAAGACAAATTTATGCCACATTAACAGCTAAAAGCTTTCAAAATGCGTTTCAAGTAAGCCAGAGGGGATGAGCATGAAGATGAAATGGACTGAGAGACAGAGAGTGCCAGTTCGAGTGCGAGAGAAACAACAAATTCTTATGGAGTATGGAGCATAAGCAATTTTTGGCACAACATCCCAAAAAGAGCCTCCAACCCTCGATAAAAACAAAAGCAAGCAAGTAAAACTTGCCCCATTTTTTGTTTTCTTTTTCGTTTTGATTTTTTGTTTTTTGGGTGCGACAAATTTCAGTTAGCTGCTCCATCCGTTGTTGTTGCCCCCGTCGTCCCCCTCGACATCTTGCGAGGCAGTCAGTCAGATAGACAGCGGCAGCTTGTAACGTCAAAAGTGCAGCTCAAAACTTCAAAACGAGCAACGTTGCCGTCGTCGTCATCATCATCATCGTCAGGAAATTTGTTCGTTGACTATGTTCCTTGCATGCGCTAAAATTAAGATTTATGAAGGCTGTAAAAAACAACAGCGACAGCAGCAAACAACAACCAAAAACTGAGTGTTGGATGGTGGGTGGACGAAAGGGCGGATGGATGGGGTGGTGGACTGTGGGTGGTTGAACATTTTTGGGTGCAGGATAAGTAACATGGCTATGAATGCGCCAGAAAAATTTAACGCCCAAATGATTACAAATGAGACGAGCTGAGCAAAGTTATTCCACTCAGTTTCAGTTTCAGTTTTCAAATTGTGTCATTTGCAAATTCTGTTTGTGTGAACAAAAGGAAAGAAGGGCGTATGACATCATCGTGTTGGCAATGGATAATAGAGACAATACTTTACTTTAGTTTAGTTAAATTTAGAGTTCTCTATGTAATTTTTTGCTCATTTCCTTTTTGACATGTTTGATTACCATCTCGCTGTATGAGAATGGGCAAGGTCAATTGAGTACGCAGAGTACTCAAAAATTTCGACTGCATGAAAAATGTCTAACTATCTTTATAACTGCCATTAAGGGTTATTGTTTATTTAATTTTCCTTTCGTTAAATGAAACGCATTTAAAAGTGAGTTTCTGTTGCCGTTTTGCTCTTATTGTTAAGTCAATAATCCATGAACCCAGAGAAAATGCTGAGCTTATTCTTAACTTTTCGATTCACTAAGCCACTCATTGGGTTGTCTCTGTATGTGTGTCTGTGTGTGTGTGTGTGTCGGCGTATAATATTATGCCATTCAATTAACACTTTTAAAGTGCAAGTCGATTATGCTGTCAACAGTTGCGGTCGGCCGCACAAGCAACATATAAACATCATACCGTCTCAATACCGCCAATCCACTCAATCAGCATAAATGCAAAAAAATATATATATATTCATCTACATATATACTTATATATTCATACATCTGTATATATGTACGTATGTATGTGCTTCTCGGTACTTATTTTCAGTTTTTTCCCCCCGCACACTCGCTTGCCCGCTCTGTGTCTCTGTCGTTTTCTGGCTCTCTCCGGCTCTCACTCAATGGCTGTCACATTTTTCGCCAATAATTAAACAGTTAAAATGCATTTACACTTATTTACATTTATAAGCTGGCTGTTGGATTTTTGAATTGATTTTCTTTTGGCATATGCATTTTACTCTTCTACTCTTTGTCTCATTGCAAATTGATCGGAATCGATATTTCAACAATGACTTGTTTATCTTTATATGACCAATTCGTGTGGCTATTTAATTATACAATAATCTTTGATTTAATATCGTCACTAAGATTGCTGACACCACCCACAGCACCTACACACGTACGTACACCCAGTTCCTCAACTCATTTACCCCACGCAAGCAATTTCGAGCGATATACGAAAATATATAGCATACATTACAGCGCGTTAACAAATTAATTAATTGCAGCCATATGCTAATTAAACGGCATTTTTATAGTGTAATTTTGCTAACAGTTACATTGCCATAGAGCAGCACCACCAGAGGAGGTGGTAGTTGGAATGCAACTCATTGTATTTTTCTCGAAGCACACTTAAATATTTACATACACATACACATGCTACAGAGCCGCAGCGAGGTATCAAAGCGCCTAAGGGAACAACACAATTTGGCGCCCTTACAAAGATTTCTGCATGTTGGTCATAAATAATACTCAAAAGATAATAACTCAGACTAAAATTTGGTTACGAATACGTCTTATTGCTTACTCAGGAGATTGTCATTGATATGAAACTATCGCTTCACTTGGCCCACCCTCACGACGGCCCTGCTTATACATAATGTACATAATTTACGTAATGTATGTATCTATTGTATTAATGGAAAACGCTGTAATCTATGTATCAGAGAGATTAACGCAAAGGCTTTGCTTCATCAATACGTAAATATGAATATCATTAAAAAATTTCAAAAGAATTTTATATTTCATTTCCTGGGAACTTAACATTTTATTAAAATACCTTAATGAATATATAGCTATGTATGTGTATGTGCAGACCCATAAATCTATACAAGTTTGCCAGACAGATCCTTTAAATTTCTCATTAGTACACCTTTTTGTTTGCATATTCCCGTGCAAATGCCCGAAAAGGTTGCCAATTGTCAATAGAGACCTCTGGGCTAATGCAAATGTTTACTGATTAGTATTCACTTTAATTTACACTTTATTACATTTTGTTTTCATATGATTACATTTCCCTTTCCCTTCGATTCATCTCATTTATTTTGCGCTTGCAGCCCGCATAATTAGTTTCTGCATGCAAACTATATATTTTTTTTCGTAAATTTAGTAAATAATTAAATCAAAATGCATGTTTTATCCTAGTTTGCTTCTGATCATTGAATTATCAACTATTTGACATGGATTTTGTTCAACATAATCATGGGAGCTTGTATGTCATTAGGAATGTAATGTTGATGACAATGCTTTGCAGTTGAAGAAAATCTAATTGCTTTTCGCCACCCCCACCCCCACCCGTACCCCCTTCAGAAACCTCTTGGCATACTCAACAAGGGAAAATGTCGGAAATTTTTATTAAATTAATCAATGCAAATTGAAGATGACCGGCGAGCAATAAAGAGAAGTGAAACACGAGAAATAACAGCAAAAGCTGCTGTTGACTTCACTCAAGGGCTGAAGGACTGTAACCTGTCAACACATATGGGCACACCAGTTAAGGACGATGATGACGATAATGATGATGTTGCTCCAAATGGGCGTGGTATAGCCAAAGTATCAGGAAGAATAGTTACAATGATTGCTCTGGCCCGTGTAGCATATGAAAGGGAATATAAATTAGAGATGACAAATGCTAAAGTAAGAATATCAAAAGTTTGGAAAGAGTCGAAGAACTAGTTTGGTTTTCCAGCACTTTCATTTACAAGGTCGTCTGGGCTTGGGATTATCGTTAGATTCGTGAGCTCTCACACTGTCATCGCTGCCAAACGACACTCAAAAAACTAAACTAAGCACAGGTAAATTTAATTACGCCACATAGCAACGAGATAACAATGGTGAAAGCTGTGGCAAAGGAGTACTGCGACGAAGGGCATTCAATGTGCAACAGCCACGTTGAGGCGAGACCAGGCCAGGTGAGACGAGGCAAGGCGAGGCGAGGCGGATCCAGTTGAGTTGAGGAAGCCAACGAAGGAGTAAGCAAAAGTTTGGAAAAATATGGCACAAGCGTTTACCATTTTTTTACCCCACCTCTCTCTCTCTCTCTCTCTCGGTCTCTTTCGCTCTTATCCTTTTAGGTACCCCTTACTAGGACTCACCCATTTGTGTTGCAAACCATTTTTGCTTGTTATCTAATTTTTTGTTACTTTTTGTTGCGAATTTTTAGTTCTTTCTTTCTCTATGTATATCTGTATAGATATATAATATTTATATATATATATATATATATATCACTCAAACTATCTAGCTTTCCTTTCTCTCTTTCTGTCTCTCTGTAGATTTCTGTCTTGACTAAGGCATAGAAGGAGTGTGTTTGTTTGTGTGTGTGTGTGTGTGTGTCACTTTGTATGCTGATTTCACCTGCCAGTTCTGCATTTTTCAAGCATCAATTAAACAGCAAAAAAAAAATGGAGAAAAAAGAGCAAAAGCTTTGCCATGGCAGAAATTTGATTAGTTTGTCGCGTCGACTTTGGTATACCAAGTGAAACAAAGAAGATGAAATTGCAAATTACATACATAGAATACAAACAAAGACTATCTCGTTCACTCATAACTTTGGTGTCTTTAGCTTTAACAAGGCTAATATCAAGGCGATCTTTCTTGTTAATAACTCTAATATACCATTTCAACCAATAAGTACATGGTATCAAATCAACCAGGTAAGAGGAAAGCCTGAGCAGATGGAGAAGCAAAGCCGATGTTGGAGATGGACAGAGATTGAGTGGATTGCACTTGCTCTCTGGCCAGTGATGCCAACGACAGTTGTCCTCATTATCCCTCTGTAAGCCATCTAAAAAGCAAAACATCAAAAGACGACGACAGCAAGGACAACGATGCCAAGGAACTTTTTATACAATTCTTTCCCCCTCCTTTTTCTCCGTTTGTTATCATTTCTGTGTTTTTGCCTTTGGTTGTTCGTGATCACCGAAGCTGAATAGAGAATTCAACATTTGAAAATCATATCGAAGGAGATAAGAAAGGAAAACGAAAGCACTGCCTCTTGAATGATTTGTAATTGATTTTTCTTTTGGGCCACAAACATAACCAGTTACCGGTTATCAGTTACCAGTTACCAGTTGCTTGTTGTATAGTGTAGTTTTGTACAGTGGATTGAGAGTTTAGCAAACGCATTTGCACATAGATAATTTAAATTACAAGCTTAGCTCCGCATAATAAATGTTTAATTGTTTTTGCTGTTCTCTCAATTAAATATTGTTGAAACAAACATGGGATACCAAATCGCTGTCAACTGTTTCGCAGGCAGTGAAAATCTCTGCAAATCCTCACATAATTTACATATTAAAAACGCCAGTCGCTTTTAATTTAATTAAAATCCCCAAAATGTTGACCAAACAACCAACACACGCACACACACACTCACACCATATAGTGTGTATGTGTCTATAGATATTAAAAATGCATTCATAAATCTCAACGATGACATGGGACCAGCAAAATTGTAAATGAAAACCGCGAAAACCACAAAATAGACGAAAAACTAGAAAACAGATAAAGGGAAGGGCAAAAGGGAATGGAAATTGAATGCAGTGTGACATTGTCTGGCTAGGTAACTCGTTAACATTTTGCTACTTCTCTGGTCTAAATGATATGGCCAATATCAATATTGACATTACTTGCAGCTAAACACTAAGCCCTTTCTTTCTCTTCCTCTCTCCCCCTTTCGGCGTTTCTGTTTCTCCATTTTTCTCACTTACTGCCAAACATCGTATTTCATTTTATCAACCTGCGCTATATCTAATGAATCGTACCGAATGATTGATACTCTTGCGACTACAAAAGAATAGCCATGTAAAGTTATTATATTCCCCTTTTTAAAATCTTTTCAATTTTCTTTTATTATTATTTTAAGATGATTATTGGTCAAGAACCGCAACAATTCACGTCGAAGTGGAGACTCCCTTCTTTAAGTAAGGGTATACACAACTCCTGCTGCTCATACGTGCATAAATTTTTGTTAAAACAGAAGAAAATCGGCTAGAAACAAGAGTTCGACTTTCATTATACCCCATCATATTCTTTAAATTTGAACCCAAAGACCAAAGATATGAGAATTTTTCTTAGTCTCTTTTGAAAGTTTATAAAGAAAATGCAATTGATAATGGATATCAATCATTTGGATATCAAGCATTCGATTCCCCACATTAAATATACCCTTTAGTTTTGTCCCTACCCACATGAAGCAGGAAGAAAAAATTTGCATTAAAGATTCGTGACTAGAGAAAAATAGTGGGATACATCAAGAGAGAAAGGGAGACAACGAGAGTGTGAGTGAAAAAGAGATGAAAGATATTACCATGTTAAACGTACAAAATGCAATAAGTTAGCTGGCAAACCGCGTTATGGCCATTGGGTTTTGTGGTAGTTGCTGCTGCCTCCAGCTGGGCAAAGATTTATACATATTTCTATTAGAATTTTTTGTATTTCCTTTTCGTGTATTTTCTCTTGAGGTCCTGGGCGCTTGGTGCATGGGCCTCCTTAAAGAGCGCAAACAACAATGTGTCATCAGCGGCAGCTATTTAAAAAAGGGCCACCACCAACAAAAAGTCATTATCATTATCAAAAAAAAACACACACCCCACCCCGTGGCTCCGTAGCCAGCCACATTCTCCGTGCCGTGACAAAAGAAAAGGAGTGGAAAAACTTTACTGCAGGCAGAGGTTTGTTTGTAATATTCCATAATGTTTTGGGTCCCATCTGGGGGCGGTTCATTAGGGGTAATTTTAAATGTCATTTGCATGCGAAAAGGGAAAATATACATTCCACACATTAATACATACATACACACATACATGTTTATGTGTCTGTAGGTCGAAGTAAATGGAAACTTAATGGTTTGATCAAGAATTGTCATTCTAATGGACTCCTGAACCACTGGCACCAAGTCTGATCTGAGAGTCCTTTGATTCTTGAATGACTTTGCCTACATATATACACACACATATCATTATGATTATGATTAAATGACCTCCATGGCAAATTGCAAAGTAAACATTTTGATTGTCAAAGCCGAAAATTCTGACTGCAATCGGTACGTATTTATGGAATGCTTAAGCCTTAGGTACAACTGCACTGCATTTGTTTGACTTTTACTTAAGAGATTTTGAATTGAGTAAATTACAGTTTGCCACTTGCACACAAAGCCTCAAAAAGGAATGTCAGGCTTTTGGACATAAAATATGCATGTGCCTTATACCTTGCAATGCCCTCAAGGAGATTGTTACTCAATTTGTGTAATTTGTGTAACAGAGAAATAGCTGCAAGGACTACATAGAGAAGGACAACTCAAAAGGGCCACTAACTGAAAACTGAAAACAATTTTAAGTGCAACATTGCCAACTCTTGTGATGAAATTTTCCTTCTCTAAGCGGAGACGCACAAACACAAACACAGACACACACACACACACACTCCCACTCATACTCACACACATGTTAGAACATTTTTGTGGCATCTGTCTTTAGTGTTATGTTTGATAATTTCATATATGTATAGTATAGAGAGCTCTACCTGCGGCAAAAGCGGCAACCGTGGCGTCAGTTAAGTTTAGCGATGAGATATGGCATGGCTGTTGTGGTCCAAGTTCACTCAAGACCAAAAGATGGGCAAACTATGCAAGGAGAAGAGAACTTTCATGCAAGTTCATAATTAACAAGTGAAAGAGACTAACCAATTGCATGGATAAAAATGTTACCAAGACTATTACACACTCTACTCCACTCTAAAATGTAGGTAATAGCCTCTTCCAGTGCGCATACATATATTCTGTCAAAATATCGACATAGCCACCGTTTATTTTCAGATGCATAACTAAAAACTGAGCCAAATGTTGCATCAATTTCATACAACTTCATTTGGGCTTAGAGAATGCCAAAATTTTGTTTGGCAAAATACTTTGAACGAAATACTTTTGGTGTATATGTATGTGTGTATGGTTGGAGTTGGTCTTGCACCTACTTTCATCATCATTTTCATCAGCGTCGGGTTAAAGTTACCCATTCTCAGCTCATTTTTTCTGGTTTTTTCCAACCTTGCCACAACCAGATAGATACATACATACATACATATATGTACATGCATACTTATAGCAGGCCTGGTCTGGTCCCCCTATCGTGAGGCCATGTTGGTGGTGATAGCCTCGACAGCCTCAAGCTAGATCAGGGAACAGAAGCAGCCAATTACCGCCTGCCACAATACGCTTGGGTAATATTTCTCACATCATTCTCAACTGGCTCTGTTTGTCTTGTTGGTTTTCTGCATCCGCCACGTAATCTAGGCGAGAATAGACAAGTAAATCCATTGGCCAGGCCAAAATACTAACTTCCTCTCTGGTTTCAAGCTTTGCTTCCCCTTTGTCTCATCTCTGTCTATCTATCTACTTCACCCTTGCTCCATCGCGTATGTATGTATGTATGTATATATGTTCTTTTTTTTGGCCTCATTTCTGTAGTTGCATTAACTGGGATTTGGTTTTCGGAACTCGTATGCTTTTGGCCTTTTGCATTCTGCAAATAATGTATCAAGTCTGCATCCCATATTGACCAATCCAATTCGTTGCAATTTCAATTTCATTTCGCAAGAAAGACACAAAGTTATGCATCTAAAGAAGTTCCTCAATATTTTTCATATCTATCTAATTACATTTATGTATATGCCAGTGGCGGATCCTCGGGGGAGGGGGAGGAAAAGAAGCAAATTTCCCAAATGCCTGACTTCACATACCAAAATGATGACTTAGATCCCGCCACTGTATATATACCCCTATACAGTTTGCTTATGCATGTACGTATATTGAATCCAAGTTCAGCTGGGCAAAAAGTTGACTGCAATGGGAAAACTATAGCACCAGATTATCACTGAATGGAAACTTTTAAACTAACTTATGCAACTTGTATATGAGCAAAGTTGCTTGTCACATTTTGCCAATATTGTTAAAGATTTCTTGCCAACTTTTCTTATAAACTTATTGCACCAACAAAAATAACATTACCCTTTATAATATTTCTATAGAATTCGCACGAGATTAAATTAGTATTTACATTTTGCAGCTATGTTCAGCCACCTGAAAATAGCGTATATAAAAGTCGGTTCTGTAGTCACTTCATTGGCCTCCCGCAAAGTATGCAACGAAAAACATGATAAAAGCCTCAATGAGCTAGTAAGTATTTGGAAAGGGCTAAATTAGTTAATCACAAGTGCACACACATTCAAAAGTAAAAACTCTTAGTGCAGTATGATTAGAAAAATTACAACTTTGTTTAAATTTTTATATAGAAAGGCCGAAAGGGAAACAGATCCATTATCATAATAGTCAAAGAAATCTCATATAATCTATATGTACTTAGGTAAGTATAAACACAAACCAAAAAATTCTTGACTCAACTCTTGTCCCTGTCTTTTCATTAATAAGGTGGATGCACATTCTATGAGAGGAAGATAAGAAGCGAGTGCGGCGACGATAACGTTGACTTTGTCACCGACCGTCCAAATGTTTCATTTCAAAATTAAATAAATGACAGACGTAGTTCTTTAGAACTCAATTAAAAGAGACAGCTTACATATTACTTAAAATATATTTCGATTTATTTGACATGATGAGGTAAATTGAAAGAGAAGGCAACCAAAAACATCAACGGCTAATCACTCTGTGTCCCTTTGGCAATCAGTTTTCAGTTTATGCAATTAAATGTTAATTGAACAAAGTTATTTTTGTGCAATGTGAATGCACATATTTGGAATATTTTTGGTAATTTTGCACTCGAATTACTAAATATTTTATCTACCACAAATCGTTACCAATGCATTGACTTTCAGGCTTTGCCATATTCTTTCCCACGCCCACACACACACACACACACACCCTCAAACATAGACATATGCGGCAAATCAAATGGGAAAATAAATCTAACCCAAAATGTATCTAAAATCTCACACACACACACACACACACACACATGCAAAGAGAGACAAAGTGCGAGGAGGAGAGGTTGTAATATATGCTTATAGTGTTTGACAAAAGTATGCGTGCATGCTGGTAAATCAAATAATTAGACAAGAAATTTAAACTTTTAATTAGATAAACTTATTTTCAATTTTTATTCATTTTTTTTAACTCGTTTTGACCGATTTTGATACTGTTAAGGAATATATATATATATCAATATATCATTTTGTCTCTATTCTTTCTTTATTTTCAGTCACATCACTTTAAGTATAATCATCTGAAATTCACAACATTCATTAAACGCATCTTTTTTTGATGCACTGTGACGTTCTTTTGGATTGCTGCTCATATTTTATATGGCCAAGGCACTTTGAAATTGGGTATGCATGCATTTTCTATACTTTTTTTATAAATACCCTTTCAATAAAGAGTATATGACTATTTATATTTAACATTTTGTACTTGATTTAAATCATGTCCAGTGGACCAGAATGTTTTTATTATAAACAAATCGAATCGTTGGTTCCATATTTCAAGGGTTCTGGAAGAGTATTGACACATTCAGGACGAAAATTGTTCTTCTGGATTATATATATATGTGGATATATATGATTCTTTCATTTTTTTGCTAGAGCGCCCAGCAAATTTATGTGACTTTGGCCTCCGGCGACTACACATCCCGAACATCTTCAAGAGAGAAGCTTCAGCTGCAGCTTCAGAGCCAGCTCGACTCTGTGAATCTTCCTTCCAGTCAGCCGTTGCTCAAAATGTCATATGAATTTTTGTCGCGCTACTTGCACGCACCGCTTTCTGTTGTCCCCCTCCTTAGCAGTGTGCCGTCTTCTTCTTATTTTCACATTTCCAACTCAATTCTGCAATTTTCATACCACTTGGAGGCAAAGCTAACACAATTTGTGTCCTTCTTGTCCTCTTCTACCCCACCTTCCTCTTCACTCACTCTTTCTCTCTCTCTCTCTCTCTCTTTCTTTGTCTATCTATCTATATATATTTTTCCATGTTAGTCACTTTCTATCTCTCTGTGTGCGTGTATGTACTTGATCTTATGATAGCTTCGTCCTGCTGCATCCTGGCTTCAGCCTTCAGCTCGCTGCCTTCTGCCTGCCACTAACTACAAGCTGACTGTCGCTATAATTTTCAAAAAGGATTTACAATGCTAAAATTACTTCCTAAGCCATCCGACCATGTCGCACTTCGCGTTGTCTCTGGCTTTGGGTCCGACTCGTTCTCTTTTTCTAGTTCTCAGCCAAGCGCAAATCCTGCACTGAACTTGTTTGTTTTTTCACACATGCCAATGTGCTGGCCCCTGGCTCCTGTTTCTTAGCTCCTCTCCGACACGCAACTAGGATTTGTGATTGTGTGTTTGTGTGTGTCTGTTGTCATCCTTAGGCTTTTCGCCAAAAACGCCCACATATAACGAATGACAGCTGCTACCCCCTCAAAACCAACTTAACCGCCTTTCATCCACACTCTCCCTCTTGTCCCGCCTCAACTTCTAATATACTGCAACCTCTAGCGGCATGGTGCGGCGGTAGGTTGGGGAAGGGGTTTAGCTCAATTTTGCAAAAGGCGTTGATGTGAGGGAACAAAAAGCTCTGGCAGCTTGTAATACTAATGCCATTCATAATTTACTGTCGTCGATTTATAAATGAGCCTAAGCCATCAACATTTGGCCTCCGACTACGGTGGTGTACACTTTTCTCTCGACGTCACTGTACCCCCCCATTATAGTGGTGCATGCAAAAGTGCTTAACATTATTTTAGGCGCACATACACTGTCAACAATTTATCACACAATAAAGTGACTTCCTATCTATCCCTCTCTCTCTCTCTCACTCTCTCTCTCCCTCTCTCTTTGACAGACACACATATCTGAATTATGATAAATTGCTATTGATTTTCTTCATTAAGACAATCCAATTGTTATTTTTGAATTTGAATACTTTTCTCGTTACCTTTTCAGGCTTTCAGTGTAGATTGTAGATTGTGTCACAGGTGCCAGACTAATCACAGAGTAAGGCTAGAAAATCTCTAGGTCCAAGCACTTTTGAGTTTGCCAAGTTTCGGCAGTAATCACGACCACATGGCGTATGCGTAATTATAATTTCATAAATTCGTAGCCCAAGCCTGAACAGTGGAAAGGCGAAGAGGCTGTAGCATTAAAGTATAATCAGTGATTAGGTCCAGAAGGTGAAGCAAATTTTCTTGCAATTTACAATAATCAAAGCATTAAGAACGTTGCATCACGCAAGGGGAGATTGCTAGGCCTAAAGTGGGCATGGTCAATTGTGAGACTGAATACATTAAAAAACTAGTTTTAAGTCAGCTTATAATATCTGTCAAGGGAACGACTTTCTTGAAATTTTGAATCAAACCTTACGTTCAATCCGGCTCTGCTTTGCCGATCTATTTTCGCTTAATTTGGTTGTGATTCACAACTAGTTTTGGCATTTAAGACAGATCATCGTGGCTCTTGAATTTGGCATTGTTTCATTAACAGATAACTGGCAGACTGGTTTGCAGGATTCGGCCTGGCCTTTGGCTCACCTAATCGTCTGATTTGAATCTTGACGCCATTTGGCGCATTTTCTTCCCACCTCTTATCGCTGGAATTTCATCGTTCTATTTCGCATCGTTAAATCCAACTACAATAGTTATTGTATGCGTGTTTTTGCCACATTTAACTATGGGGTTTCCTCTCTGTTTCAAGTCCAAGTTAAAGGGTGGCAGTGGGTCTTGTGAGTCCTTTGGGTCCTGCCACAAACACGTGTCTCTCTGTGTGCGAGTGTGTGTGTGTGTGTGCTGGCTAACGAGCTGGTAAAAATTATTATTACGTTATTATTGTGTCTGCGAGTGATTCAACAAAACAACATTACAAGGTAGAGCTTACACAATAATAATAAATTTCAATTTTTCACACTCGCACACACACACAGACAGAAAGAAAGAGAGAGAGAGAGAGAATGAGAACGTTTTCGAAACATTTAAGCTTGCATTTATGGGAATAGGAACAGGGATGCGGATGCTAACGGGAATGGGAATCAGAATGATATAAAGGTACGGGCGACGCCCCAGACAGGGGCATCCCTTAAACAGCTTCAGCGCTCAGCAATTTATGCGTTTTACGCGCTTTTGCTAAATAAATTTATAATGCACACACACACACACACAGGCATACAGAGAGAGAGAGACAAATGGACGGCAACTTGCAGTTGCATATCCCGAAAAAGTTTAGCAAGTTGTGCTAACCTCATTTTGTCTTGGCTTACTTTACGTAAATACAGTGAAGACTCTACAGGAGACAACACCAAATTATGAACATTACAAAGAAATTCGTACTGTTGGCAATGCTTATCGATCTCGTGCGCTGATCCATCCTTTGCCAGGATCATTTAATTCGACTTATTTCGAGGTTAAATTTTGATTTAAGATTTTTGATCATCAGCATCTGATCGTCCTTTGGCACACTCTGCGTATACACTATATAGCGTATACTGAATATAGTCAGTTTTTACTGTACAGTCAGCTATTTATTCAACATGCTGCACAGACAGAGATCTTGTTTTTGTTGTTGGTTAACATTACTTTAGATACATTTGTATCTACGATAAGTTTACCCCATATAGGTTTTTGTGTCTTTCTCTCTCACTCCCTCTCTCTGTCTGGGTTTTTGTCTGTCTCGGTCTCCCTTTACATGTGTGTGTGTTTGAATAAGGAAAATTTTCTTGCAATTAAAATTTGTTGCTTTCTGGGTATCATAATTTTATAAGTTTTTGGGTTCTGAAATGCGCACAACGACGACGAGAATAAGGACGAGAACAAGGATGAGGAGACTGTGGACGAGGATGTTACATTTTAACAAATTACAAAGAGCTTTGTGCATATGCCGGGCGCTCCACCAGTCAGACCAGGCACGACCATTAGTGAAATATTGTGGACAACTTTTCCATGTGAGTGTGTGTTTGTTGATGTGTGTGTTTGTTTGCTTCCAGTGGCAAAAAAAGGAAAATGTTTAAAGATTGACTAAAGGCTTAAAGATATTGTACTTAAAGGTATCAGCAATATAAGTCTTGACTCTTCCCATAATACGTAACTACTGAAAACTAAAACTCGTAGTTATAGCTTAATATCTGTTCCAATTAAAGCTTCTGCATATGCAGTCAATTGGTAAACCTTTAGAGTGTGTGATTAAGTGATTTGTTTTAAACTGATTCTTTTCGTACCTTTAGATTTTTGTAGTAGATTCACTCTTTAGGCCTCTGAAAGGTAAACAAATTGCCCAGAGGGCAAACAAATCAAAATCAAACTGAAAGCAACGATATCAAAACACAAAGCGCTGATTCCTTTCTCTAACTGACTCTCTCTCTCTCTCTCTCTGTCTCTGTCTTTCTCACTAGCTAATGTTGTTTTAAATCCTACAGTCACGGGCATCCCTTTATCCGCTGGTATTTCTCTAGAGAGTTAGGAGCAGTTTGGTTTGGCCGTGTGGTCGGGGTCGATCCATAGAGGCTTATCCAATTGGCAAATATGCTTTGACACCAGGCCAGGGCCAGGGCCAGGACGATGTTAACCGTCGAATAGTTGCCATTCGCGGCAGTTGCAGCAAAGTTTTAATCCAAATTCAGTTGCAACAGGGCATAACACACACACACACACACAAACAATCGAGTCCAACAAACGATACTTTACGAGACGAAGGGAATCGCAAAAATGAAATGTATTTTCCCTTTCTGTCCATTCCATCCCATTGCCATGCCAATTACCGCGCTTAGTGGCTGATTCAATTGGCATTCATTTGCGGTTGAACTCTGAAACTGGTCGGTAGTAGGTAGTGAAGAACGTTAAGCACTTTTCCAATTTCAATTTGATTATCCAGCTTAAATACTTTAATTTCAATTCCAATGCCCTAGATTGGAAAATTTATAGGCCACACGACAATTGTATTTTATTTCGATTCCCATTCTCAAGATGTTATTACATTCCCACAATTTCACCCATGCCAGGTAAACGTTTTACAGTCATTAAAGAAATATTTTCTATTTGCTTTAATATGCCATTTATTTTCCTTTCTGGATATTGATATACCCTGCCAAATAGGAGACATCTACTTGAACTTGGAAATTTTCAATTTAAAGTGAAATATAATTGAATCATATTCTTTTACATCAATCAATCAATCCAATGCTCTTGATTATGCTTAGTTTAAAACAATTTCTAATTAATTAAGCATTTTCAATTGCTTATTCGATGAAAACAATAATTTTGCTCATTAGGCTAAGTATTTAACAAAAAGTTCTAATTAACGAATTTACTAGTCATGTGGAAATTACTTGATAATTATCAAAATGCAAATTTCAAACTGGCGAGAGGAGCGAGCGAGCAAGCAGTACAAAAAGAGACCGAGAGAGAAAGAGAGAGATGTAAGACAAACTTCAAGGGATCAAATCAAAATTGAACAAATATTTCAAACACCTTTGTTGATGGGGAGGCTGAAATAAGTTTTAATTAGTGACATGGCTGAAGCAATTATTTTATTTCACATTTAACATGCCAATGGAATTCCATTAGTCAAAGTCAAAGATTGCTACCGACCCCCCATCCCCATATCCATTGCCACCCACATCTATTGGAGGCACGGACCATTTATTAGACATGCCTTCGATTTTGTCCTCAACACTCTGTCTGCGTGTGTGTGTGTGTGTGTAAGAGAAATGGATGGAAGATAGCAAATTGTTGAGCAATTTGATACATTTGCGTAGGCATAAGTCGAATGCCTTCAATAGAATGCATTCAAGTAACAAAACATCTTTCAAGCATCTCATTCATTCAAGTATAAATGTTCCACGTCGGGGTCACCACTTTTCATTTGGATTTAGTTACACACCCCACACACACACACACACACACACACAATTGTATAACCTTATCAAGGTCTGTCATATTTTTTAAAGTCACATAACAAACAAAATTCTCTGTACTTTATCAAGCCTGTCTCTCTTGGCCACCAAAACGTGAGTGAATCGAGTTAGAGCCATGTCTCATTATCTTTATGGCGATAAAATATTAGAGGCTTTTAGAGTATTTCGGCGACCATTAACGCTTTCGGAGGTGGTCGACTATGTAGCTGAAATGGAAGCTAAATCAATTATTGAAGTACGCTTGGAAGTGGACAATACTCTAACTGCAGCCTGGTTGCATGGTCTTGTCAAACGTGATGATGATCTCTTTACATTGTTGTAAGAAGGCGAACGACACAAACACAAAATGAAAGCAGGCGGCTCTGATTTTAATAGCTTTGTTTCGATATGCCAATCAACATCGACAGCCAAAAGCGGACAAACAAGTTTCAAAATTCTCGTTGAAGCACCTAAGCAGTTTTCGGATCAAGAACATGCCATTATCTGGCGAGGATCTTCAATATGGCGATCAAATTCTATCCGCCTTTATGGTGCTGAAGCGTCCCCTTAAACTCTCCGATATTGTGGAATATGTGGCCATGGTATCCAAAAAAACACCGTACGAAGTACGCGCCCAAGTGGCTGACACACTCGCTTTGGCCTGTATACACGAGTTTGTACAGCGTGTCGATGGCCGCTATGTTCTGGCTCCGGGTCTAAGTGAGTGCAATGATACCAGTACCGAAGACACGTCTATCCAGCCTTCAAAATAGTGTACAATAACAACAACATGGTTACCAGTGCAATATAGAGAACTGTCGAAAAATATTGTGTTTTTATAAAGAAGGATGAGACCACCAATCATTATGGCGTCGGGGTCAGCAAATTCGTTAGACAAAAAACATGTGAAATGGCGTCGGGGTCACCAATTTCGTTTATTCCAAAGACAGGCTCCTTCTCTGCCTTATTGATAGAATAGCACGTGTAATGGCGTCGGGGTTACCAATTTTGCATTAAGCTCCCTTTTGTAATTATAGATTTTATTAGGTTATCCCGCCAATCACTTGACATTTTAATGTTGTTTTGTTCTCACACCACAACAACTTTTAACACTTAATATTGATTTTGGACCGCCTGTGCTCACTGACAAAAGTCAAGAATACCCCAAATGCCTGCGAAAAGCTCACCTATCTAAGTATATATGTATGTTTGTATGTGTGTACGTTGCCTATTCAACTGTCAGTGTTTGTCTAAATGTCATGGAAGGGCGAGGGGGCTGGGGTGTTTGTGCTTAAGGCAAACTTCCACTTCCGTTTCCGTTTTTCGCCCTCTTTGGGTTAGCATTCCCAGAAACTATTAAATCACATTTTACGAGCGTTAAGTGCACAATTAAAAGCATTTCGTTAATGTGGAAAATGTGGCGCAATTCTTGGCTCCCTCCGTCCACTTCACTCCACTCCACTCAACTCCACGGCCAGCCATTCCCTCCCCATAGCGCGCTATCCCAGTTCTTCTTCGCCTGCGTCCATTGTGATGTAATTAAATTTTCAGCCATGAGACCTTCATTTTTCGTACATTTGGGTTTTGCGTGCACCTTGGGAGCCATAATGCCACTGTCGTGGATTTCTTATTCTGTTCAGCGGCGAGGCGGGGGCAAACTAAATCGATTAAGGACTGAAAGTCTCAAGAAACGTTGTTGTTGTTGTTGCTCGATCCGATAACGATAATGGTAATGCCACAAGAAAAATGAAACATTACTGAAATTAAGATTGGACTTTTAAGATCAGAGATTAGAGTAGCATTACCCACTCACAGTCAGGCTCAGCCCGAAATCATTAAGATCATCGGGAGCATTGATGGAACCAAAATGCAACTAAGTAAGCATTATGAACTTAGTGAGCGTGTGAAGTGTGCACTTGATGGGTGTATTCGGAAGGAAGAAGGGATTGCAGTCGAATGTCACTCACACCACTTCACTAGTCACTCCCTCTCTCTCGCTCTCTCTCTCTCTCTCTCGACCGTTTTCACGCACACACGCCTAAGTGCGGAAGCATGTTCAAGTGTGTTGAAAATGGAAAGCAATGTGTTACTTTTTTTCCTCTTCTTGTTCTTCTTCTGCCCACTCCTCACTTTTGCGTTTATATCCAATGTGACGTCACGCCCCCCGCGCATGTAGTGAGCCATTGCTCGCGGGGCAGAATGACATTTGAAGGCACAAAAGGGGCACAAACAAAGTTGCCAAAAAATAAAAGAAAAAAACGATGAAACAAGGGAAATAAGAAAGGGAGAAGCAGCTTTTGATACTGACATTATGGATGAAGAAGAGAAGAAGCATAAAAAAGGATTTGTTTTTGGCCGCCTTTTTCCTATACAGTCATCCATACATACATATGTACATAGCGGAGCTTCCGGGGCGGCGCGACGTTAACCTTATGTTCTGTAATCCTGATGCCTTCAGCAACAGCAGGCTATTCCTTTGAGTTCTGGGGGGCGTGGCTACTGTGCGCTTTAAAATCCAAAACATTTAGTTTGTTGCATGTTTGGACATGTTGCGCTCACTGTACGTGACATTTTGCGGAAATGGAACGAATATAAAGGGAACGGAATGGGAGACTATCCCACCGACCCATCGACCCTCTCGACTTCCGATCCCCAATCCTCTTCACTGGCAAAGAAGATGAATAAAGATGCAGACACAAGAAGTGGAAGAACAAGAAAAAGAAGCCATTTGTTTTCTGGTCTTGTTAGCTTTTAGCCGCCACTGTGCTATGTATGCCAGTCAGCGAGATTCCCTTTGAATTTTATAACCATTGAAGTTTTTGCCCCTCTCTGCCAGTTGACAGTTTCCGCCGATTTTGAAACCAAAGAGCACCAAGAACTACTCAACAAAAAGCTTCTAGTTATTCGATTCCATTAACTGAAGATTTGCTTACCACAAATATGGGGCAGCGTGGATGGGAGTGGAGACAAAGGCATTTTAATTGAAACAAGAATATGGGATCAAAAGGTAAAAGTTTATGACAGTTCAGGCGGAGGCACATCTAATCATGGGTCTTAACTAGACCAACCATCCGTTTAACTCTGATCCTTCTCCACTCTCGACTCTCCACCTGCTGCTCGATAGGGCCAGACTAGGTATTTTCCTGCTGGAACTCATAAAATGCACATAGCATAACTAATAGGACTTTGGCAGCAGTTTTGTTTATGAGCGTTTTTCCTTTTTCTCTCTTTCGATTTACCTTTTTGTTCTTTGTCCCTTCGTGTTTTCATTTGCTCTGATTTCTTTTGGCTTTTTTCCTACTACGACATCGCATTTGCAGTTCAATGCACGAACGCAGAAATTGTTTTCATTATTTCATTTCATTTGCTCGCCCCCCTTCCTGGGATACCCGACTTACCTGCTCTACCTGGGCCTGTGCGCCATGTGCACTTGTGAGTTATATGCGTATCGATGGCTCCAATGGGACCAAAGCCAAGCTACAGCCGATGCCAAAACCAACACGAAACCTGCCAACGAACCAACCAACCTATTCTATAAATATCAACATGGTGGAGCAACTTGCGTTACATATTTTGATTCTTGCCAGAATAACGTAATGCAACGGAAACATCACCACACACGGGAAAATGAGCGGAAGTTTCGGTTCCAAAGACGAACTTGGGATACTCTTGTCATCTCTTATATAATTCAAGCAGAAACCATAATGGAGATGGAGACCACTTCGAATAACTCGAATCGCTTAGACTTCCTAAGTAATGCAAGTCCTATGTATATAGCCTTTGGATATATACTTTTTCACACGGATTTTGTGAATATTGCTCATCACTGTGCATCTTTGAGTGTATGTGTGTCTGTGAGCTTAAATTAAATATTGGCAGCTGCACCTGCATATAGCCGCTTGCATTATGTATTTGATTGTGTGCCCGTGCCTGTGTGTGTGTGTGAGTGTGCTTGGAATGGGTGTGTGTCAATGGTGAATTGCAACAGCAACTGAACAATGGAAAAATACTGAATAATTGCATATGTCGTGACGCATTTATCCCAAGCATAGCTTTAAAATAAGCATATGGAATGAGTTGCCAAAATGCGTACACACACACACACATGCATGTGATAAACCGATTACGCGAATCATTTGTTAACAGGATAGCTCTAACTAAAAACAAGAAAAGTTTTAAATCATTAAATTACTTTAATAATAATCCCTCCTTGACTTTATAGAGCATACCTGTATATATATCTTCATGATCAGGATAAGGAATCCATGCCGATGTGTTAAAATTACACACTGTAACTAAAACCAGAATCAAAATAAACTGTTTCACCTTAAATTAAGTGAGTTTTGCCCTTAAACAAAGGTTCAATCCATTTCCCAGGCCGTGGCATCAATAATAAATGATTTCGAGGGAAATGCAGTTGAAAATTTCGTTATAAAATGTTCATTACCTTTATCTATCCACCAACCCACACAGAGGCAACATTCGTAAGCTGCTTACCACAAGACCAGAAGGCAAAAATAAAAAAACGTGAGGGGTGCTGGGGACGAACACGGAAACGAAAGCTTTGAGAAATTACCCAACATATTTTGCACTAGTTTTATTTATTTATTTTCCAGTCATTTGTTTACCAAAGCCTTACTCAAAACTCTTGTCCCTACTCATCGTCTCTCTTCTTTTAAATTTCATTCAAAAAACGAACAAAAGGAGAAATGAGAAATGTAGAAGCAAACTGGGCATGAGGCGCTGGGCGAGATGTGGGCAGAGACAAGTAGGTGCTGACTTTGCCCAGAAGCTCCTTTCCTTCTATGCATATGCATACATATATGTATATATATATAAATATATATATGTATATATCTATTCTCCATTCTAGTTTATTTATTTAAGCAATTGCCAGTGTCAACACCCAGAGACAACATTGATGAGGCCAATGATGGCCAAGAGGAAAAGGGGAAGTGGAAGTGGAAATGGAATCGAAATAAATTTACAAGCAAATGGCATTTGGCGCAAAAGCAAATAAAACTAAAAGAAAAATACTTTTTACCAACAATTGGACAATTCAATTGATACCCTCCTTCTCTGTCTCTCTCTCTCTCTCGATCGATCGATCGACTCTATGATGGACAAAAATGTTATCCCATTAATGCAGATTCTTTGCTTTATTAAACCCTATTAATTTCTTATAAAGATGAAGCCCCAATTTGATATTAAAGGTTTGTCCTTAAGGAATATCCCAACAAAGTTTTGTTAAACCTTGGGACCACAGAATCATCATATCTTAAGAGCATGATTAATTGATTTTATGGTTGAACAATCTCTGAAATTGCACCTTTCCCTTATCCGATATATACCCCATCATTTAGAATGGTCAACCAAGTGGTAGGACATACAAGGACATACAATCTTGATCATCACGAAGAGACGAGCTTGTATAGAAAATTTGCAACTAGAGTATAGTAGTAGAGTATAGTAGTACTATATCATCAGTTTGAATATGTCGGTTTCAGACGGATCGGAATACTATATCATTTAGCTGTCATACGAATATCAAAGACACGAACTGCGAACTTTTCTCAATACCTTTGTTATTTTCCCAGTATTGCTCCAGATCGAGATCGTTAGACTTTTTAGATAAAAAGTTTTTTTCACATTTACATAAATATGTCCCTAAAGGTAAGGAAAGAGTAACAAGAAAACTTGCAAGGGTATACCAAGATCGGCGCGATCGAATTTAGCCTCGGCGCTCTGTTTAATTGGAGAAATTTGTCCTTTTACTTTTTCTAACCAAGTGAATATTGACTTAGGCAATAAAAAGTTAAAGTATTCTATATTACCTTTTTGAGAAATTTAACTTTAAAATTAAGTAAAGTTAAAGTGAACAAGTATTTTAAATTTGGAAGAACAAATGTAAATACATGTGTATGTAGGTCCATTGAATTGTTTACTCACTCACTCTTATAAACACACGTGCACTCTAGCGCCACCACTAGCCAACGACCAACTCTGCCCCTAGTGAAACACGTTTATATGTAAGTAAATTTAGCAAGTTTCTAGTCCGATTTTAATAAAAAAAAAAGTTAGGTTGGTAGAAATAAATAAGATTAATAAGTCTGCCTAATTTGATTATGATAGTCAAAAAATGTAGGCAAGGTTTTTCTAACTTATGGAGGCGTAAGAGGCGAGTCTTCACAGAATTCGGGGACTTAATTTTTGCTACTTTTTAAAAAGATCAGTTTTTCTTAAGTTGCGGTGGCGGAAGTGGGCGTGGCAACATTTTTAAACAAGTAAAATCCGCGTGTTTATTAGGCAAGGATAAATACCAAATTTGATGTCTGTGGCAAGAAGCGTCTTTAAGAAAAACACGTTTGCTTAATTTGTGAGGACAAAAGGGGGCGTTGCAAAAATTTAAAACATACTTAATCTTTGTACATACTAAACGAGTCTAAAAACCAAATTTGGTGTTTCTAGCTCTTATGGACTCCGAGACTTAAGTGTTAATACGGACGGACATGGCTAGATGAATTCTGCTGTTGATCCAGAATATCTATATGCACTTTCTGCATTTTGGCGACCTTGATATACCCCATGAGTGCATGGTATAACAAAATTCAATTTCGATAAGACTCAAGAGATGAAATATCAAAGAGTTTCGTTTTCTTAACTAAGCAAATCGTAAAATCGTATTGTAAGTAAAGTAAAGTTTCTAAAACCAAAAATCATTTGCATGTGCCACGATTCTGAAATACATAAATTAATGCTTGTAAATGCATTCAACAACATTCATGTTGAAGTAAATGCTCAGAAACTTTTACCAGCTGAAAAACGCGAAGAAAGCAAAACAAAAATGAGCAAAGAAAATACAAAAAAAAACCAAATGAAATCAACAAACAAAAAACTTTCGCCGAGGACCAAAGTTGGCCTTAACTACTTAGCGTCAGCGACAGGCCTCCGTTTTGGTCATGGCCAAGTTTTTTGGTCCAAAATACCGCACCCCTCCCCCAGCCCACCATCATCCCTTACTGCCGCAAATGTGATAAATGTTAGGGCAAGTAAATTAAATGGAATGGCGCTAAGCGTAAACTAAAATGATTTTCATTTCGTTTTTCTGTCACTCTCCCTCGCTCTCTCTCTCTCACACACACACACACGCACATTGTTTTTGCTTCTACGCCATTTTATTTTATTTTATTTTTTTTTTTAAATATAAACACAATAAATATAAAAATAAAAGCACATCCAAATGTTTGGGCTGTAAAAATTGTTTACGACACACTAAAAGGGAAACCGCGAAACACGAAACAACAACAGCCTGTTGTGCGTCCGTTAAAGTGTGTGTGTGTGTGTGTGGAGGGCAAGTTGTAAACCAGAAGCCTGTGGTTAAGGTTAGAACAGATGTGTCGCCATATTGCAAATGTATTTGCGGCTTAGTCTGACGATTTAATGTTCAACACCAACGATAACCGGACCGATTTAGTTATGAAGAAAGCAGTACTTAAGGAGCCAACGATAAGCCAAAGGGAATGGCCAAGAAACAAGCGAAACAAATAAATATATAAATGAAAGCATAACCTTATCAGCCCAAGCCAAGACTCCAAAGGAGAAGCAATCCCAATCGTCGCCAAGCCTAATCTTACCTTGGTTATTGAGCAAAACTAAACCTAACTCTGTACAACTTTACTACTTAATTCTCCACAAACTCTAGCTTAGCCCATGCACTTGAAGAAAAAGAAAACCTAATTTAGCAAACATAATTTAATCTTGCATTTGTGGTAAGGGATTTGCCAATCCTCTTGCACCTTGAACCTACGAAACGGAATGTAATACAATGTGTCGAATGTAATGCTAAGCCAACCAATCACTTTCCACCATGAAAATGCATTTAAAATTCTCAACATTTCGCCGTTATTCCATTAGCTTGGCTCTTAAATGGTTCCTTCTGCTGTTGGCCACTTAAAAGTCCACTCCCCCTTCCAACGGGCCCCACCCCAAAACAATCCCCTCACAATGTTTGCAACAACTAATCTGCCTTGCTATCTAGGTCTGCTGCCTAAAATTATGCAATGCACTCTTTTCTCTCGCCTTTCAGCCTTAAAGTAGATTACACGAAATTCTGCGCGCAGGCACACAAAAGCCCACGACGGGCATTAATCAAGACAGCAGCAGCAGCAGCAGCAGGAGGCATTGCAAGGAGCAGCATTTGCTGCCCATTCCTATCCGTTCCTCCCGTGTTTCCGTTGTGCATCTGTATTTTGTTGTTTTTTAAATAGTTTGGACCACGCCCAGGCCAAATAAATTGCCAACGTGCAAGAATGCAATGGGAAGAAAACCCTTTGGGTTTATGAGATTTTACCATATTGCATTGCCCGGGCCGTAAAAGACAACGAACACAACGAGGGGGGAGGGGGAAAAAAACGAAGGAAAACCTACAGGAGAGCAAACAAAAAATGAACACAATTTACATAATTTTTCAATTGTCTGTTGGTATTTCAAAGATTTTTGAAGGCTTTAAATATTTAATGGCAATGGCATTTTTTAAACTCTCGTCTATTATTGTTAGATAAAAAGTTTCCCAATGTTTTTCCAAAGTGATGGGCTTCATCGTTTGTCATCTCCCTCTCTCTCTCTCTCTCTCTCTCTATCTCTTGTCTCTTCTTTTTTTCTTTTTAACTCTTCAAATATTTTTCTTTAGCTCAAAGTGAAATGGCATCAAGACCACGACAACGCAATGGAAGAAAGAAACAGAAAAAAAAGGGGAAATTTATAAATCACGTTCAATATTTTTGCCCTTTGCTTTCGTTTATGCTTCTGTCTACATGAACATATCCGTATGTACATATGTATGTATGTAGTTTGGGCCCTGCGGTAAAATTATTTTCAATATCCTGCTTTCTTTTCCTTCCACATAACCATCGTTGTATCTATCCATCCATTCATGTACATATATAACTATCTTGAGCTCTTATTGGCATAGTGGGACTGACGTGACAGCGCTTAGAGAAAGTCACGCATTGCATTCGCAATGTTTAAACAATTCGAAACGATTCATGAATTAACAATTTATGCAAACATGTGTCCAGAGAGTGTCACCTTTGTTTTATTTTTACTCATCTGCACAATAGTCTGAAGTGTTGTGATTGCATTTTTCTGCTTTGGCATTGCTTTAATTCAGCTGTCCATTTTAGCAAAGTGGTCTAGCCTACCTAACTAACTAACAAGTAAGGTAAGAAATACATGAAACAGTTGTCTGTATCGCCACAATTGATAACGAGCCATTTCTATTGTGAGTACGCGCCAAACAGTAGGCAACAGTTTTTGCTCTTATCGTCAACCTAACGCACCCAAACACTATGGGGAACTTGCGACATTTTTAGTACACTTATATCAGTTTTACAATGTGAATAAAGAGTTATAAAGTTAAAGTCAAGTGTCGATCCTTGAAATGTTTACTTAAATATAGTACAAAAGAATTTGTTAGCTGGCATACTAGTAGATGAAGTAGATGGACGAAACTGCATAAAGCTATATTACAAGTTTTATATTTATCATAATTAAATATCATTAATCGAACATAAATAAAAAGTTGTCCAACTAGCAAAGAGTCTAACTTAACTGGTTAGTAAGTTAACTAACAAAAAAGATAAGAGACACAAGATTGACAATTATAAATAATCGAACTGCATGAGTAACTCAATTGAGGAACTCAATTACAATGTAATTTACGAATGTGTATTTATGCAAATGAATAATTCGTTAAAATGGAAGGCAATGAATTAAGTGCCAAAACTATGAAATGTATTATGGCATTCGAATTTCGAATCAATACGAACTTTCTCAGAAACTAATTTAATCAGAAATGTATAGAAAGTGGAGTGGGCATATTCAGACGAGAGAAATTTAATTAAAAAGAACGGTGACCTAATTGTCTTACATTCAAACTTATTCCGTTCGTTTTTGATTTGTTTGAATGTTATGCGACTGAGTCTTACCTCAGCTGATTTATTCATTTAAACTAGATTTTTAACTCAAATCGATTTTTCTTTTAATATAAATACAAAATGTTTACTTTACTTAACTATGTAAAATAACTAAAAATAAAAGTGTAGCATACTTTTTGAGGAAGGGAGGAATGTGTTTTCCCCCTTACTAGTTACATTCACAAATATAGAATGCAAAAGAATAACACTACGCTGATTAATAATGAGTTATTATTTTATTGAACAAAAAAGGTTACCAATTCCCCATAGTACATCTAGTGGATAGAAAAACGATTGCCAAGTGGAGAGGAACTCTTCAAAATAAATTGTTGGTGGTTTTTTTCTTCTTTTTTTATTTTTTGGAGGGGTAGGAATCTGGCTTGTAATTACCAAAACTTGCCGCAGGTCAAATTTTCTGCTCTTGGCATTAACCAAAATTACCAAATTTACCAATACAAGCTAATTTGTGTTAAAATTCCATTAACGCCTGCCTGACTGCCTGCCAAACAGCCCCCGTCAACCTGGCTGGAAAGACTGAGAGTGATTGAATGTTGTGGGAAATCAATCACAAGGAGTGCCTTCACGTACAGCTCACCAAAAGGAAGACACCGAAAAGGGAATGGGGCAACAGGGCAAATAGGATAAATGAAGGAGACTCTGAGGTATGTCTGAATGCGGAATTCGTTGTATAATGAATTGAAGTATCGTACTTCAGAGTATTTAGTAAGTATGGCAAATGAATTCGCTTTAAGTGGATTAAGACTAGGTCAAAGGATCAGCTTTACCTAAGTGTCCCGCTGCTAACTCATTTATTTTCCAGTCATTGGGGGATAATGAAAAAAACAAGTCACACTCAATACACAAATTACATACACACACACTTGAATTCATTTCCTTAGAGTAAATTTAGTTAATTAACCAACTAAACCACAGTGAAAAATCTCCTTGACGCCTTAGGCGTATCAATTTGAATTGAAATATTTTCTCAAGCGGATATCAATTATTGAAACTCATTCCGTAGTAAGATCGAAATTCCGGTAATGCAGCTAATTCAATTAGTGACAAGGCAAAATGAATATTGAATATTGAACCCCCTCAGCTACAGAAGGCGAAACAGGAATAGCCCTACGGAAAATTAGATGGCCTGAAGTGATTGAAGTCGATTCGCTAATTAATAAGCCCATCGAAGTCGCAGCAAATGCAAATGGAATAGTAAATGGCATCGGCAATTACTGTAAAACATTTCCCAAATTGACAACGATCAGTGTAACCAGTGATCCTACCAGCGGAAGCAGAGTTTGGCCATATTCCCAAGCTATCAAATTGGAGGAACATTCATAATGAGAGTGAGAAAAGGGAAAAGCAGTGCCTGAAGTGGATTTTTAGAGATGCCACGAAAAAGGTGCATTCGAATGGTCATGTATAGTTAAAGCATTAATATACATTAATATATATGTAGATTGGTTTTAACATGCAGGCATAGTGAATATCATTTACCTCATCCTAGAAAAACTAACAAGGATCTTGAAATTGAAAAAGCTTTTCTTCTAAGAAGCAGCTCATAATCAGATATGAAGTTTATAGCCATCTTCACCCTGTAATAACTATTTCAAACAGATTCGAAAGATCATACACAGCTTGAGGTGACCGCAACTAATCAGTATCCAATCAAATCAATTCATATTCCTTTTTTTCTGAAAAACTGAAAATCTTTATTTCGAGGTTTAGAAAATTATTTTGATAAATTTCGACTCTGTCTTTCCTTATAATGCGATAATTTTTGCCCTGAATAGAGAGTATCTTAAGTTTGTCATCGAAAATGTTTAATTCCTTGCGTTTGTTCTTTGCTTTTTAATTAAAACCAATTTATGCCAATAAATTGAATTCAATTATTTGTGCACCGTGGCCAACAGAGCGAGAAGCTAGGCGACAGCTCTTGCAGGAACAGGAGCCACAGCAGAAGCAGATGGATGGCAACGATAGGAGGGGCTGGGGCGGGTGGAGATGCTTTATAAATGGATTTCTTGTGTTTGTCAAAGGACATGACTGCCAATAAGCAGAGCAAATGCTGCTGCAGGTGCATGATTTCAGGTAAAGACGATGTATGCTCCACCCGGAATTGAATATGGATATGTAGCAGAAATAGTTTTGTGTTTAGCTCAACTTTTTTTAATTCTATTCAACTTAAGTAATTTCAATTCAATTTGCTCCCTCTCCATCGGATTCCTCGGTATCCTCGTAGTCCCCGGGAACGCTGAGCAAACATGAGGCGCACATTTCCTGCTCTCTGGCCCGCAAGTGGGCTATATGCCTGGCCACACCGCCATCGTCGCCGCCAGCATCTGGGTGGACCTCATTACGCATCTGTGAGAGACGCAGCAACGACTGAATAAGCCGCAAATGCACCTGAAAGCAACGCAAAAGTCGAGCGAAATCCTCCGTTTGAGCCCGTTGAGGCTCAATGCCCATATTCTGCAGCTGGAGCACTCGCACAATGTCCTCGTCGACCGCCTGGCGGGCCGTTTGGGCCAACTGACGCCTCGACTCGGAGGTGACCATCAATTTAAGTGACGTATAGTCCCCGTGCAGTTCGTTAAGTACCTCAAGAACCACTGCCAAAGCTATCTCACTTTTCGATTCGCTACAACTGGGCATTAAATGTCCTTCATTTGCATCCTGCTGTTCCACCACTTGTCCATTCTCAATCATTATAATGGTGGAGAAATTGAATAAAACACAAATTTTGAAAATTGATCAAGTTAAAGTCTAAAGTCGACAAAAAATTATAAATATGTATACGAATATACTATATAGCATTACGAGACAAAGTCAACTATGATTGGCCCGAAAAAGTTTTGAATTTGAAACACAACATTCAGAAATTTTCGAATTATCTGAGTCTCAAAAGGGCGAGGAGTTTGCATTTTGAAAAGTAAAAATTTGATTCAGACAAAGGTACACTCCAAATCAAATGATTTCGAAAACTAGTTCCAATATAAAGGATATTGTCCTGGATGAACATAAGTTTGTTCCGTTCTTTCTGATTATCATCATTACTTCCATTACAGATATAAGATAAGTAATTATATTCTTATGAAAATAAGAAAAATATGAATTCGGAGTTTCCCCATTTGAATGTTCAATGAAGATGAAACACACTTATTAGATTTATTACATATTTTTAAGGTTCGAATATCACGATGTCAAGTTTATCAGTAAAAAGACAAAGAATAGTCTCATCAAATGGCTAGAAATTTGACTTAATTAATGATTTCACCCATAAAAAAATCTATGGAAAACAGTTTCTTGAAAAACAAACAGTAAACACAAATTTTGCTAATCTCAACCCTCTGATTAGTTTTTCTCCATCACGTCACGGTTTTCGAAAAAATGTGTTGAAATTCTTCAAAGTAACCGCATTTGCAATATTTCAATGTATAATATAAACGGAATATTAAACCTTTTAATATACATATTCTAGATAGTTTTTTGCTTTAGCTTTTGTTTTGTTTGCTACTTTTGTTAAGCCAGATATTTTTAAACTTTCTATAGTATACTTTTGAGGGCCCATTTTTCAACCTCATATCCCCTGATTTTACAAAATCTGGAAGTGATGTGCAACAACCGAGGTGAGAAATCCACCAAAAATCATGTCGGCCTGTATATTTGGTTCTTCTTGGGATTCGTATTTTAACCATGTGGCATCTCCGACTGCATTTAGAGGCCAAGACAAATAAACGAATTGACCAAATCCGTTTCGGTGACATCGTCTATAGATTTAGAACTGAAAGAAGAATCAAACAAAAGGGACAACCGAAAAAAATGAACTGAGCGTAAAGAATCCGAAATAGTAAGAAAAGTAAAGAAAAATCATAGACATTGTGCTCTAAAGTTGACAGCTCAACTAGGCCAAACCTGGAAAGAATGTCTCTGCTGAAACCATTCGGCGCATCATAAAAAAGCGCGGAAAAGTCCTTCATTATCCTATTGCAATCGGGAAAGCAGAAAAACTTTTGCCCTGAACTATCAAGATCAAGTTTGACAATTTGCCTACTTTATGGGAACATAGGAAATCCTTATTAAATACAAAATTATTTGGAAAACGGAATACATTTAAGGAGATTTATTACTGACGAACTGACGACACGCACTACCCGTAGGTATAGGGACTTTAGCGGAACAAAAGTTAGATTCTTTCTAGTTTAATTTAATCTCACATTTGCAATTCTTGTTAAGCAAGGATAAACTTTATTTTAATCTAGCGGATTGTAACATTATTCACTGAATTTGAGCTTACATAGTTAATCTAACAAAGTCTTAATACAAATGGGACTTTTCACAGTTTCTAGGATGATTTTATATCTATCACATATCTGGCTATCGTATATATGTATGTATAAATATTGTTATATTTAAAGGACGTTTGTGGACAAAATGAACTTTAACCTCCTGCACTGATGATGCTGCTCTTCGACAACCACATTCAATGGCAATAAAAAATTCATGGGAATTGATTTTTCAGCCTCATTCCCGTCCGCCTTTTAAATTGTTGTCTGTCACAGACCAGTACTGTGTTTCAGTTGTCCATCCCGATGACTGCCTGTCTGTGTGTGAATGCGTGTGATGTCCAGACAGCCAGGTACCGACACACCTGCCCCACCTTCATGCAGAAAAGTTAATTGCAATGCTTAAAAAATTTTCATAATTTTGTTTGGTCTGCTCTCATGTGTGTATGTGTGTGTGTGTGCGTGTGTGTGTGCGTGCGTGGGTGTAGGGGAGCTGGATGGAGGTGGTCGTCAGGTTTACTGCAGTTTATCGTCTGCCTCGACGAGAGTCCTGTGCTGCTTTTCGGAAACGATTGTGCGAACCGCTGCCAAATTGTTTGCCGGCAGCTAAAAGAGCCGTCGAGCCGGCCACTTCGTCCTTTTGAGGTAAATGCGCTACATGGAGTATATCCCAAAGTAGTTTGCCACTCTCCTGCGACTGCAGAAGATCAGCGAGTTCTGCTTGAGTGCGCTGCAGCAGTTGACGCAAATTACCGCCCTTCCGCACCAGACTATGGACATTTCGTGTATGGATGCCAGGCAAACGGAGCAGAAAATCATATATGGCTGGATTATATTGCAACTGCTCGATAGTCGCTCCAGGCTCGCCAAGTTCACTGCCACCGCCCAAGGCGACGGCCTGTTGGGCATCTGGTTCCGGTTTGTCCAATTTAAGTTCCTCGAATAATTGAGCCGTCGCATACGGACTGGGAGACCAGATTAAACGTAGTTTGGGAAAATGCAGAGTTAGTAATTGCAATTTCTGCATTATATCCGCATTTGTTGACGTCGTCTGCTGCGAAAGCATAAATTTTCCTTGCAAATGGAAGGGCTTATTCTGATCGAACTCGATCAGCAATATCGGTTTAGCATAATGCCTTTGCATCTGTACACACTGATTATACAAACGTCCCGAATTGAGGGAGCCAATTAAATCGGAAATCGATTTCCGTTCAACACACACCTCCGGCGTGAGAATATAATCACCGATGGTTATGGTCAATGGGAGGACTTCCAATCCCCGTTTATGTATCAGACACGGCAAATCCGATCGAAATTCGCGCATATCCACTATAACCTTTGGAGTCTCAGTTTTTGAACGCACCTGGCCGCCAGCCTGGCGACTCTTAGCATTGGCACTGTCAATGTCGCCTGACTCATTATCGAATGGCCTGTATAGGATGAAGGCCTCATCTGTTTTACCATCTTGATATTCTGGTATCACCATTTTCTGCAATTAAAGAAGCAAAATAAATCAGAGTGCCTGCCAACTTCGTTCATACCGAAGCTTGTATACCCTTGCATGTTTTAAATAATCAACTAGTTGACTAATATGATATTCTGCTAACGAATTTGGAGTTCTCCAACTATCGCTTGGAAAACAACAAATTTGTTCGTTATGTACCCGTCTATCTATTTTCGAAGGATTGTTTCCATTAAAGCTATAAGATATAGTGTTGCAACCCGGATAAATTTAAAAGTTACAATGCCTACAAGTGAATTTGGCACTGAAGCGGTAAAGGCAAAAGAGATCCCAGACGGATGTCTATTGATCTGTTTAGATTAACAGACAGAGATGGCTCTTTGTACGGTCTTGTGGTATATGTACATATATGGTTTATATAAAAGGTTGCCTTTTCTTAAGTTTTGCACACAACTGGTCAAAAATGTACTTATTTTTTGCAAGGGTATCAAAATCGAAAACCTATACAATATGCGGTATAAAAATCTTACGCTCTTTGTATCAATAATCAACTCGAATGCCGATTTCTCCCGCCGCAAACTGGTCAGATAGGACTGCTCTTCGACGGTGCGAGCGTGTATCAAAAAATAAACCTTCATCCGCTCCTTGGGTGGCAGACGACGACGTGCCTCGAACACCTCCAATTGCCTTATGGCCATTACATTTGTATTATACATAACGACATAGTGTGGCTGCAATTGCTCCAACATATGCTCCAGAGCCATGGCGCCTTCACGTTCTGTTTTGAACGTTTGCAGGCAAATAAATGGCTGTTGCTGATGAGCGGTCACCATGGCACTCACATCGAGTTCTTCAAGTTCGGGAAACGACTCGAATATCGAGACATCGGGTTCGTCTTTAATATTGTTTGCAATCGGACTTGGCTGGGTCATGGTCAGCATATAGCTTTCCCCGAAATACTGGCCATCGGGTGGGTCAGTTTCATTGCCGCCGAGGAGCTGAGAGAGCTCATCCAATTGACTTGCCGATGCAGACGATTCCAATTCCGGCTCAGATTTTATGGGTTTTTGACTTGACTTTTCGGCTGGTACTGGTGTTGCCTGTGATTGGCTCTCTCTGGCATATTTATCGCTCATCTTGCCCACTGGGACCTCATGACGCAAGGCCTGCTGCAGCAGGAAACGAGGTCCGCCTTGCGTCAGATATTGTTTCAACTGAAAGCAAGTGCGGGCATCCTGACAGAGTATCAAGACCTTTGGCTGTAGCATGTGATTGGCTCCATGTGTGCGTCGCATATCACCGGGAATATCCTGGGTAAGCAATTCGGTTAGAGGTTTCCATTTCGCACAAGGTTCTGGCTCAAATTCTACAGGGGTAAAAAAGCAAATTTGTACAAAAAGAACAGCCACTAATTAATTAATGAGTTTAACCTTGGTGTCCATTGAAAACTCTTTCACGGGACAACTTGAATATCTGCTCGGCCGCGTCAAGCAAGGTCCAGCCCGAATTACTAAGAGCATATTCTTTGCCACGATAACGCTTTATCAGCGCATAGGCGCTCACTGAATCATGGTACATGGTCGAGCTGAATGAATGAATACATGACAAGTAAGCAAAGGGGGAAATTCTCGTGTACATACATCATCAAACTCCTCAGGATCTTGAGATCGGCCACAATCAGCTTCGTTTGTGAATTTAATTGATGCCAAATGCAATCCAATTGCGCCTGTAGAATCTTATGGAACTTCTTGGTCACGCAGTTCTCCACAGTAACTGACTCCAGATCCACTGTGCGATTGATACGCTTAATTTCACGCACCAAGAAATTCATAATGTCCAAAATGTGCGTCTGAATGGCTGTCATCGAGGGAGTAAGTGGCACATGGAGCTCAATGGTCTGTGCCTGCCAAGGCTTTAGTACAGAACGGACTGTGGCGTGGAAACGCGGCCAAATATATAAATTCTTTAGAAACAGATTGCGCATGGTTCGTTCTATGTGAGCGTATCCAATGGTAAAAGCCTCTGCGCTGCAGGAGAAAGCTTTGATGAAACCAGTTTTGTTGCTCTGACGATAGAGACGCAAGGCGAATGCCTCTTGGCAGCTCTCAATGATTGTGTGTGCCCGCAACACAATGATGCCAGTGATAAGTTCAATGGGTATACGTTGCTTGAGAAGATCCACCACTAGAATGCGAGTAGTTATGAATTGAATGCCACCTTCGACATAAACGCGTTCCCTGTGAATCACACCGATTAGAGTGAGAGAACGTGAACCACTTGACTGGCATACCTCTCTGTGGCCGTATTTGCCACTTCACGTACATATTTGCTCTCCAATTTGGATTTATAATACTGCTCCTCCCAGTCCGAACTGTTGATTACCAGCACCAAATTGCCCGTATCACTGTATGCCTTCAGTATATTCAGTAAGACTCGTTCAAAACTCAGACCCCTTGCAGAGAAATATGGATTTAAATAATTCCAATCGAGAGTTGAGCCAAATACTCACTTGGCGCATACCAGCAGACCGTCAGCTTGGACCATGTCCAAAAACATTTGTTTCTCATATTCCAGTAAAACGACATCTTTACGCATTAAGTATTCCTCGGCTGTCACAACGTTGGCCAATTCTTCGTCCTCTTGGATCGCTGTTGTGGTCATCAGCAGCTCGTTGGTAGGAACTTCTTTGGCTGTCGTCTCCTTGCTTGATGTCTCATTGGTTGGCGTATCATTGCTTGGTGTGTCTTCGTTTGGCGTCTCCTTACTTGGCGTCTCTGGCGAATTCTCAGACATGATTATCCGTGCAATTTCACAATTTACAAAAATTTCTTAAGTTTCGCGCATTTGCCGGTATCAGAGTGCTGCCATACTGTGGCTATACATATGTATTTAAAGAGATGCCACCTATCAAAATTTATCAGTCCATGTAGAATATAATTTTCTTGTATGTACACAGAATGATATTTTGTGCAAATAAATTGTTTAATGCAAAAGCGAGAATGTCTTAACCTTTGATTTTAAAAATAAACCGATTAGCAATAATGACGTTATACAAATAGCATATGGTATAAATATAGAGATTAAAAATATTAGAACAAAGAGGTGTCGCAAAAATCATTTGACGGCTCGAATTGTATAAGCAAACAAGTAAAATTCTATAATACATATGTACATATATGGCAGAAAGTTTATAATATGAAACTGTATATCACGGAGGTGAAACTATCAAAGGTAACGTTATTCCGTGAACTAATATTTTTTTCATTAGTGGCAACTCTGTCAACTCCGTTAGCCGGCCTGCGAAGTAGCACGTGCAAAAGAGAGGCAAAGGAGGCCATTGAATTTGAATTTTAAAATCTGATTTTGAAAACCTTTTGATTCATACGCAAAGTAATAGTTAGTAAAGTTACATAAATTTTGTATTCGTCGACTCCATTCAAATTTCTTGTATAAACTTCTATAGAAATGTCAGCGTTTTCCGCCCGCAGTGGGAAAGGCGCTCAGAGGCCAAAGACAAGCAAAACTAACGGTACCAATGCCCAAAATGGTGTCAGATCACAGTCAAAGACGAAGTCTACAACACAATCTGAAGAAACGGCCGATACTAGTTTCGATAATATGGATCCCGAAACATTGGATGACTTGGTCAATGAGCTATTCGATAAGAAAAAAAAGCTGACAGTCTCCCAGAAACAACAAAGAAAGAAGCTGGAGGCGTATATGATGGCTCAATTGGAGGGCTGTAGCAGCGCTAGCGACGATGACGACGAAGATGACGGTGACGATGATAACGACAGTAATAGCGATGACAATGAATCGGGATCAGAGTCGGATGCGACTTCAGCAGATGATAGCTTCTCCAGTGACGACGATGATGATGACGACAGCGGTGCCGATGATGGTAGCGATAGCGATGGTAGCTTCGATGATGATAGCGATGAAGACGATAGCCAATCCACTGAAGATTTAACCGAGTATACGATAAACAGTGAGAATTCCTCAGTGGACCAATCTTTGGAAGAACCAACTCCACCCAAGCGTCAAAAGGCTGGCGAAAAGCGTCGTTCAACCCAGGAGGAGGAGTCTGAGGATGATAATAATAACAAACCAACTGCCAAAAAACTGCAAATGGGAGAATCTGCTACCAATGGTCGTATTCAACAGCGCAAAAGTATGGTGGAGCCAACTACCACCACCAAGCCCGCATCGTGCCCTTTAACACGTAAATCGTTGCCAGCTGGTGGCTCAGTGGCCAAGTCTTGCCCATTGCCACCAAAAAAACAGAAGCAATCGGCAGCAGCCAAATCCGGTCCATTGCCACCTAAGGGTGAACAGTCATCATCATCAGGAACAGGAGCAAAATCGTGTCCATTGCCACCTAAGGAGAAAAAGTCATTATCAGGAGCAGTAGCTAAATCCTGTCCATTGCCACCTAAGAATGAGAAGCCATCATCCTCAGGAGCATCTTGTCCCCTACCCAGCAAGGCTAGCAAACAGATTCAACCACGTGTTTGCCAACTATCAGATAAACCCAAGCCATCTTCTAGTCAATCGACTCAAAAACGTGGTAAAAATGAAGCAGCTGCTGAAGGTGCTACGGACACCAATGGTCGTCAGGAGCCCCACCGCCAGAATAGCATTGAGGAGGGTAAACGCATTCTAAGTTGGGTGCTCAATCCAATCAAACCGGATGAGTTTTTCAATGACTTTTGGGAGAAAAACGCCTGCCAGGTGCAGCGGAATGCACCTACATACTTTTCCGAGCTGATCTCCTTTGAGATGATCGATCAAATGATGTTGAAGCATCATCTCGAATTTACCACCAACATTGATATAACCAGCTACAAGGATGGTCGCCGAGAGACACTCAATCCTGAAGGTAGAGCCATGCCCCCCACTGTTTGGGGCTTCTATGGCGAGGGCTGCAGCATCCGGATCCTAAATCCATCTACTTACTTGCCCGGCCTGCGCACCATGTGCAGTCTCATGCAAGAATTCTTTCATTGCCTGGTGGGGGCCAATGTGTACTTGACTCCCCCGAATAGTCAGGGATTTGCGCCTCATTTCGATGATATCGAGGCCTTCGTCTTGCAAGTGGAAGGACGCAAACGCTGGCGTCTGTACATGCCGCTACAACCAAGCGATGTATTGGCCCGTGAATCATCCGGCAACTATACACCTGACCAACTGGGCGAACCCATTTTTGATGAGGTCCTAAAGCCGGGAGACGTTCTTTATTTTCCGCGCGGCACCGTCCATCAGGCTATTACGGAGAAGAAGCATCATTCATTGCACATCACGCTAAGTGTCTATCAGCAGCAGGCGTACGCCAATCTTCTGGAGAAGCTAATGCCCATGGTATTACAGAGTGCCATTAAGCACAGTGTGTCGTTGCGACGTGGCCTGCCGCTGCACACATGGCAGCATCTGGGAATAGCACATGGCGCCACCAAGAACTCATCTCGCTCACATCTCATTAAGGGTATACAGGAAATGGTCCAGCAACATCTTACACCTACTGAGAATCAAATTGATGCCGCCGTAGATCAACTGGCCAAGCGTTATCAGCACGAAGCACTTCCGCCCACCATTCTGCCCGAGGAGAAATTACGTACTGTATTCGGATCACGCAGTGCCACCGATGCCCATGGCAAATGTCTTTGTGATTATGAGCTAACTGAGGACACTTCGATCCGTTTACTACGAGCGAATATCCTTCGTCTGGTAGTCGATGAGTCTCATCTACGTGTCTACTACTATGTGGACAACGCCCTGGAGTATTGCAAGTATGAGGCCAATTTTATGGAAATTGAACCCACCGAAGCAGCTGCCGTCGAGACTCTAATGCACACCTATCCGGCCTATGTAAAGATATCCATGCTTCCCCTGCGCAAGCCAGAGCGACGCATTGAAGTGGCTACAGCCCTTTGGGAGCGTGGCCTCCTGATGACTGAAACACCTTTTAAGTAGATGTGCCGTCATTCGTCTTTTCTTCTGTTTGCTTTCCAACGGAAGATAATGTCGAGAAGGCTCGCCAGAACACCAGCCAGCGTATTACGTCTAGTTTTATTCATGAACTATATCCTTTTTTTTGTTTTCTTTTTGTTCCTATGATTTTTGTAATTTATGTCCTGGTCAACTCGGCTCATAAAAAGCTTGTAAATTTTTGTGTCTTAGCTTTGTTAGTTGTCCTGCGAGCATAAAAGGGAAATTTTCCTTTCACATCATTTGTTGTTAACCCCTAAATATGTAATAATAAATTAGATATCAGACATTTCTGGTTTAAACATTAACTTTATTTGGTCTCCCTCTTTTGTGTCTAAGCGCTACGTATCCTTTTGCGTTCTCGGTATAGGCTCTCCTTTTGAACTGTAGGCAAAAATGTTAAAAAATGAAATAAGGCACAAAAAACCAACACACGAATGCCAATCATGAAAGTAAATCAAATCTATTATTGTGGGAAAAACTGACGGCATTCGTTAATCTGTTTGTTGTTTATTCCTCTCACTTACTATATGGATCGAAGCGTATCACCTCCAGTTTATCAGCCAAACGTTCGCGGAATGCATTAAACTGATGTCCACTGACCACGCTTTCCAGCACCACCATGATGCGTCTATCAGACGTAAGAAACAGGAAGTAGGCTTAGTAACTTTATTTATATTTATGCGGTATTTGGTTGTTTACATACTTGCTCTTCACCTTCTTGAATAGTACGTTGGTTAGACGCATTTTATTTAATGAAATTTCTAGCAAACAATTTGAGAGTAAAATAGTAAAATAAAATGTTGTGCAAGTAGCGGCAGCAATCAGCTGTTGACATGGAGTTGCCAGATGAACAGCATCGACATTATCGGAGCAAACCAATCGGTTAATCGACATTATCGGGGCAAACCTATCGGTTAGTCGACATTATCGGGGCAAAGTTATCATAAAATGTTTGTTTGCGAGCGGTCGCGTAGTCGCAATGTCGGAACAATTTTCGCAATAAAGTTGGTAAACAAAAAGTGCATTTCGATTGACTGACGCAAAAAACGAGCAGCCCCCACACGAGCCACACACACACACACACATTCACACGGTAACAGTTCAAAACTGCGGCAAACAAACAAAAAAAGAGCAAAAAAGAAGTAAAGTTAAATCAAATCAAACAAAATAAAATAATTTTAACAAAAGGAAGCACCGAACACACACGACACATACCCGCACAGAGAGACATAAGGAGTAAAAAGCGCAAGAAAGAAGAGCAACGAAAAAAGTAACGGGATAAAAATTGAAATCGTTAAAAACATTGCCTGGAACACATCCTGCTTCTCTTTTCCTCCCACCTGCTCCTCTTGTTCCAACTCCTCCCTTCTCTAGAACCTATCAGTATTCTCATCCTAAATAATTTGTTCGCGTGGCGCGTGTAAATAAAAAGAAAACAAAAAGAAATAAAATATATAAAATCCCAAAAGGAAAAAAATTGTGATTTTTTTTTTATTTTTTTTGTTCATGTTTGTTTAATAGCCGAAGCAACAACAGAAGAGTACGGGAAATAATAATTAAAGTGTAAAAAAAAAGAGGAAAAATTAAAAGGAAAGGAAAATCAAGAAGTGGTAGGAACGCTGGCAGCCAGGAAGAGGGAGGGAGGAGATACACCTCAGCTTGACTTCAAGGTAAGTGAGCGCGAAAGAGAAAAAACTTCTACTAATTAAAATGCCCGCCTGATGGGCACACAACAAAAAAAAAGAAAAAGAAAAGCGAGCTAAATTGTGGCGAGGGTGGTAGTCGGAATGAGGAGGCGCGAGGTGCCTGATAAGGCCTCGTCCTTGGCCATGCGCCCACGCAACAGCAGGCTGCCAGGCTACAGCTGCAGCTGCATCTGCATTTATATTCTAACCTTTCGTCCATTTTTTTTGTTGCATACCTCCCGGAGCAAATTTTTGGAGGTTTCGAGGATAAAGGCTTTTTCATTTTTCGCGTATTTTCTGCGTTCCCTAGCCGAAACTTATGCAAGATACAAGAAATGATTACTTTGATTACTTTTATCAAATGTTCTGAAAGGGTTGATCTAAAAGTTAACGTGACTCAAACCTGAATTGTGAAAAACTATCGCGTCGTGTTTCGATTTAAATGAAATTCACGACCCATTCGCAATAAATTGTCTTACACTAAGTTCATCCTACGTGTTTAAGTGCCCAATCATTAGAGAAACACGACGTAGGAAACGTATGAAATTCATTTGATGGCTTTCCTTCGATAACTTGAAATTTAAAGACATAGAATTGACCAGAGATTACGCTGGAGTTCTGACTCTCTCTTTAGCCTTTGTAAAGTGTTTCATCGTTCGATACGGTTCAGGTCTAGAATGGAGGAAATGCTCATCGTGTTTTAGATTTGGATGATGCTGGATATGATTTTGGGTGAACTGGATGAGCCTAAAAGGCAACAGCTTATGCTCCAGATAAAATATATATGTATGTACCTACATACATACATATGTACATACATACACACATAAGTGTGTGATGCGAGCGAGAACAACTTGAAATGAGGAGAGGAAAGAGCGACAAAACACTTGGTGAGGCAAATAACAATGCAAAGAAGAGATGTTGGCTAAAGAGGGTGGTGAGGTGAGAGGAAACAAAAATACATAAGTAAATGAATAAATAATGTAAACAAAATATTAAATTAGAAGAAATTTACTTGCGCGCACGCCGACGCAAACACCAGACAAGCAAAGGGGATGGAGTGTGGTGGTAGGGCGGTAGGGAAGTGTGTGTAGTGAGTGTGCGAGTGTATACACACTCACACACACACAAAGTTTATAAGTAAATTGTGCAAAAAAAGGCTCATAAAATTGAAGCACACGAAAAATTTATACACGCAACAGCAAATACATAGAAAGAAAAAGAGAGGAAGAAAGAGAGGGATAAAAGACAAAGAGCCAGAGAGATAGAGAGACAGAGAAAAATCTAATTTCCCTGTCTCCATTGTGCCGCCTTCTCACCTCTTCCTGCCTCCTGGAGATCACATTTCCCTATTATCAATATGCAGCAAAGCGTGAAATGGAAACGCAATGTAGAAAGCAGATCTTCTGCCTGGATCTTATATCTGACAACAGTATATTCTTTATCAACAAGATTCTGGAAACAAGATCGGTCGGTTGGAAAAATGGTCTCTGAAATAGGGTCTAAGAAATTGAGAAGAATTTGAAAAAAAAAAAAACTTCGTATAAATTTGTTTTTATTTATAAACGTTTTTGTTTTGATTTTTCCTTCTTGGTTTGGCGCTGGGTTGTTCATTTGTTTGTTTGCTTTTCGCTTGGCTTGACTCTATGCTTGTTGCTGTTGTTATTGTTGTTGTTGTTGGTATTGTGCAATAAAACTACAATAACAAACAAATTGCTCCCGTTACAGCGCCACCGACCGCACACTCATTCAGAACGCACACACACACACACATAGAGACCAAAACAGAGGGAACAATCATGAAAATTTCTTTGATTTATAAATACCCTATAACCTGAATAGGTTATATTGACTGACATGATCAGTGGTTGGAATTGGTTGTCGGCTGTTGATTGCAAATTGATTTTAAACGGTTAGCGTGTAACAGTAATTAGCATCATTAGTGTTGCATAACGCTTGCATTTGCTCTACATGGAGGACATCAATGACGTGCATTTCGAATGGGTAAAGGGGGCCTAAATCTCACCCAACTGGGGGAGGAAACACATGAAAATCTCACAGAAAAGTACGAAACTTGTTTTGGTTCACACCGCAAATTTAAATAAATTTATTTTATTACACTTGCATGACGTACAATAGATTCCCGACTTTTGCAATGTTAGTGTAATAGTCTTTAAATCTGACGTGGTGTGTAAAGTTCCAAGATTATGTCCACAATAAGGTATTGCGAAGAATGTTGCCACCGATGTCAACCAATTTAAGTGTTGTAAAACGACTGCGGTTTCTGAATATCAAATCATATCAATGAATAATTTTCTACATTCTTTCAAGTGCTCTATAGTGCTTATCCAACACTATGAAAGGGTAACTGTGATACATATGTATGTACATATGTACATACGCACAAATGTGAGTGTGTGATATGTAGTGTGGTTAACGTTGTTCTTATCAGTTGGTACGTCACTTATTTTTGTTTCTTTTTTGTCGGTTTTATTCAACTGAAAATACGTCATAACTTTTGCAAACTGTATTAAAAGCTTTGACTGTTAGTCAAAGTTAGACGGTACCAGGCCGGGCCCTCTGGTTTTTTCGTTTTGTTCGATCGAATTTGAGTGCTTCCCACCCACGCATAGTCGCCCCTTCTTTTATCTATCTCTCTCTCTCCCCGTCTCCCATCCACTGTCACTCTTTCATTTTTGCACTCGCTCTTTTCTATACCTGGTACTGGTGGTTGGGCTACTGAATGGGTATATTACAATTGACACAAAGAGGCAGATCAGTTCAGTTGCAGTCGATCTTCTTTCGACTGTTTGGTAATCGGTTTCGTAAGAGCAGTAAGGTCCAGATAAACTTAAATTCAACAATGATCACATTAAGTTATTAAGCGTCTTACCAAGAGAAGGGTGCATAGAAGTCGGTGCAAACGGGCACATAAAGTTTATGTTTCTCTCTCCCGTTCTCTCGCTCGCCCTCTCTGATGAATAAATTGTGGAACAGTGGATTCCAAGGCGTACATAGTCTTGGTCCGCTCACTCAGCTGCGCGGTCAGTTTGTTGGCGATAAAAACTTACTCGAATCATAGAACGCAAACGGTCGGTCGGTTAGTCGGATGACTAAAGGTGCCTGTAGCGGGGGTGGAGGAGGAGGTATCGGTTTATACTGAGACGCAACGTGTTTTTCGGTATTCACTTGTTTGCCCCTGTGAGCTTCATAATACTTTTGTTTTTTTTTGTTTTTGTTATAGTTCTATGCCATCTAAAAGGCATATGTGCATATTTAAAACGTGTGTATGTGTAGTAAAAGTGCAACAATTCTCCAAACAGAGAGTTTGAAAGATTTAAGGAGACTTCGTGGGAGAGAGAGATAGAGAGAAAGAGACGTTGTGTTCTACACAACGGGTAAAGGTGAGTCTTTCTGTTCAGTGCTTTGCCAACCACACACTGGGCAAACCTTCTCAAACCCATTTCAAAACAACAACGATCACAGACACACAAATGAAATCTTTGAATTCCTTTCTTTAATTCAACCTCTCCCATCCCATAGGGCCACTTCTGCCCAAAAATGAAACTTTTGCGTTTAATTCAGTTTCTATATATAAGGCCGATTTCCCTCCCTCTGCTGCGACTGCATGGAGCTCTACTTTAAGCAGTTTAGTTTTATATAGCTTATAGATTGTCTAAAGCTTAACGTTTAGTCCTGCTTTTTTTTTTTTGCTTCCTCTTGCTTAGAACGCAATCGTTTAATTACACAGAGTCACCCAAGAAGTGATCATGCTCTCATGGAGGGCAAGGAATACGATGAACATCGAAAGGCAAACTCTCAAAATTTGTATAACGACTGTGTTTCTAAATGATCTTTTTATGTGTGTTTCCTGAGTGTAAAAAGGGCTTACCCCTCTTTAAAATTCCTATTGAACACAAAATGACAAAGAAAAATTTGTTCCTTAAGATATACTTATATGTATATATCCCGGTGTCCGTCAGGGTTCTGATAGATCTTTGACCATGTTTGCAAAAGTATTACAAGCTATAAAGGACTTCATTTTTAAGTTTAATAGTTGCCATAAAGTAATTAGGGGGGTGCTGATATAATTTAAAAGTAATTTACAAAATATCAAAGAGGTACTTCTTCTATAATGCATAATATTTTAATGTTTATTTTGTTAAATTTGAACCCATTCTCTATTGTATACTTTTGGAAGCCTATTTTCCAATCCCAGATCTGCCGATTTCACAAAATCTAGACGTGTTGGCGAAAAACCAAGTTTATATTCAGAATCCGAGTACCCGAATCAGTTAGGAGCATCCCTCAAATTAACGTCACCAAAATTCATGTCGGCCCACTTGAATTTTACGTTTCAGTTCATTAAGACTTACCTAACACTAAGTCTAGTGTTGTTAATCAGTCTATTTTATGATTATTTTGACATTCGCATTATTGTCATTCGGCATAATGTGGCAAAATGTATTGAAATTGAAAGTTGCTTGCAAACCGCATTGTAATATTAATTAAACAAAATTTGTAATTAGTTAGAGCCACAATGATCAAATAAATAACGTAATTCAATATGCCAAGGCCCCAGTTGGATTGTGTGTGTCTGTGTGTGCGAGTGAGTGTGTGCCCCTAAGCCCTGTGTGTTTTGTGTATTTGTCAATGCAAACACCTGTCAACTATTTGAACAGTATACTCGAGTAGGCACAAAGGCGTAGGAGGGAAGGTTGGAACTCCCTCATTGCATCAATGTGTAGACTGTCCACCCAACCAGACATTCTCGCTTTGTGTTACCTTTGTTTTTTCTTTTCTTTTTTGTTTTTTTGTATAGTTCATTTAATTTGATTAAAAACAAAAAAGGGACAGAGTTGAATGTGAAATTAGTCTTCAAAGATGAAAACTTTTAGAAAATATAATTAGAATATTCCATCTAAAAATTTAAAAGCTCGTCCTCATTGAAACCAGATATTAAGGGCTGCTCTCTAAAAGATAAATCCAATAAAGTAAAGCGAAAGAAGAAAGGAATAGGTGGTCGTCGGTCTTTGCGAATGACAATGATTTTAAAGGAATGACGATGCCAACAAGAAAGCCAGTGCCAAAAATATACGAACTGTGTTATCCAGACGCGATGCCGTTGAGGATGGCATAAAATAGTCCAATACACAGGCGCTTATGTGATACCAGCAGCTGTATAGAGTATTGCAGTGGCTTGTTGCCTGTACGAAGAGTACATTTTGTATGAAACGCATATTCCTGGTTGCATCATTCTTGCGTTGGTCCATCTCAATTTCAAAGTCCCTCAATCTGAGGAATTGGCTGTATTTGCTGCAAAGGTAAAGGAGAGGGGAAGTAAAGCAAAAGGCACTAGGGGCGTGGGGCCAAGGCGTACAACTTACGTCGCCAATAGGGCCAAATGACGTTCGCATATCTTCAATGTCTCAAATGCCGCGGCTAGTTGCTCTTGTTTAATGTTAATAGAGACAGCCATTAGATTGTTTTGTACTAGAAATGCTTGACGAAGCGTCCGCAACTCGTGTTCCAATTCATTATTTAACAATTCCAATTGTAGAGATCGACGTTGCTCATTGGCCAACAATTGGGAACAGTTGCGAAATTTCGCCAACTCGCGAAACAATTCCTTTTTAGACGATTCTAGTATTTCTTCAAAATTCTCACATTCCTGGGATTTGGCCATTAGCTGATCACGTAGGTTATCCTTACGGTTGTTCGACTGTCTTGATCCCTTGTCAATATGGTGGCAAGAATGCGAAGTGAGGCGAATCCGATCAAGGGTGTTCTTAAGCTCTGTGGCCAGTTGATCATTACGGCGTCTCTCCAAACTAAGCATCCGATTGCGAATGCACAATTCTTCTTGAAGGCGCTCCGTCTACGAGTAAATTCATTAACTTACCACGGAATGGGATGGGATGGAATAGGATGGGCTTACATGCTCCTTAAATTTATGTGTTAGGGTATGCAGGCCATACACTTCGGCACGACGACGCCGCCATAGTCTCATCAGCATAAAGTTAAAGAACTTTGAGGCTCTCAACTGGTCATGCTCATCCTCAATGTCAAAGTTCTCACCATCTACACTACTTTTATTATTGCTTGCTGCCGGATTTTCCCTCATAAAAGAGTTAAAGAATCTTTGCTGCGACCAATTTCTATATGAACTCAAACTCTCTCTTTTTGGAGCAGGTGGCATTTCCTGCAGCTTTTTCTCGATCTCCTGTATGCCAGCCTCTAGTTGATGACGTCGTCCTCCCTCTACTTTATATTCTGGCTCATCACGCAGCATGGTTCGTCCTTTACAAAGAGGAAGGGACAGAGAAGTGGGAGTGCGCTGCTTGTCTGTATACCAACTTACCTCTCACAAATATAACCAACGAATTAAAAATGTACAACAGCTAGTTAAAGGACTAAAGGCCGAAATTATTAGGATATTTTCGTTTTTCCGGTTCTTTGTTTGGCTTACAACATGTGTTAAGAGTAACAATTTTTTAAAATACCTAAAAATTGTTTATTATTGTTGTGTGTCTGGCTAAAGTGTTTGACGCTAGTTGTATGAATGAGAATACTGCTGCCGTTGCTGTTGTCCTATACCCAAACTGTAATGAAATATAAAGTATGGCCTACTCATTCAAATTATTTTGAATCAAACACATGTTTACACTAGAGATCATGGCCGACTTAGGCCAAGAGTGAGAATATAAGACGTTCCTACAATATAAAACTCAGAGAAAAGAAAAACAAAAGTTACTTATACAAACTCAAATAATCGAATCGGTGATTAATGCTTTGATTCGATTTATATTTGTCTTTGATTTGACTACAATCTGTGATTCTCGGAATATCCCCAGTATCCCCCACTCTTTGAACCTCTCAAGCGTCAGAAACGTGCAGACATCAAAATAAGAGGAATAAAAAAACATTTTTACTATTTCAAAAGATACATTTTTCTTAACTTAAATCACCAAGAAGTTTTTGTAATCCTTATGAAGGCAAAAGGTTCTTTGATCTGTAGGTGATGTCGTGGCATGTGATTTTTTGAAGTAAGGAACCTGAGAACTTAAAATCAATCTGAAAATTCTATTTTGGATTAAAAGTACTTATCTATTATCCCAAAAACAGAGGTGAATTTGGAAGAGTTTTTAAATTTGTAAATTCGGCTCTTCCGATTTGGACACACAATGTTTAATAGATTAATTTGTTTACTCAAGAAAATAAAAACAAGATGAGCGTTCTTCTAGATAGAGTTCTAAATAATAAACTAGCTCCAAATGGATCGGAGTGTCAATGTCAATGTCAAAAAAGTTGACTAAAATGCAAGTTCGTATATTTAGTAATAAAGTTATTGTTCAACTCTCCCTCATTTGTTTCAATTTCAAATGAGCCTTCATATATTCATTGCAATCCACTAAAGGAATTGTGTATTGTTTAATTTTAGCTAAGAATGTTGGAGAAACACTATTGAGAGGAAGCTAGAAGTGATAGATGATTATATTATCGTGCTTGTATACTATTTCTTTTAATATGTATCCAATTTGAATCGACAATGTCCTTTTGGACGTGAAATTAATTATAACTTTTAAACCATTCCATTTAGCCGGTTCGGTGTAATTTGATACATTTGGAAGAGGTCGAAATCTAATTATTATAATTATTACTCTGTTTAAATGAAAGAACTCAAATCATTTTTATGAAGTTTTTTCAATTGTTAGTTTCCAAAGTCAATTTTCGCCCCTTGAGAGGCAGAGAGTAATAAAAGGCATTTAGAATAAACAGAGGATTAAATATTAGGAAGCTACTTGAAAGCTAGTTATGTTCGAAATAAGTATGTTAAAATCGCGTCTACAATCGAGAAAGGTCTCATCGATACAACGAATGGGTTATCCCCATTTCCCTTGCCCTAAAGCTTTGGCGTCACTACTGATAAATAAGTTTGTTGTCAGTCAGAAAAGGGCTATCGACCGATTAATAAGTAATATAAATTTTGTTTATATGTACCTGGCGTGTTTATTGTAAATATGAATTCTGTAAATGCTGATAGGCAAACTGCATGTACTTGATATAATGCCACAATATCCTCTCATTGGGTTAATAATTTATAGAGATAATATTTATCGGCAGACAGATGTTTATAAATAAGTAGCAATGCCTTTCTTTGTTTCAGAAGAAATCGAAATGGTAATGGGATAGGGTGTCGAGAATTCGTTTTACCTTTTTGCTTTGCTCAAATATGTTGCATAGTTTTTTAATAAAAATATCATTAGTCGGGAAACGAAATAAAAATATGTACATAGAATGCCCTGGCAACGCTTGGCAAATTAATGACTGCTCCTAAGCAGTAAACAGGACACAAATTGCTAGCCCCTCGGGGTAAAGATGGTGGGATGAAAACGGATGAGGTGTTGGGACAAGGGGAGAGCGGACAGTGGCCAGGTAGACCAAATGCAAACATCATTATCAAACTAATAATGAGAGAAAGAAGCGGTCTACTCCTACTACATTTTATACTAGGAAAAACCAGGACGAAGCTGCGGCGTATAATCTTTTGCATATGAAAGCAGGTTGAAAATTGGAACACCTGCCACCCCCTCTCCCACCATCCTCTCCACCACACCGTTTGATTAAAACTTTTACAAAGTCCACAAGAATGAAAGGAGAGAAAGAGAAATAAGAAGGCAAATATCCTTTTGACCAAGTGTGATACCAAAATGCAATTTGCAATGAAAGTCGAGAAAACTTTTGAATAATTCAATATTTGTTCAAGTTATGAGAAAAAAAGAAATAGAAAAATGTTTATCAGAAGCACTTTATACAACTAAAACATAAAAACTATTTAATGCCCTATGGACCAGTAATTGATTTTGGCGACAAATAGATAGATTAAAAGTAGGGAACGTAACGTACAAGGTTTTGGAAAAGCTTAACACAAAAGCCGCATATTATGAGTACGTTTAGTTTTGAACAACAATTAAAGCTAACAACATATAGTCATGATGGATTAGTTATAAAAAACACACAACTTTGAAGTAAACTTTCACGTTAATAAAGTCATGACAAATGTTTTCTGGCATTCTGACTAACGATATATTTTCTAGAAAATCGAATAACGATTTCTTTTTATTAAAAGATTTCCTAAAAGTTCAGCATTTTGTGTGTGTGTGGGCTTTAAATCAGTTTTCCCTCTTCTCTTCTTTCTTTTTGTGTGTGTGGGCGTGCCAGTTTTTGCTTTAAGCTCAGCCCTCTTTCTACTTATTCTGCTTGGCGCTGGGTGCCTGGTGACTGGGTGCCTTGGTGCCTTGGTTTTGCCATTTCGCTGCTCATTTGCCTGCCTTTTTATTTGCATAGTCGTCGTTGTCGTCGTCGTTATTTGGGGCTACCTGCCCAGCTTTAAGTACAGCGTGCCATCAGATTCTCTCCAGCTTTTGCTCTGCTGTGCTGTGCTGAGCTGTGCCTTGTGCCTTATGTATTTTATTTTATTTGCATTTGTTTATAAATGATTAACAAAGAGGTTAATGTGCACGGTGGTGCGCAACTCACTGAAGCTGAGGAGATAAACAGCACAGAGGGAACTTAGTCCTGGGACTCTGTGAGAAACTGGCGGATGGGTGCCGTTTGGCGAGGAGGGAGATACATAGGAGTGCACAGTGTAGAGAAAAGTAAGTGTACGTATGCAAAAGTAACCAGAAAGTAACGAAGGGAGCCAGTGAAGTGGCGAGGGGCTGGGCTAATACACACAAATCCTCCGATACTTTAATTGTAAAATCTTTGGCAATATTTTTTTATTAACCTCTATTTTCATTTACTTTGATTAAGTAACTTTTATTTTAAGCATAGCTCGCAAATGATAGTTGATCGTTTTTCTCATATGCTCTGCTTCGTATCAAAACCGAAAAGATTCTCTAGAGACGATCTCTCTCTGAGCGGCACTTTTTGTTTTGTTTTAAAATTTAAATTGTTTTTTGTCAACCGCTTTGCATTGACTCATTCGCTTGAGCGAAATGAAAACAGAAATGACTGTCTCGATCAGAGCGCGAGCGAGCTAAGTCAGTCGCGACAAGAACGGTTTCTGTCTGAGTCTTTATTATTGTGTCAGTCAAAGACACTTATTTGCAGACAATGGAAAAGTGTCAACAGTTATTTGCGAGCTGTGATTTTAACTGTATTATGTTTATCCATTTTGTAGATAAGACCCAAAAAGTTGTAGATTCCATTCTTAATTAGAACCGGCTCAAAAAAGTTTGAGTTTAGTGTAAATTAAAATTGGTAAATCACAGTAAAGAAAAAGAGGCTTTAGAAGCAGCAGAATCTAGTTCATCAAGAGAGCTAAAAATGTGGAGAATGAAAGAATAAAGAAAGAAAAAGTCAGTATGATGTTTTATTATTTCTATATACGATTTCTCTTTCTACAGTTCCTTGGCTATCTGAAGCTCTCGACGCTCAATTTGAAAGCCAGTTTTGTGGTAAGTTTTAAGCTGAAATAAAACTAGATTTAAGGCCATAAAACCAATCGAACCTCTCCATCTATCTACTAATTGTTATGCAAAATAGTTAATTAACTAATGGACTGAGGAGGGCCATCAAATGGAAACTGCACTGGTGCCATTTAGAGAGCTGTTTCCCACAAAAATTTGCTGAAAGGTTAATTTAAACAATGTGATTTATACTTTGAGGCGCGGATCCCATTCTACCAAACAATTGATATAATTACAATATGTATACATTTTATGTGCTAATAACTTAAAGAGCCTTCAAATGATATTCAGGATATTTGCACGTTATTCGCATACACACACGCACACAAACACTCACAGACAGAGACAGACAGACACACACACATACACACACACACACGGAAAGAGCCATACCGGAGGAGCCAAATGACAAATAATTAATTGCTCACATTTTCCTAGCACTTCACTCTCTCTCACCCTCACACCTTTCATTCTTCGTTCTTCACCATTCTGTCTCTCAATGTCATCTACATACATGTAACCATTTGCAAACAACAGCAACAAAATGAATATAGGAATAGTGGGGCAGGAGGAGAAGAAGGTGACGATGTAGGCGAAGGCGTAGGAGACCAACCCAAAACTTATGCCCACAATTGTTGAGGCTGGTTCTGGGTTGAGCCATCACCAATTAAGTTTGAGAGAATTTGTGTAAATAATGTGAATAGATATAGTTAGGCACATACCCAGCACACACACACACACACTCACATGTACATACATACAGACTTTGATTGCACTTGGAGCAGTTCTAATTGAAGACCAACAAAAAGGATATGATCCAAGTCATAGACGATTAGATGGTAATTGGCATCATATCGGGATAAAAAGCTGAATAACACACATGCCAATCCCCGCTCCGTCTCCCACCACCACCCGTCCACCCAACCCTTCATTAAACAGGACATGGGCGTAGTAACAATTGAACGGTAAACTAGTTCATTCTGTCATATTGGTCGTATAATTTTTAAGAAATTGTGTGTAGGGAGAGGGTGTGGGGTACACACCCCATTGCAAAGTGGTAAGAGATAAAGTCTTGCCGTCGTCCCCTTTGCCACGCCCATTTACTTTCAATAGAAATACCTAGGACAAAAGCCGAGCGGTAGCGGCGTCATATCTTTAGCTCGTTCCCATTTCGATTCTTTTTGTGGCGTGTGTGTGTGTGTGTGTGTGTGCATGTGACGGCAACACACAGCTGGATATTTTGTAAATCATTAGTCAACAAAGTGTTCAACTGTGTGCGACGACGCCATTATACTCATTTTGTCCTCATTCCCCATCGTCATCCTCATCCTCATCCACATCCTCATCGTCTTTGTCGTCTACTTAGTTCTTAGTCATCGTCGTCGTCGTCATCATCATCATCATCATCAGATGCGCCGCCTGCGCTAGATTGCCAACTGAGTGCAGTAGTCGCCTTTGAGATGCTTTGGCCTATGGATGTCATCAGCATTAAAAAGAAGAAAGAAAAAGGAAAAAAAAGCCACCGAGTGCTAACTGACGCCTGATCATCATCGTGCTCATACCCCAATGAAAGTTACAATGAATGGTTTAACCTTGGACATGACTGCAGAATTAACTGCATCCAAAAAGGTAAACGAGAAAGAGATAGATATACAGATAGAAAGGGAGAGAGAGAGAGAGAGAGAGAGGGAGATAGGATAAAAACGAAAAAAAGACGAAAATGAAACAGAAAACAAAAAAGGGAAGAAGGAAGGAAAAACACTCAACTGAATCGAGACAAAAGCTAAGCTCACACTTAACCTCATGCCCCCCTTACCACCCCCTCCCTCAACACACATACATTGAGAGAAATGGCGAGAAATTATAGTTTTTATATCTATAAATAATCGATTTTGCAGTCCATATAGATTTCGTGGTCTTAAAAAAAATCAAGACAACGTATCACTTCGATTTAAACAATATTTTTGATACTTTACCATCGATTTTTGCCTATATCGATTCATTTTTGACGAATTTGTTTCTTGCGTTTTCGTGTGTTCGTTTGTAACTATTTTGTTTGCTTTCTTTTAATATAATTGCATTTCGTTCTGGCCATTTTCGTTTTGAGGTTGCTTTTTTGTTTCTTTCTCTTCATATAATGTAACGTTTTTTTTAGTGTGTAGGAAACGAGTGTTACACACACACATATATGTATGTATGTACATAAATACAAACATGAGAGAGAGAGAGAGAGAGAGAGAGAAAGTAAGGCGGAATGAGATGAAGGCATTGGTTGGTGGCGCAGCTAATGTGTGTGCACGTAGCAAGGTTTCCTTACCTCACTTCACCTCATACCAAGCCCCCTCCACTATGCCCAGGTCCAACCCGAACCTAAGCCCCATACCCACACAACCGACCCCAACCCACAAACCCAATCCAAAGTCAAGGCAGACAACATCAGATGCCCAAGCATTACATAAGCTACGCACAAATGTGTGCTACGCTTTTTGATGGCCTCGCTTTTTCCCTTCCTCTTTGCCATATCTCTCTGTCTCTCTCTCTCTCTCTCTCTCTCACTCTTTAACTATGTGTGTGTGTGTGTGTGTGTGTTATTTTTGGTCGTGGCAAAAGTGGAAAGGAGAACAATGCGGGTGGCTATAAGGGTATGAGTATTTCTGTTGTTGTTGCTTGTCGGACAAGGATACCAACGACGCACGGCACGCCACTCAAAACCCATAAGCCCGGCAAATTAACATGCCGAAATTATGACAAAACAACAGCAACAACAACAAGACACAAATAAATGAGGAACACTGTAAAGCCAACACAAAAATGGGATTCAAAGCGAAACGAAAGCGAAATTTTTGAATACCCTCCAAATCCTGGGTAGAATTGACTCCGAAAAATGATAATGAATGTATTATGTAAACGTAAACGTGAAAGGACTGCCACAAGTTCATAATCAAATTTAAGCTAAATGGCAAATATGTTGATTTTTAATTCAAATTTTATGCATTTTAATTGTAAATAATTTAAATAAATTTTGTTTTCTTCACTTCAATTTTGTTTGAAACTTTAAAACAGAATGCAGGAGAAAAGCAGCAGGCAAGCCAAAAAACTCTACAGGGTAGAGATGAATAAAACAAAAATCCTGGCAAACCCCAACAAACTAACAGATACATAAACTAAGCTAAGGCAACCCCAAAAAGTATGCAATGGACGGGCCATAGTCATAGTTTAATATCTATTTAACATGTCAGTGATGTTGTCTATGTCTATGTGTGGGTGTGCTTATGGCTGTGTCTGTGTGTGTTCGTGTGTGCTGTAGCCACAAAATCCCCAAAGTGATTATATTAATACAACATGAGCCACAAGTGTGCTGCATTCATTTTAAGGCTCACACACACAAACACTGACAGAAAGAACGAAACGAAAGACAGAGAACGTGTGTGTGAGCGAGGAAAAGAAAGAATGAAAATGAGAAGGGAGATAAAGATAGAGAAATGTCCTGTTCAAAAGAAAATCAGCATAAAATATGAAATATACATAAGCTTAACCATAACATAACCGAACGAAAAACTAAAACAAACCAAAAGAGAGATAGAAAATAACAAAAAAAAAAACAACGCAACAAACTTTGTAATAAAATAATAATAAAACGTTACGTTAACGTTACAATATTTAACAACAACAACAGCACAACGAAAAATATCTTAAGTGTTTTTTATGAGCTTTTACTTCCTTGGAAAATATCATTAGAAATGAAATCAACACGTCTATTCTCTTTGATTAAAGATAACCAATCAACATTCGATTTAAATTCCATTAATATGTATCTTAACAAGTAGTTCCTCTCACTGATGCAGCCACACTAATCGATAGAATACAGCCACACTAATTTTTGCCTGTGCTTCAGTTTAAAGCAAATTACTCTCAACTTAGGAAAATGGCAGCGCAATGAAAACAAAGAAAAACACAAATTATTTCAGATTTTGGTTCTGTTTTTCGGTTTCTTTCTTTCTTTTGTGTTTTTTTTTTTTTTTTTTTTTTTTTTTTTTTTTTGTACTCAGCTATCTTTTGTGTTTTTGTGTTTTGTTTGTACTGGCGCTGAAAATGATTTCCGGCCCGCTCATTAACTTCTAGCACGTCTAAATTTGATTATATTTATTTAAAACAAAAACAAAAAACCCGAAAAACACAACCGAAAAATAGAATGTTCGCTGTTTTTTCGGGGCAAATAATTTGTTTTGATTCGCAATTAAATTCACACAAAAACTTTCTACGACAAAATGCCCTTTATTGGCGTCAATTCATCCATCTATCCAACCATATGACCCAAAATGATGATCCAACTTGCCATTTGTAATTCGATGCGTTTAACCTTTTTCTATGGCCACAGACAGCGAAAAATGGAGAAAGAATGGAGCCACAAAAAGAGATTATACAAAAAGAAATGTGAAAACAAAAAACACGACAAGAAAAACGTTCTACCATCGAGTTGCCTTGGCAATTTCTTAAGTTTTTCCTCATTATACCATGCATCCATGTGGTGAAATGGTATATTAAAGTCACCAAAATGTATCTAACAGACAGAAAAATGCTTTCCCAATAAACTAAATACATTCTTCATCAGCGTCAACAGACGAGTTGATCTGTTATTTCACTTTGAGCATGGTATATCGAAGTCGGCGACACGAATTACTCACTTCATTTTCACCTACCCAACAACAACAGCAACAACTTGCTCAAAATATTAAATAAAATGGGAAATTCATAATACACGAAGCAGAGAAAATTTAAAGAGGAGTTTTCGGTTGTTTCCTTATTTTTTGTTTCGGTTTTTGTTCAAATTAAATTAAAATTTCTGTTTTAAAATGGCTTCTGGTTTTCCTGGCTAGGCGTCTCAAGTGAGAGGCTGAAGAGAATTTGAGGGTAGCCCTGCTGAGAGAACGAGATAGAAAGTTGAAATTAAACGTGTAAAATTAAAAAAAAAACTTGACAAAAACGAAACCGATACAAAGTCACAAACCTTAATAATTCTCCTTAAACAATTCAGGGACAGGTAATTGACATTAAGATATGTTGAGCCCAACAAAACTTTGTTTTAGTCTTACAGTTATAAGATAATCACTGCGATTTCAAAGAAATTTCAAAGCCAACTGCTTTGTCAGCTGTTGCTCTGATCAAAAGTGTATGTAAAATACCAAACGCAATTTCGAAATAACGTATACGCAGTGTCTTCTCTGAAGGGTGCTCATTGGGCTCCATTGTCGACCTTTGGGCATAAAGTAGAAAAGGTTATGGCAACAAAACTCAATTTTGATGGTCCAAGTAGATTGTCTATATGTAAGGAATCAAGGAAATATATCGATATTATTTAAGCCCTGCACTTTTTATCGTATTTTCAAGTTAGTTGTTTTCCTAGCGGTTTGTTTTGATAAAACAAGCGTGAAATTTTTGTCAAGCGTAGAATGTTTGTAGTTTTTCAACGCTTAGACTGAAAGTTAATGTAAAATATGGATATTGAAGGCCAGTTATTAAAGTTTTATATGTAACCAAAGTGTTGGTCTTTTGTCGACCATTACTAATTTGGCGCAGGTTCGCATCACATGTAATGTTAAAATGAAGTTGAATCTATATATAGATTTGTGCCAAAAAGTTTTCTTTTGGTCGTACCAATGCAGCTTTATAATTACGTATACGCAACGTTTCGATATGAACAAAAAATCGACGATTAGACCCACTGTACAAGTTTGGGTAAGTTTCAGTAATGAGAACACGTTAGAGATGAACTTAAAATACCTTTTCAATATTTCGGGGTGGTATAGGGCAAATGGAAAAAATTAAAAACAATCGCAGATGGAAATTTGCCGTGTGTCGATCACGCCTCCACATGATTCTCGCACTCTATCTCTCACTCTGTCTATCTTTCTTTCTTTTTCTGGCACGCCACTGGCAGCGTAATTAACGCACATTAATAATTTCAACATTAACGACCTCGACGCTTTGTTTGCCTTTGACAGCAAGGGGAACTCAGCACCCCACAACCCCCCTTCCGCCGCTTTCCACACCCCCCCGAATTCTGCAGCTCATCCCCCTCTGGCCCCAAGAGCGCTGTGTGCCTTTTGCCTCAAACGCTGTTAGATAAATATTTGCCATAAAAATAATTTTGTTGGTTGGTTTTGTTTGTTGCCTTTTTGCTTTGCCGCTTAAAATATTCATAAGCCTCAAATGCGCATTCTTTTGGCTTTTATTGTTTATAAACAAATAATAGACAGCTAATAAATAAATCAAATTAATTTCCATCCAGCGACCCCCCTTCGTTTCTCCAGCCACACACACACACGCACGCACAAACAACTATTAACCCATCAAACACTTTTTCACCCAACTATTAAAAATGTGCAAATAAAAGCAAGTGGTCCATGCCATAAAAAGAAATGGCTAAATAGGGGAAGAGAAAAAGGGGAGAGATAGATGGTAAACGGTTAATAAAAATTTCAAATGGCATTGGTGAATCAAACGTATTCCAAAATAGACACCTCAGATCAGATCGTATCGGCTATGCGGTCCGTTATCCTGGCAAAGACTCCGTACAATTTGAATGAACTTTTATTAAATTTATGAATAAATATGATTATATTTGCAAATTTTGAATAACTGGCAATCATTTCTTACTTTTAAGAATCTCATGGAAACGTTAGGTAATGGAAATATTTATTTCACTTAGCTCGTTGTGCTGATTTAAAATATTTATTTTTATATTGTCCAAGATGTTTCCTACTAACATGAGTGTGTCTGTTTGTTTTTGTTGTTCTCCAAGACTCTATAAAATGCCATAGACTAAAACGGATCGTTCCGCATGTGAAGCATAATTTTTATGAGATATCTGAAATTAACTAGCTTTAATGGAAATTGCTTAAATAAAAATCATTAGTGAATAAATTCCAAAATATTGATACATTATTTTGCTGTCTCAATAGTGATCTGAGTGGAAATAAACATCTATGTATATCCGTGAATGACCAAAAAAAAATGCATCATTATATCTCTTTGTAGTTGGAAAAGTCAGACATTCTTTCTGTCTCGTTTTGTAAATAAATCATATAAATTTACTTGGCAATTTGTTGCGCGAAATAGTAAAAATAAATCAGTATGTAATTAGGCACATGCACACGGACACAAAACCTAAACAAAATGTCCGCCACGTGTAGCAGAAATGTGTCTGTGTGTGTGTGTGTGTTAGGGGAGAAGGGAAAGAGAAATTTGTTTACGATTGTCCAAATATCCATCTAAATGTGCCACCCAGACCAGACCGACTTACCCATACCCGAGGCCGTCCTGCGTTTGTCTTGCGTTTTCCCTCTCTGCGTGGGTCGAATTTGGTTTTTGGTTTGAGATGCCATTCAAATGACAGACTATAAATAGTGCAAGACGTTATCATAAGTGTATGGCAATTGCAACCAAATCAAATCCAAAATAACAAGAAACAATTCAAATAAGCCAAGAGACAAGTAAACCAATTAAGCCAATCAAGCAAAAGACAAGGACAGATCATTACCGTGCAGGACATCATCATCACTTGGAGTAGACTTAGTGAATACCTACCTAGCTAACGACCAACTCACTTATCCACCTCCCTACCCAGATAGCACAGAATACTAAAGGTCAACTGCAAAACCTAAAAATAGATGTGCTAGACGACAAAGCAAAAGCCACATGAGCGGATTCATCGTCATCATCAGTCTGCCAATCAGGTCTGTTCTATTCCGATTATATCGTTAAGCACAATAAGGTGAATGACTTCAAATGTAACTTTCAATTAGTTTTCGCATTCAAGTTAAGGTCCTTGTAGTTTTAGTTTTAAAGTCCGCTAATACAAACAATTTTGGGAGTTTTGGAAAAACCTTTGTATACAATTATCAAGCTGACCATTATAAGTGGGTCGCAATCTAAACAAATTCCAACGAACACTGGTTAGATTCAGTTGCAATTAATCCGAGAACTTTCTTCAGTGTCTTTCAGTTGCTCTTAAACTGATTCAAAATAAAGAATATTCAAATCAAATAACTTTTCAGGTCTGTTCTTATTTCCGAAAGGCTTTGAAACGGAAATCCACATCACTTCCGCATAATTTTGATGTATTTGATTCTTATTACAATTTTTCATTTTATAAAATTCGAATGACAGATAAACCAATTCCAGGAAACAATGTTTAAAATGAATTGCAATGAATGAATATCGAGTTCAAGTATATTTGAGTGAGCTGACATAAGACTCATTAAATAAAAGGGAAACAAATTTAAAGAGTTGAAATCTAAGAGATTGAGTTATTGCGTTTTGAATGCATTCAAATCCAAATTGATTTTAGTATTTATTTTCGTTCCACTTGGCCGATTTTTCTCCATTCATTTCTGATTAGAGTACAAATATGTTTGTGTCTTTAAAATACATGCAAATTCATACGAATATCAAAGTGCTTGACAAAATATTCATTTGGATTGACAATCTGACAATTCATGGACATTCATTTAACCGGATTGCGAAGTAAAGACATTTGATAAGTACAAGCAAATATGTATTCAAACTGATTTATGTCATTGAATATTTGACACTTATTCAATTCAATGCAGTTCGAATGGATTCATTTGATTTTAATGTCTTTTGTGTTTCACTCTATATGAATCATTATTAGCTCAGAGCTTTATTATTGAGTGGCATTGAATTGAATTGATTTAATTACGGCTGAAACTGTTTTTAACATGAAGAACAATAGAAAAAATGCCTCATTAGCCAACGGTTTATTGGAAAACGAGAACATGAATTAAAAAACTACTGGCAATTGGCATCAACTTGTCGTCAATGGCTACTTTTACCTGTAACTCTGTAAATGCGGACGTGGTAAAAGTCCAAACACAACTTCCATTGGCCTGTATTTCTATTTCTTACGCAATTGCTGGAAAGTAAACAAGAAATCATCTTTTTTGTCATAACAAACAGCAGCAGGCAGCTTGAAGTGGTGCAAAGGAACAAAAGCTGACTGACTTTTCGAGTGAGTTTTGTATCATTTGTTGTGAAGTTTATAAAATTTAGGATTAAAACACAATATAAGAAGGCGTTGTAAATTGCTCTGTTGACATACGGGTTGGAATTCGTTCATTCATTGTACAGATCTAACGACAGCAACTCAAAATTTCTTTTAAATTAAAAAAAAATTTATTTTGTTTCGAAATTCTAAATTTTCAATATACAAAATGAGCGAAGAACAAGTTTGTGAATCATCGTCGTCAGTAGACATTGCTGGGGTGGCGCGGAACTTCGTAAGGGAAAGCCAGTGTGAGAATGAATCTCCTGTGGACACGGCGGAAGAGAAGAGGGAAGAGGAGCAGTCCTCCTGCAATTCTAACAACGATCACGGCTTCAATCTGCTCGAGGCTTTGCAGAAACATGAGCGACAGATAACGACATTGCGTGAAAATATAGTGGATGTCAATTGTATGATGTTTTTATTTCAATCTCATGTTCTTATGGTTCGATCGGATATTGATTTTATCAAGACTATGACAGGAATGGTTCACGAACGCCTTAGGCTATATGAAGAAGAACTGACCAGGCAGGCGCAAGAGCAAGAGGAGGAGCAAGAGCAGGAGAAAGAGCAGGAGCAAGAGCAGGAGCAGGAGGAGGAGCAAGATTTGAGTCAAGAACAAGAACAGGAGTCCGAGCAAATATCTGATTTGGAGCAAGTTTCAGAACTCGATGTAGAACTAGACCAAGACCTGGATCATCAAATTGAACCAGAATCTGAATCTGATAACTGATGTCAACTAAATTTATAATATGTGTACTAAGTGCTTATAAACAGAAGCTGTCAAATTAAGTCGACATTCGATTGTATCAATATCATAAATTAGTTTCCTATTCCATTAAGTGCAGCGGATTTACGGGTTGGAATCGAGCTCAGTCTGGCTCGGCTTGCTTGGCTCGAATTGCATTAATTAACAAGTGGGTGGTAAGTGAGTGCGTGTGCATCAGATAGGGACATCAATAGCCCCCCGACACTCTCGACATAGACAAGAGGTGGTGGTGAGTATCCGATTGTGAGTGGAGCAGGTTATTTGCAATAACCTTCACCTGAACTGGCACCGACACCAACAGCCGTGGCAGCCAGTGAAAAGCCAAATAGAGTGACGCCATTTGCGATATCCGACCTGGACAATTTGCAATCGAGAAGATAGAAGCTGCCGGATTGCTGCCCCCCTAACCGCCCCTTTCTCCACTTATTTTGATTAGCCGTTTTGTTGAGTGCGACATGCCCATGGCTCTGTGGCATATGCGAGTTAGATGTGTGTGTGTGTGTGAGGATTGGGAAATGGGGATTGCATTACGTGCACATAATCAGCTTAGTTGCTGTCATTTAATCAAATAATCATTGCCAGCTCATAGGCAACTTGGCAATTAGAGTATTGCGCACCACCACCACCAGTGTAATCCATCACCATCGTTTAGTTTCGCTTTTCTTCCGATGGCAATCAAGCAATTATAGACACATTAGGCCTAAAGAGGAAACTCTGAAGAATACACAAGCGAATGAAAAGAAATATAACCCATCCTTTTCCCTCTCTCACACACAAAAGAAAACGCATACACAATATTAACATTTTGAATTTAAGTAGTTAATGTGATCCACATAACATTCCCGCACAAAAAAAACTAAAATATTTTGAAAAAACATTCTCTTTTCATTATAAGACCAATCTAGGTACATTTGTAGACATAAGGTATTAATTGTAAGGTATGGGTACCTTTTCGTTGAAATCTCAAGTCTTTCAGATTGTTGTTGTTGTTGTTCAGATTCCTTAATGTGGGCGGAGGTAACATTTAGCATTGTTCAGCGCTCTCTAGGTCTCGTTATTGTAAGCGGCTCAAGTCGCTTAAAAAAAGAGAATATAAAGGTAACATTGCCACTCGAGTGCTTATGCTCATGGTGGGTAGGAGTCATCCCCTTTCATTGTGTAATTTGCTACCTCCGCCTTTAGTCATGGTCACACACACACACACACAGACATACACACACAATGCCACCTATCCATCTCGTTCCCGTCACACATTTCCCTACATTCAACATACAATGGGGGGGGGTTAAGCAGGCAATGTTAAAAGGGGGAACACACAGAGCTTGGGAGAGTGTGAGAGAGAGAGAGAGGGACGACGACGATAAAGATGATGATGATGATGGTGCTGATGATTACGATGACAATAAGTTCACAAATGAAATAAACAGCAATATTTTTGCACTTTATACAATTTATTGTGTACCGTTATGTTGCCCTTTCATGTGACACTAATCGCTGAAAGGGCTAAAGGGTGGGAGGCAGGGAGCCTATGGGGTCGTAAGTCTCATTGGAGCAGAGTGAAGTAAATCAGTCAGAATTGGAGTCCACAAAGCATTTCACACGACATTTCATTTCATTTGCAATTTAGTTGGTTCATTTATTTGTTTATTATGATTATTTTTTGCATTTGCCGCCGCGTATTATCTTATTAGATAGGCAAATGCAAAGCACTTGGGAAAGGGAGGAGAGTTGTATGGAAAACAATTACATTCCCATATTTTTCTTGGTCTTTCACTTTTTGTATGTATATGTATATGTACATGTATGTATGTATGTGTGTTTGTATAATTAATGCGCTTAAAAAGTATTTAAATTAAATTATGCTTACAGCTTACAACCGAAAGCGTTGCAACATTGGGGTAAAATAATGTAGGAAATCAGTAAATGTATAACGAAACATTGCATACCCTTACAAAGGAATTAAATGTTTAAAATCTTCATTTCTATCAATCGCAACATTCTTTAAAATTTGTGGAAACGTTCATCCACTTGACACATGAAAGGATAATATAATTATAGAGTTTAACAATCATTTTGATGATAATTTTGATGAGAAGCCTGTTCGATAGTATTACTTCGCACTCAAAATTCTTGTTAACTATTTGAAAATGTGAAATGTCTCGTTGAGAGAGTATCTGGCTGAGAATTGAGTGAATTCAAGTGAGTCGAGGGACGTTCAAACAGGATGAAGACGGCAAAAAGTAATAAGCAAAACGGCAAACATGAAGGACAACAGCAACAGCAACAACAACAACAATGGCAATAACAATAACCAACATTTTCGAATGCAGTCGAGAGCGAGATGACGACGATAGTCGAGCAATGTTGCTCGAAGCGTGCACAGAATTAAAAACTTTACGATAGAAACTTTTTCGTATATATATTTTTTTTTCGTTTCGTTTCGTTTGTTTTTTTTCCTTTTTTGTATTTTTGTTAAAGCTTTGCTTTTGGCATATTTTTCATGGATAAGCGGAGAATCCGAAAAGGAGGAGAGCTGAATGAAACTCTTCTGCATCTGACAATTGGCTGAGAAAATTCCGCGATGGGAGAGTTGGAATTGGACTAATTAAATAAATATGTACCATCAAATATATATAAATATGTATATATTTCTTTGAATAATTGCCTGCAAATGCAATAACTGAAAATATATAACCATGAAAATGTTTGGTTTCCTCTAATTAATGAATTTATACCGATATTTTCGTTAAACTCCGAAATTTATTCACTGATTACAAATCTTACGCCGTAAACTAGAAAGCAATATACACTTATTAGCTAGTCGTAAAGCATTAACTTAGTTTAGTCTGAGACGGTAAATAATAAACAGACAGCTCTAGGTTATATCAAAATGTACATATGTACAAATGTACATACATATATATAGAGATAGATCACGCTTGAACCTTTTGATTAGTGTATAGATTCTATCTAACACAACTGTACTTGAGGCATAGTTATTATGTGTGTTCCTGCGTCCTTAATCTTAATTCATCTCAACCACCTGCCCACTTAATTATTCACTTAGATTGATTTGATATTTTCAATTATTATTATTATTATCTATTCTGTCATTATACGCATATCCTTATGCCAGGACGCGTGCTATCCTCGTCCTTATTATACTTCTACTCCTCATGCCATTGCCCACTTATCAAATAAGCAGAGAAGTGGGGGCTGGTGTGGGGAAAGAGAGATGAAGAGGTGGCCCAAATGAATGGAAAGAGAAACAAAAAAATAAAATAAAATCAATTCAATTAAAAGCTCATCAAATATAATTTGTATTCGTGGCCTAATCGATAAAATGTCTATTAGTCAGACACACACACACAATCACAGAATGTCTGGCTTGATTTCCACATATACATACACGCACACACACACACACATTATATATATGTGGTATTATAACCTACAAATATCTCACTAAGCGTACAATTTTACGAGACAAAGTAAAATTATTGACAAATTATTATAAATGCTTTATGCCATTTACTCACACGGTCACACAGATACAAACACACACACACACACAGAGACACTAACTTACTTACCTAGGCCGCCGCACTGCCTCCACCGGCCTGGGAACTTGAATTTTTGTTCTTGGCCACGTTTATTGTCATATATTTAATATGCACAATTTCCTTCAAACAACCGACAAGAGAAGCAACAACAACAACAACATGGGGCCAGGCCCATAAACTTGTTCACCCCTCGCCTTCCCAACCCATCCCCCCCACTACCAAGGAGTGAGGGCTCCTCCACCGTTTCGATGATGATGTATTGTTTTTCGTTTTTCGTGTTGCTTTCGCCTGGCTTCGAAAGGAAGTTTCGTTAAAAATAAACCCAGCAGCCCAGCCGGCTGTTGTACGCTACGTGCCTACTACTCGACGTCGACGTCTACGCCGACGTTGACGACAACGATGACGATGACGACGGGGGAAAAAAAGTGAAAAGGAACCCAACATAAAGAAGAAAGTGCCTTTCGCGAGTCTTTGATACTCTATCTAATAAAAAACAAAGGAGATCCACAGTCAAAAGGAACTCCCACTTGCCTCCTTGTGGTTCCCGCAACGAAGGATATGATCTATAAATCGATTTAAGTTACAAATCTCCTAAAAAAAAACGGCTAAGCTTTCATCTCGATCGTTTGTAAATTCTTCTTTCTCTTCGATTTCTTGTCGATTTCATTTCCTACGTTTAAATTTAAGATTCCTTAGAGTATACAAAAACCGTTTTCCTCTTATCCGCAGAAACAGAAATAAAAAAGAACGCCAAACCAGGACACGGTCCGATATGCTGTCAATGTTATTGTTTGAAAAGCATAGAGGGGCCAATGGGGGAATTACGATTTTCTTTTTTTTTTTTTTGTTTTGCTTTCCTTTTTCTTTTTTTTTTTTTTTTGGTGCGGAGGGAATGTGAAGGTTTTGTTTTTTCTTCTTTTTTTTGTGTGTTTCGTTTAACTTCTTTTGACAGTTGCTGACAGTTTTGTTTGAAGGATGCCTTCGCCTGTGTTTGGTTTTGATTTTACCAGGTTGGTGCGTGCCCCAAACGAGAAGCCCCATTCCCATTTTCGAGGCGGGGATGGTGTTGGGTGGGGATTGTGGATCTGGGTTCAGAGCCTTTACACGCCCATGAGCCTTTTGGCAAATTTCCGCATATATGTATGTATGAACATACATACATATGTATGTATGTATGTGTATGTATCTGCATATCTGTGAGTTGAGCTCTCGATACGCTGAGATATACTAAGTAAGCTTAAAGTGGGCTGAGTAAAGCAAAGTTACTCTATAGATTGACAATGGGGTTAACCAAAATGTGGGTTGTGTGTTTGTGTGTGTGTGTGTGTGTGGGACTGAAAGTTGAAGAAAATTCGACTATGGCAAGAACTAGCAAAAGAACTGAAATCAAATAATACAATAGAATGTAAAGTAACTCATCATTATTATCAACCAGAAGCCTTTCTTTGGCTTCAGACAGAAACTTAAGTTCCAGTTAAAACAAAATGAGATAACTTTAAAATGGATAAAGGAATAAACGCGTCCGGGCTTAAAATGAAGGGTTATAATTTTGTACAAAAAAGCAAACTATGTATTTGTTAATCTAGAATCCTTTTCACTACCTTTCATCGGGCCAAACGGGCTATGTATTGAGTAGTCAAACATTTGTCAGTCAGTTCACAACTAACCCCACTAACACACACACACACACACACACAAACAAAATTGTTACTTGTTCCTAGTTAATATCGTCTTTAAATTTTAGGATTTGCCATGGATAATAATCCACTGTTGAAATTTATTATGCCGATCTGTGGTTGTTCGCAGGAGGAGGCCCTACAAATTTTAGCCGCACCCAACCGAAATGTATCAGCAGCTATGGCTCAGTTCGTAATTGAAGGTAAACTTCTGGAAAACCGAACACGTCAAGAAGAGGGAGACTCATCGAATGGAAGCGACATGACGCTAACTGGACAAGCGATGCCCCTGCATTCCCGTCCTCGTTTAAATCCTGTTCCATCTACTGTCAATCGTCCGTTTGATCGACCCATTAAGAAGGTACCTGCCGAAACTCTTGTTGGTGCCCGTGATTATGCTCAAAGTCGTCTTAAATGGCTGTTGGTTTTAGTGGACGATCCGCTGCAGGTTATTCACCCTGTTGTCCTGGACGATGGGGAAGTGAAGCGTCTGATTCGGCGACATTTCGTGCTCTGGGAAGTGGACAGTACCAGCTCGGAGGGAAGTGATTTCATTACATTCTATCATTGCGGAAAACTGCCCCGCTTAAGTGTTCTCGATCCGCGCACTGGCGAGAAAATCTGGAGCTCCTCTCGTCTTAAACTAAACAATGTTTTGGTTGGCCTGCAGCATTTCGTGAAAGTGCATCACAGCTTTGCTCAATATGTAGATTCGCCAAAGATTTCCGAAGTGGCCTCGAGCTCCAAAACGTGTCCGGAGATAGACGATGGTGAAACGAATTCAGAATTGGGCAAACGACAAGAAACGAATTCAGAATTGGGCAAACGACAAGAAGAATTGACCACGGTGAAGTTGCATTTCTTAAGTGCTTCCGGTGAGCCTGAGCAAACGTTACTCCGCTGGCCTTCCGATACAAAATTGCAGACGTTGCGTTCGCATATCTCTGAGAATTTGCAACATATTCCGCAAGAGGGTTATAAGTTGATTTGCCTTCAGCCCCGTCTCTCCTTGCAAGCGATTGACAATCAGTCCACTCTGGACCAATTGAGTTTACATCCATCGGCCAATTTGCATTTGACACATGACGATGCGTGCGAATCAAATCAGATTTAAGCTATAAATAATTTAGAGAAATCAAATACATTCTAACTCATACAAATGCCTCAGATGATTTTTGCCGTTAGCTAGTGGGACAGCATTTTGCAGACATTAAATTCCCTTAAATTTATTGCATTTCCTTCAAATTTCCTGGCATTACATCAAAAGTTTTTAGTTTTGGCAAGTTAATTAAAAAAGCTTTTATCAAAACAGAAGCTGAACATGTTGAACGAGGAACGTTTCCATGTCATTTCCTTGCTGCAACTAGCAAATAAATGCGTAAGTCAAAATGTTCATGTTTTCCATACCCTAACCATAAAGGGTGAGTCAATGACAAGTGAGTGAGGGTCACAAAAAACTCAACCAGAAACTCAAATGCTCGGACAATGTTTAAGGGTATTTAGAAGTCAGCTTCTCGTTCCATGTTTTGTTCATCACACTTGTTTTAATTTAATTTAATGAAAATTTGTATATGCCTTCCTGGAAGTATGCAACTATTTGGCAAACTTTACACACACATACGCAGAGGCAGTCTATTGTGCATAAACTTGACCATACCCTTTAATACCAAATTGCCGCCGTCGACAGCCGTTACGAGCCGTAATATTTTTACATGTTCCAACCTATTTATTTGTAACTTAATTATTTATGGACAGTTATAACCTTCCTTCCCTTCCATGTCTGCTTCTTCTTTGTGGGTATTTGTGTGCTCTGCTACTGGGGATGCTCCAACTCCTTCATATATTTTTCTTATACATAAAACCATATGTTATAGTGGTCCGATCCTGACGATTTTCATACTTTATCTTACCGGGGTTATAAGTAGCTCAAATATCATCAACATTTATCCCAATAGCTCTTAAGATGGTTGAATAAAACGCATACGCAACGATGGACGGACGGACGTGGTTATATCGACTCAGCTTCTCATCGACATGTCGCCGAGGAATCACCGGCGATACCCAGTCTACGCGTACTGAAGGGTATATGCATAGATAACTGTCTATGAGTGTATGTATGTGTGCATTGTTGGCGTTATGTTTTAGGTTATTCAGCATAGTTCCATTTTATTTGGCAGTCCTTCAATACACATATACATTCACATACATACATTCACATACACGTACATAGTTTTCAATTTGCTGCAAATGGGAGCAAAGACAAACAGGACGGACTACAGAACGGGGTACAAGGAGGAAGAAGAAGTGTTTGTTTATTACACGTAATTACATACATCAATTTCTCATAATAAAAGTTTTCTCCCATCCATCCCGTTTATTTGATTGATGTAATTGACTATATGTGAGGCCTTTCCTTTTTATTTTAGTTTAAGGGTTTTTTTGTTTTTGTTTGATTGATTGATTGATTGATCAAAAACTCAACTGAACTTGACCATGGAATTCAAATTTGATAAATGCGCCGCACACAAATCTCAATCAAGGTCAACCAAAACCAAGGAAATCCAAGAACACAAAAAAAAGGAAAACTTTAATATTTTATTTGCTACTTATGTACACAGAGCAAAACATTTTATTTGTTTGTTGTTGTTGTTACTGTTGTTGTTGTTGTCTCTTCGTCGTCTTTTCATTCTCAGCTCATCAAATATTGAAATGGCAATTTCTCAAATATTTCGTTTTCGGTTAGGTTTTGCTTTTGGCTTACGGTAAATTCAATTTTCGTAAGTGTAACTAGTAAAAGAATAATAATGGGCAAATACATTTACTAAAGAAGCAACTGAATGAAGCCTTGCTCTATTCTGACATAAGAGCAAGAAAGGAAAAACTTCAATTCCGGTTGCTCTGTGTGATTCAAATTGAAAAGTAGAAACGTTTTATTATCGCTTATTGTAGTTAATAGACTAGTTACACTAGTTCCAAACCAACTTGGCATAACATATGAAACAGCCCTCGTTTACGAACAAACACACACACGCACACATTATAGCCATATGCAATGCCTGCGAAAGTTTTATAGCCGCCAAGTATGCAATAATAAATTGAGCAATTGTCGCTGGTGGTTGAGTGACGCAGAGAGATAGAGACATAGTGCTAGAGAAGGAGTGGGTGGTGAGATATACAGAGGGCAGGAAGAGAGGGCTCACGTAATGAGCATATTTGTAGCATGCTTCTGGGCGTACGTGAGCTCGTGTGTTTGTGTGTAGATGTTCCTGCGTGTGTGTGTGTCCTTTGAGGCAAAGTTTATGCAAGTTATTTTTACTTTTACTTCTCCACCTCCTGGTCCCATATCATCGTTCCCTTTCTTTCGTTTTCGTTACGTTCTTTTTTTTATATTTTATTTCATTTTATTTTGCCTCTTCTGTTGCTGTTGCTTTCAAGTTGAGCGCTGAATTTTGGCGATATATTGACACAGGTGTTGAGGCGTGGCACTTGGGAACCAAATGCGAACCAAAGAACGTTGTTATATAGGTACATTAACATGAGAGATACCTGAATGAAATTGGTTGGTTGGTTGGGGAACGGGATGCGATGTGATGTATACGGAATGGGGTGAATGGTGAAGCTGGATGGCAGTTTTACTTATGTTTTTGCGTTTTGATTTCGTTTCGTTAGGGGTTTCTCTTGCGTTCGCCCAAAACGGGAAATATAAATTTAAGCAGCTGGCAGAGCTTTAAGTGCTTTGCTGGGTATTGAACATGAAACTTACCTACACATACGGGTACAAGGGAATTCCCCTTTTCATTACATTCATATATTTGCCGGGGAGTTCCTTTCATAGGGGCTTAGATTGAACACAATCATATCAATCACTAAAATTTGAAGTGCTTAACAATTGGGAGGGAGAAAATATTATGACTATAAAACGATTTTATTCCAATCAATAATAAGGATCATCAACAAGTACGAGGAGGGGAGAGAATAGTGTTAGATCGGGGTTAGTTCTAATGGAACATCAGAGTCTGTTGGCACGTGTGAAAGGCATCAAATGCCAGAAGATTAAGATAGTTTTTTTTTTCTGTTCGCTGGTTGTCTTGGGGTCAAATTGTTGACTTGGCAACAAGTCAAAATAAACCTGACCCTCTCGAAATCCTTTTGCTTTGCCTTGACTGGTCTGATGTGGTGTGGTCTTTCGTCCTTCATCTCATCTCGCGCACTTCGTGTCCTGGAAGAAAAGTTCAAAAGCGCAAAGGGCGTAAATTCATTAACTGCTGTTGGCAGCAAGGGGCGTGAAAGTATTTTTTTGACATACACCGTGAAATCATATCCGCTTCACACACACACACACAAAGCTTCTGCCAGTGTGTCTGTGTGTGTGTTGACTGGCTAACGAGCTTCTAAGTTTAACAATGAACGAAAATTTTGCAGCTCATTGAATTTGAAGTCATGTGAAAGATTCGCTGCCAAAAATAAAATGAAATGAAAAAAAAAACACACAAAAAAAAAAAGAGAAAGTGAAGAAATCTCATCACACGGGAGAGCAATCAGTCAAAGGAGCTAAAGGGGCGGTTGATGGTTAAGGGGGGGCGTGGCCATAATTGTCAAAAGCGAGCAAGTAAGAAAAATGAAAATCAGTGGGCATGGCCAAACAAATTGAAAAGCCAACACACACACACAGACACACACAAAGTTACTTAACGTTCTGCCAAATTCAAATCCCAACGTCATCATCAGCCACATTCACGATATTTGTTGTTGATGTTGCTGTTTTTCAGGTGCGAGGCCATGGCCAGGAAGCCCTTAAAGTGCTCCAGCTGATGCCTACCTTCTACCACCTAACCAGAAGCCTCTTCACTTTTGCCCTGACTCTGGCTCTGGCTATGACTTTGGCTTTGGCTTTGGCTTTGGCACTGGCAATGGCAATGACAATGTCGACATTCGTTAATGCCATTAGTGTTGTCTATCTCTCAATGGAGGAGGGCTCTTCTTTCTTTTTTTCTTGCCATTCAAGACACTTTGATTTAGTTGTATTCGAGAACTTGGTGTGAAGTGCCATCGTGGCAACGAGCACGTGAACGGGAACGTAAACTTGTGACTCAAGTGTAAGGAATATAATATATACATAATAATCCTATACAGGTGTCGTCCGGCTATTTGCAATGTGATTAGTTATATTTAATTAGCTTGAACTAAAAGGACTCAAACATTAACCAAATGTCTCTCAGACCCACAAGTTGTCTGTTCAAGTCGATTGGCTTGTTAGTTTGTTGTTGAAATTGAAATAGTTCAGTGTCCAATGAACAGCTTTACAATTCAAACTATTTGAATAATTTTTGTAAATTTTTTTCTAGTGACATCTAAAAGTGTGTATGTGATTTTTTTTTTCTAAACTTTGGTTTTGTTGCCAAGGATAATGTGTTATTATATTGTACTTATTAAAGATGTGGCTATGATTTGAAATTGTTGCTAAGAGGTTAAATGTTAAAAAATGGCAGCTAACACAAGTAAATTGGTTGAGAAATTTCTCGCTTTTGAAATTTTACTTTGCTGCTGTTGAAGGCAAAAAGGCCACCTAAGGGAATGCACACAAAGACTCTCTTACTGCTTTGTTGGGAAAGAGGACATGTTGAAGGACATGAAACATGGCTAAGGATTTTAAATTGAAATTGTCTGTGTGTTTGTCTTCTTAGTTATGTATATTAAATGTTTTCCAACTTTTTCACAGAGATTCAATCAAAATGCATAGACAAATTATCCTTTCGTAATTGCACTTGTTCTCCATTGTCTATAATTGTAATTGTTTATACAAATTTCAAAAATTTCCATTACTTTTATCTATTTACAGGTCAACTGCAATTTGTACACCAAAAAAATAAAAATAAAGCAAAACCAATACGCTTAAAAAACCAACCAAAAAAGGAAATCAACTAACAAATAACTTGAAAACCAAAACCAAGCAACAAGAAAACTCAAAATCGAAATCTAGAACACCAATTAGTTCAATTAGCCAATTTCTAGGAGTAAAAGGAGTATAAAAAACACAATGTGACCTACAATAATTAAAATTGTATTATACACATTATATATACTTACATATATACAGAATATATGATCTTAATGATTTGGATCAAACACTTGAATATTTCGTAGCAAAACTGAAAGCACCAAAAAACCAAAAATATACAAAAAATAGAAGAGAGAGAAATCGAGTGAGAAGGCGGAAGAGCAAGTGAATTGAAGTGAAGCTACGTGTGTGTGTGTATGTATATGTGTATATAGCAGCGATTTTACTGTAAATATAATGACAAAGAAGTACGAATTCGATTGGATCATTCCGGTGCCACCGGAATTGACCACTGGCTGTGTATTCGATCGCTGGTTCGAGAATGAGAAGGAAACCAAAGAGAATGACTTTGAACGTGATGCCCTCTTCAAGGTGGATGAATATGGATTCTTTCTTTATTGGAAGAGTGAGGGAAGGGTACGTACAAATTACCATTATTTATGCCCAGAGCCTTTCCATCTCCTTCCTTCCGTCTCTCATTCACTCACTTTCTCTTCTCTTTCATTTTTTTTTTTTGCTTCTCCTCTTTTTGTAGGATGGCGATGTCATTGAGCTGTGTCAAGTGAGCGACATTCGTGCTGGCGGCACACCAAGGGTAAGTACAGAAATAAATAATAAAAAAGTGCACGACACTCCCTCCAAAGCCCCCACACACCTACCCCTGCCCCCTAGCCATCACATCTCTATCGCCTCAACTCATCGAAAGGAAAAGCAAAAAAAAAACCAATCAAAGTTACTTTTATGCAGCCAAGCGCAAAATTGAGCAAAGAAAAAAAGGCAAAACAACTTTATGATGGAAACCAAACTAAAGCTCAGTACCAGGAAGACAAACCTGAAGAGCAGGATGAGAGCCAGGACTACTACCATGCCCATTGCATTAATCATTTTGCAGTACCACATCCAGCACGGGATGGGGGATAATATGATGAATGAATCAATGCGTTTTGTCTTGATTAAGAGCATATCTAGTACCCATCAGCTCCATTAGTCACCCTCTTAGCTTATAATTATAGTCGTATCTCGAGATATATTTTTAAAAATTTTCCTATCGAACTGTAGCAAAGGCCGAGTAACTAACGTGAGTGGATTGATTGAGTGGATAATGCAGTATAGGGTCCTTTGAGCACTCCCTGTTTTGCTCCCATTTTTGTATGCTGACGAACGGATGCAGTTAGTCAGTCTGCCAGTCAGTCAGTTTGTCTGACAGTCAGCCAGGTGACGACATCCTTTTCCATCGCTCCATCATTGGCAAGCCATTAAAATTGTATGTCAAAGCATTGGGGGCAAGCAAATCTCAATTAGACACATATACTCCTCGAATCCTCTCTCTCTCTTTTTCTGTCTCTTTCTCTCTCCTTTTTTGTATCCCATGCACGTGGCATGGGTCGTAAATAGTTACTCTGTCGGTTCATTTTGGTGGCTGTTTGGCTATAAATCCCGTTTAAGAGCCAGCATAGACAAGCCTCTGTCATGGCAGTCAGGTCACCAGCAGTAGAGGATTGCACACGAATGAAGGCCGTGGGCGTGGCCGCTGACAATAAATCCAACTTCAGCGCATAGTCAAAATGCGTAGGAAAAAAGCAAACACTACCGCAGCGCAAGGCAAAAGTCACAACTTTGGCTAAAAAACAATTGAGAGCAAAAGTGACATATTGACACATTAACTGGCACTGCCACTGACACACACACACACACGCACACACACACACACACACACACACATACATCTACTACTCGGACAGTTTTATGGCTATATGTCAATGCTTGTGGCTGTGGAAAAATAGAGGACATTTCGTTGCACATGGTTCACGACGAAAGCTTTGCAAACAAACTTTAAAGATTCGCTTCAAAAATGCGAGAAATATGGACAAAATTATGAAAAATGTGACAAAGTTTTATCGAAAAAAAACTCGACTAGGGCCATTCAAAAGCCAAGCGTATCATATTCTTGACTTATGAAAAGAACATTTAGAACATTTGATTTTATTATGTTTGACATCATTCCTTAATGTACATGATCGATGGGAGTCATGATTTGAAGACAAATATTTTGATTAAAGAAACTTTTCAATCCCATTTAATGACCCCCTCGCAACTTGATTTGAAAGTCAATTCACAGCTGTGGTATTTCCTAACTTTACTTCTAAATTGACAATAGAAAAAGTCAACATTTTGAATAGATTTGTATTTCATGTTATTATTTGGTAATGCATCAGCAATATTTTTATAGTTTTGTGGGTTTTTAAGGCGTGTCATTTTATTGTTGGCTTCTGTTTTCTGGGTGAACTCATGTCAACTGTCAAGTAAATTCAATTAAAATGCAAAATAAATGCCAAAAAGAGAAGAAAAAGGAAAAAGAGAGAAGGATCCAGATGCATTAGAAGGCGTAACTTAAGGAAAACAACAAGCAAGTTTACATACAAACAATATATGCAAAACTTTTGCAGCACTAGACACAAATTTTTGGTCAAACACAAGTGGAGGATACAGATTTATAAGAAGCAATACGAATTGAAATGATTTGCATAAACTTTTTACACTGAAACAGTTTCCACGGAATGGAAAACACTTTTCTCGTTCAAACGATTTGACATAGAAATAGTTATAAACCATTGACTAATATTCCTTAAACATACTAGACGTATACGTGATATTCGATGTGTAAACTTAAGAAACATAAAGTTTGCTAACTCCCCTCACTTTCTCTTGATTTCTAGGGAAAAATTTAAATTTTGAAATATTAGAAATTGAATTTGCCACAGGAAAAGAGAAACGAGAAGCCAGTCTAATGCAAACTGGCCATAAGCCAGTATATATGTATGTGTGAATGAGTGTGTGCCAACACTTGAAATGTTTGGTCATCAATATTAAATCATCCACACACACACACACACAATCACAGCTATTATGCTGTATATTTGTGTGTGTGTGTGTGTGTGTGTGTGTGTGTGGCACAATGAACCATTAAAAGTTGCTTCGTTTCGGTTTGCCTGAAGAGAATAAATGAATGAAGGCAAGAAATATTGAAAACATGGACACACACACACAGAGGCAACATGATGAAACAAATTTTGTTTTTACTCTTGGTTGCAGTTTTCTTACAAAAAATTTCCCATTGTTGTTGACTATTTGCCATTGCGCCATTTTACCATTTTGCCATTCTGGCATTCTCTCCGCCATTGCTCTCTTCGAGCTATTCAATAATGCACGAGTCTCGCTTTCTCCTGCGAACTAAACTAGCAGCAGCAGCAGCAGCAGGATGGGCAGAGGCGGCGGCAGCAGCGGGAGGTGATTTAAGTAACGGCAGCAACAACAAAAGGAAAAAACCAAAAAGCTAGCAAGTGGCAAAACTTTTATAACATTTGCTTTCACTTTATTTTCTTTTTTTTTTTCTCGTTGTTCTGTCACACCCATCCGCACACACACACACACACACACAGGCCCCCTTTCATCTATTGTTTATCTTATGACATGGGCGTAGATCCTTCCGTTTAGGTTTGCAATTGTTTCATTATTTCATCAAATGCAGATCTACAGGGTGAAAGTCTATTTTATGTAGCATACTTATTGGGATGAACGAATTTTATTTTAAATGGATGTTGCTCTGGTTTTTTATGTGGCAAATTGCAGCAATTTGTATATTTACTAATCCAAATTGGTATGAACTAATAATATATGTAGATAAGGAAGAGTGATCGGTGGTAAACCAGCTTTTGTTTCGGCCCTATGAAAGATGGACGACTAGGCCAAAGACGGAATAGAAATGTAGAATCAAAGAAATAAACCTTTTGTTTTTTATTTTCAACTATGTCTAAGTAAATGGAAACTTATGACAGCGTTTTGGCTCTACAATCCAATTGTTTCACAGATTGTGGCCCGGTTTCCCAAGTCAGTACACCGGGCACTCTGCCTTAGGGATATAGAAAACGGAAACAATAATAAGATTAATCCTTCCATCAATGGTTCTATCATCGAAACACCAATAAGCAGGAAATATTACTCGAAACTTGCATTCATGAAACAAATGAAGATCATTGTAGGAACTCTAAATTTGTATATGAACATTAGATTAGAGTTCAACTCATACTAAATGAAACCCAGTTAAACTCACACCCGCAAACGGAGATAGGTAATTCGAATTCTTACTTTATGTGAATTAAAAGGTAATCCAAGAGGGTCCTAAGCGTTTGTATTTCGATTTCTAGAGTCATTAGGTTGTATAAACTCTTTCAAACGAGTAAACTTAGTTGAATGACCGTAATCTTTTACCAAATACATAAGTACATACCTCGTTTGGGACACATTCAAGTTTAGTTATCTACTAAATATTAGCGGCATTTGAAACACTTAAATCGGCTCTGGTTAACTTCGGAGATATACATCAAAATGATAATGAATTATAAATTTTACTCCAGCAAATCAGTAACTAATTATTGCTAATCTAAAAACGATGATGTTCAAACTCTAGTTAGTAACTAGTTAAATGTTCGCTCTTTACAAATGTAAGCAACTGCAAATTGCTGAAATAAACGATCTATATACATACCTACATATGTATATATGTAGTCCTTCATAATATCGTAAACTAGTACATAAAAATCGACTAAATAAATTGATATTAAAAGTGATGTCTGCTTCCTGCTTGCACACAAATTACAAAAATTTAATGAACTTGCCCAGGGTTAAATAGCCAGCCAGTAGTATTATATTCATTGTGTTGTGTGGAAGCAGCGAACACACACACACACACACACACAATTTTTCACCTTCAACTATTTGAAAATAGTCTTATGAGATTGAAGGTCAAACATGAAATTAAAATTTTTTTGTGCTTCGAAAAGAGATTTATTTGTTTTTAATTCAATGTGCAAATGTTGATAAATGTTTATAATAGACTTGCTATTTCCTTCGTAATGCCTCACGGACTCCCCCCTCATGCCACTCGACCCTACATAAGCATTTCGTCTTTGATTAATGATGCGTTTCGAGATTAATGTTTCAGCTTCTGCTGGGATTCTGCTGCGCCAAGCCAAATTGCATTCAAAATGATTTTGATGTTGATGTTGCTTTTTGCCCTAATTTCGATTGTCTAGATACATATACATACGTAGAACAATTATATGTATCTATGTATATATTGTTGAACTAAATTGAATGAGTTTGTTATCTTTTACTTACAGGATCCCAAAATACTGGATAAGGTTACAAAAAAGAATGGCACGAATATACCAGAGTTGGATAAACGTTCATTGACCATATGCTCGAATACGGATTATATCAATATAACATATCATCATGTTATTTGTCCAGATGCGGCTACGGCTAAGGTATATAAGTCACACACACGCACGCACACACAGACACACAGAAACATACATAGGGAACATAATTATACAGAATCATGGACTGGACCCCAATCATTATACATTTATGTATCCAATCCTTCCAATCTTCATTTTGGCATCTAATTCTTTTAGATCTGGCTAGATGGCATACGAAAAATAACCCATAATGTCAAAGCGAATAATATCTGCCCTATGATGTGTCTAAGAAAACAGTAAGTGGGCGTGTCAAATTCAAATTCTAAATATCATCCATCCATCCATCCATCCACCCATCCATCCATTCATCGACAATATACATTTATGTATACCTCATACTTATCCCCCATTTGCATGCACTTCGAAACGAAAATCAGAACGCAACACTGATTGTATATATGTTGTTATCTATATATCTATATATCTATCTATTTATCTATCTATTATATCTATCTATATGATACACATGGCACACACTTGTAAATAATGTTTCTATCTGCATCAATTTTGTGTTTTTGTTTGCATGTGAAATACCAAAAATCCAAATCTAAACCAATATATCTGTATATACATATACACATATACCGAAAATATGTAACAACAATGTGAAAATGTTATAGAGTTGGCAAAAGAATTTGCGTCTCATCACTCATAACAATAAAGCCACCAATGTCTGTCCACGTCTGAATCTAATGAAACAGTAAGTTAATATTACATATTACGATAAGCAAACAAAGTATCAAAGTGTTATATAAGTGTAGCTTTAGTTGCACTCGGGTAAGTATATCGTTATCATATACATACAGACATATATGTACAGACATACATACATATGTATGTATACAGTCAGTTCTTTTTAAACAGTCAGTCGATTCCAAGAAGTTCTTCAGTTGGATTGCTAACATCCTAGCCTAGATTGAGCCTAGCCGTAGACTTGAAAATCTGTTATCCAGTTAGGAAATCGAAATGTCTATCAAAATGAAACGTTGCGATTGCACTCGAGACAAACGAGTGGGTCTTGCCTGTCAATAAAATTGAACTTCCAAAGAGTTTACTTTTTTGTCTCGAAACCAAAACCAGTTGACCAGCAACATGCAGTCAATGGTCAATGCAAATGGATGTGAATTGCGGTTCATTGAATATGCGTTGCTTGCGGTCGGTACAGTCTTGGGGGCTTCTGATGGTGTTTTCTGCTTGTGGTGGACGAACTGCAGCCGCAACACGTCGATGTCGATGTCGATGCAGTTTATGCAGTCTGAGGAGTCCAAGAGGGTCCTCGCGTGTGTGTGTGTGTGTGTGTGTGTTCTGTGGTAGATGGGTGAATGGATGGCTGAGTGGGTGGCCAAGTGACACCTATAACACAGGTAACACAGGGCGTGGCCAGTTGCAGTTGCATGTTTGTGTTGTAAATTATTTGGCCTAGTTTGCAATTTGTTTTCGATTGCATTATTTATGCATCGAAGGTCCCTCCTGCTGGTATGAGATGGTCACTCCTTTCCTTTTCATTTCCTTTCTCCTTCAGTCCTTCTGCTATTGCTGTTGGAGCTGGGGCTGGGGCTGGGGCTGGGGCAATTACTTAAACTGAATCTAAATGTAGAAAGTGAAATTGTGATTAAGATTGGGTCACCCTTATGGCCATAGGCCATATTATGTCCAAGTGAACGAAGAGGCATGGCGTGGCATGACAACAAATTGCTTCAATTTCGTATTCAATTATAAATTCCATTGAAAATAGAACAGCTTAGACTATAATTTAGTGCTAATTGAAAATCAATACATGTAAAACTATATATGTATGTATGTAGATAGGTACTTATTGAGATATGCAAATACCTGTGTTTAGTATGTTGAGTAAACCAATTAAATACAAATTAACCCACCTTGACTATAAGCCATATGTTCGTAAATAGTCCTGATGATATTAAAATGTTTTTATTTATTATAGTTAATCAATTTCTGGGCAAATCTCAACACAATTCCCTTCCCTTGTATCCCTTAGATTCGGTAGTTGAAAAGGTTGACCAACAAGTTGTTGGTTGTTTCTGTTAAAATGTTGGCTCAAAAGGCACAAATTTCATTTCATTATTAAGTTCAAGGTCGGATTCAAAGTATAAATAAAATTTGATTCAAGTAAGAGCGATTGTCTTTAAGTCATCGTAAGTATGCATTTATATACATACATTTCTTTGTGTTGTATTGTTTTGTCATTCATTTTTATATATGTATGTATGGATATAGCCTACAGTTTATGGTGGACTTTAAGCTAATTTGATTTGTTTGCTTCACTCTTCAGTTGGATGCGTCTGAGCTATTGCGTGGAGAAGAGTGGTAAAATTCCAGTTAAAACTTTGGCTAAAACATTTGCCTCGGGCAAGACGGAAAAGCTGGTCTATACATGCATCAAAGATGCCGGTTTGCCAGATGATAAGAATGCCACCATGACAAAGGAGCAATTCACATTCGACAAATTCTATGCTTTATATCACAAAGTCTGTCCACGTAATGACATCGAAGAGCTATTCACATCCATGTAAGTGCTGGAAAACTAAATAAATATGGCAAACATTCGATAACTACTCAATAAATCAATTTTCATTTAATTAGAACCAAGGGCAAACAGGATTTCATTAGTCTAGAGCAATTTATTCAATTCATGAATGACAAGCAACGTGATCCCAGAATGAATGAAATTCTATTTCCACTCTATGAGGAGAAACGTTGCACGGAGATTATCAACGATTATGAACTAGATGAGGAGAAGAAGAAGAATGGTATACATTTAAAAAATTAGTTAGTTTAACCAAAGTCTAATATACAATTCTCATTTGCCAGTTCAACTCTCTTTGGATGGCTTTAAGCGTTATCTAATGTCCGATGAGAATGCTCCCGTGTTTCTGGATCGCCTGGACTTCTATATGGAAATGGATCAACCATTGGCCCATTACTATATAAATAGTTCGCACAATACTTATCTATCGGGTCGCCAAATCGGCGGCAAAAGCTCGGTGGAAATGTATCGTCAGACCCTGTTGGCCGGCTGCCGTTGTGTGGAGCTTGATTGTTGGAATGGCAAGGGCGAGGATGAGGAGCCAATTGTTACTCACGGTCATGCCTACTGTACAGAAATTCTCTTCAAGGTGAGTGCACATTGTAATTGTAATCCATATCTTCGTTGGAAGTAAACCATTTTCCCATTTGCAGGACTGCATTCAAGCCATTGCGGATTGCGCTTTTGTTTCATCGGAATATCCCGTGATTTTGTCTTTTGAGAATCATTGCAATCGTGCGCAGCAATATAAACTAGCTAAATACTGTGATGACTTCTTTGGTGATCTATTGCTGAAGGAACCATTGCCAGATCATGCGGTATGTTTGAATTTGCTCTTCACGCCAATTTCAGTCCATGTGACATGGAATACTTTTATGTTTAGCTGGAGCCGGGCTTGCCCCTGCCACCGCCGTGCAAGCTGAAGCGCAAGATTCTCATTAAGAACAAGCGTATGAAGCCCGAAGTGGAGAAGGTCGAACTGGAGCTTTGGCTTAAGGGTGAATTGAAGACCGATGACGATCCGGAAGAGGACGCCAGTGCCGGCAAGCCGCCAGAGGCAGCTGCTGCCCCAGCACCAGCAGCACCCGAAGCAGCTGCAGCCGATGCTGCCGCTGAAGGTGGCGGCGGTGCCGAAGCGGAGGCAGCTGCAGCCAATTACAGTGGTTCCACCACCAATGTGCATCCCTGGCTCTCATCGATGGTCAATTATGCGCAGCCCATTAAATTCCAGGGGTTCGACAAGGCAATCGGTAAGTAGACGAGCGAGCGACCGAGAAAACTAATAAAGTTTCCTTAAAATGTTGTCCTTACAGAGAAGAACATTGCCCATAATATGTCATCATTTGCGGAATCGGCTGGCATGAATTACCTGAAACAGAGCTCCATTGATTTTGTCAATTACAATAAGCGTCAGATGTCTCGCATCTATCCGAAGGGCACACGTGCCGATTCGTCCAACTATATGCCACAGGTATTCTGGAATGCCGGCTGTCAGATGGTCTCACTGAATTTCCAGACCTCCGATCTGCCCATGCAACTGAACCAGGGTAAATTTGAATACAACGGTGGCTGTGGATACTTGCTAAAGCCGGACTTTATGCGGCGTGCCGACAAGGACTTCGATCCGTTTGCCGATGCCCCCGTGGACGGTGTGATTGCTGCTCAATGTTCGGTTAAAGTGATTGCCGGTCAATTTTTGTCGGACAAGAAGGTTGGCACCTATGTGGAGGTGGATATGTTTGGCCTGCCCTCCGATACGGTTAAAAAAGAGTTCCGTACACGACTGGTCCCCAACAATGGACTGAATCCGGTTTACAACGAGGATGCATTTGTTTTCCGCAAAGTTGTTTTGCCGGATTTGGCAGTGCTGCGCTTCGGCGTCTATGAGGAGAGCGGCAAGATGATTGGCCAGCGTATTCTACCGCTGGATGGTCTCCAGGCCGGCTATCGGCATGTCTCGCTGCGCACGGAGGCCAACTTCCCAATGTCGCTGCCCATGCTGTTTGTGAACATCGAATTAAAGATTTATGTACCTGATGGCTTTGAGGATTTCATGGCCATGCTGTCAGATCCACGCGGCTTTGCCGGTGCGGCCAAGCAGCAGAACGAGCAGATGAAGGCTCTCGGAATCGAGGAGCAAAGCGGCGGTGCCGCTCGTGATGCCGGCAAGGCCAAGGAGGAGGAGAAAAAAGAGCCGCCATTGGTCTTTGAACCAGTGACGCTCGAATCGTTGCGTCAGGAAAAGGGCTTCCAGAAGGTCGGCAAGAAGCAGATCAAGGAGCTCGATACCCTACGCAAAAAGCACGCCAAGGAGCGCACCTCAGTGCAAAAGACCCAAAATGCCGCCATCGATAAGCTAATCAAGGGCAAAAGCAAAGATGACATACGCAACGATGCCAACATCAAGAATGCCATTAATGATCAGACCAAACAGTGGACCGACATGATTGCACGTCACCGCAAAGAGGAATGGGATATGCTGCGACAGCATGTCCAGGACTCCCAGGATGCCATGAAGGCTCTTATGCTAACAGTGCAAGCTGCTCAGATCAAGCAGCTAGAAGATCGTCATGCCAGGTAATTGAAACAAACCAATAAGTTGCCATTTGAGTCTACTTGAACTAATACTGATTCTTGTCCGTCCTTTCACACAGAGATCTAAAAGATTTAAACACCAAGCAGGCCAAAACTTCTGCAGACACCGCCAAGGAGGTTCAGAACGACAAGACGCTAAAGACCAAAAATGAAAAGGATCGTCGTTTGCGTGAGAAGCGTCAAAATAATGTCAAGCGTTTCATGGAGGAGAAAAAGGTGATGACGAACGCAAAAAGTGAATTGTTCAATCGAATCGATGTCGACAATTCTAAAGCTCCTTGGGTCCAAAACTTCTCACTAATCGTGTCGTGTCTTTCTTTTCAACTCTCTTTCTACAGCAAATCGGCGTCAAACAGGGACGCGCCATGGAGAAATTAAAATTGGCTCATGCCAAGCAAGTGGAGGAGTTTAGTACCGATGTGCAAAAGGTACTAAATGAAACACGGCCGCAAACCGACACTATAACCAGTATTGAGACTGTACTTTAGACAACAATAATAACCACAACAACTCTCTATAATACTGCTAAAAGAAACCCCCAATTACCGCCAATGCTAATGCATATATACCTATATAGTATATAATATATGTACATATATGCCTATATCCGATACGTAACAAAACAAATTGAGACGATTTCTGTATGTAGAACAACAATTCAACAAGCAACCACATCTCAACAGCCAACAAAAACAACAATTTCAACAATGATTACAACAACTCTTGACCCCATGACCAATTAATAATTGAACTTGAAATGTAGTTGCTGCTATCCCAAAACAGAAAACCAAAACCAAAAACCCAAAAAAAAATTTAACTAACTGCTAAGATGTAATTATCTATATCAATTTATTTTCTACATAGTAGTATATACATATTTGTATATACATATATATTCATTCTGATTTCCATTGTTTCGCTTTTGTTCTTGCATTTCGTTTATTTATTTAAATTTTTGTTTTTTTGGTGTAAGGACAAAATTGTATTGTGTTCCATTTCATGTTACATAAATTAGAAGTATAAAATACAACTTATGTATTTAATAAGTATTCCGATTGTCCATATTGTCCGTTTGTCAGTCTGTAATAGTTTGTAAACCCCAAAACCCAAGAGTCCTTTTGGCAATTGAGACTTTTGTAAAGATCTAAAGATGGAGTTGAAATAATGTAGTTTCTAAGCAATGAATGGAGTCATATTCTTTGTTTTCATTTATCATTTTATTATCTGCTAATTGGTATTTTGTGTATTTTGTGTTTTGTCACTTCATTTTGCTTTCTTCGTGAACATTTCTCAGGCAGTTCTCCATCCATGCATTATCTCTATTTGAACTCTAATCAATTTGCTAGGTGTCCTCTTCTCCTTCTTATACATACATAAACCTATGTCTTAATCAATTAATCCATATGCATATATATGCACTTTCATATGATTGTTGTAAAAGCATAAAAAGAAAAGAAAAAAAACCCCCCCCAAAAACAAAATCAAAGCCAAACTAAAATCAAACACAAACGTTTTTCTCTCTCTTCCTTTGAAACTGTCTTTTTCTTCACCTATTTGCTGCCCCGCCTTCACCGCTCGCGCTGTTATTAACATTACAACAACAACAACAACCAACCAACAACCAACCAACAACAACAACTACAACAAATTAACAGCTTATGGATATGTACAAAATCGAGGAGGAGGCCTACAAGACCCAAGGAAAAACTGAGTTTTATGCCTAAGAGAAAAAAAGAAAGCAAAATTTGCATGAAAACAAAGTAAATGAAGTCAAAAGTCGCAAGCGATATATAGTTCTTTATATATTTACACACCCACACACCCACAAACACATACACACATTCATTGATTAACTTATATACATAGATACAAAGAAAAACTACATACATACATACATACTTATTATCTAACTAATTAGTAATTCAATGATTAATGAAATGAAATGAAAGTTAGAAGAAATTCTTTAAGGAAAGTGAACAACTTTGTGCTTTATATTCATTTAAGATTGAAGTAACACTTCGGTTTTTTTTTTGTCTCACATATATATATACAAATATGTGTATATAAACATAAATATATATTTCATTTATTTGTTTTTTTTTTTTTTTTTAACAAAAAGATGAGAGAGAGAAAGTAGTTGTTGGTATTTGTGTAACAATAAACGGTACACCGATAATTTTAGATCGATCAATTCCCATTTTAGTGCTAACTAATGGCCACTAACTACATACATACATACATATTAACATACATACTAAACTACCTACTATATATGCAATCATAAATGAGATATAAAAACCGCGAAAAACAACAACAACAAGAACAATTACTTACACATGTGTTTCCAATTTTCCACCTACAACTACAACTAACTAAAACTACAGCTTAGCAACTATACTAAACCAAAAAGAAAAGTATAAAAATAACTGACTAAACCCTCTCGTAGCCCCATTAAAGAAGAAACGAGTTTAAAAGTGTTATTTAACATAAACACACTCACACACACACATTTTGCATAGATTTAATTTTTCTCCTGATATATACTAAACATGTATACTTACACTTAGTTGCAAACAGTAAAGCAAACCTTCTAACTTGTTAATCCTTCTACACGAGAGAGAAAAAGGAGCAATCCGATGCCCACTTTAGATTTCGCTAGAAATATCCAATTTGAATGAAGGACACTGAAAGGACTTACTTTATGCCCTCAATTTCCATCCCACACACTTCAACAATCATCCATTTTCTGAGTTTTGGTTTTGAAAATGACCGAAAATAACCGAATTATATATAGTATTAAATATATAAATGAAACACCCCTACCGCCAGTTATATATACAACAACAATAACAATGCATACAGACAGATACATATATGTATGTGTGTGAAAAAAAAGAGAAAATTTACCTAATTATTAAGTGGAAATGAAACGAAAACAAAAAGCAAACAAAAAACTTTACATTAAAAACAAAAATAAAATCAATATTTATAAATATATATATTATTAAATTTTTGAAAACTCTTCGTTTTGCTTTTTGTTGTTTTTGTTTTTGTTTTGTGACATTTTGATTCCCAGCAAATGAAAAAGTTTTCAAGAGTTTTGCGAATTTTACCAGAAAAGTAGCCAAACTGAATATCAAATATAATAGAGACTAAAAAATGAAACATTTTTGTTTAAAGAGTTTTGTTTGTTTTTTGGTTTTCCTTGATACTCGAAGACCGTTTAAATTGCACTTGAAATTCTGCTGTTGCCGCAAATGTTTGTTGCAATTAGTTGTTGCAAGAATACCAAACAAAAAACCAAAGCAAAAACTTATTGAATAAAGCGAAAGAAGCCAAGAAAGGAGAACATTATATATACTTATATACTTTCGGTGTATATAGAAAAGAGCAAAGAGCAAAATGAGCAGTGTTAAAACTAAATTATTTACCTCTAGGAAAGAAATAAAGCTTTTAATTATCTAATTTTTGAACTTGAATGTGCCCTAAAACCAAAACTAAAACTAAAGAAAAACGTTTGCCGAATTCGAACTTCGGTGATGCCGAAGATACTATATCCTTGCCGAACAGAGATAAACTTGTTGATCTATCTATGACTAACAATGAGTTTCGTCTATCCATCTAGCTTATGGGATAACCGCAAGGATATAACTAAATGAAATTTATACTATACATGAACATTTACACTGTGTGCTATTAACCAAAAAAAAAAAAGAAAAAGAAAAATGAAATGAAACAACAAAACGACAAAGAAAATATTTTAGTTAATAACGAATAACAAAACAGAAGAAAAAAATAAATTAATGGAAACTTGTTTTTAAGATTTTTCTATAAATGTGATAAGCGGAAAACATTTTATTACACGAACAAGAAGAGAAGACTTTTCGGTTTTCTTTAATATATTTCCTTTTTCCACAAATATATATATCCTCACACACAACTACACACACACACACACACGCCACACTACATCATCCTAGTGATCCCTCCTATAACTCCTACAACTGCTGTGTGTGTGTGTGTGTGTAAGTTGTTTGTGACAATTATTTATTAATGAATTAAAAACTTTCTGTTTTTTTTCTGGCACTTTTATTAAATGCAAAAAATGCAAATAAATGATTAAATAAAAAAAAAACAGACAAAGCGTAAGCTTTTCATGTATTATATGTAATATAATGTGCCAATCCCAATGTTAACCAAAAAAAAAAAAAAACTAAAATTTATTTATTTGTATGTATAATGTATACATTAGATAGAGGCATAGCCTCTTAGTCAGTCAAAGTGGAAAAAAAACCAAATGTTCTGTCCTTTATGATGGCACATATACACACACACACACACACATACTCTCACACATATACATATATACATACATATAAATGGTATTAAAGTCAAGATTAAGATCCAAATCTCATTGTAACCTTCTCCCAGTTCGTTAAGAACTCTTTGAACCATTTGTTTTTCCCTTGCCTTTTTTTTTTTGACCAAACAATTTCGAATTTAATCAGATTATAGTGTATCCTATATTGATCCTACTACAATGCATAAAATATAAAAATAAGTACATATATAGAGTAGATATATTCACATAAATCCAACTGCTTGAATTGATCCTAAATTAGTCAAAAATGTGTCAATTTTTGTTCGGATTCTGTTAAATCAATTTGTTGTTTCGACTAAGTATATTGTTATGCAATTAATATATATATGTATATATACATACATCCCTAACACACACCCACACACAAACACATACATATGGATGTATAACAACCCAGACTAGGGGCCACACCAATTGATATAGTTTGTAACTCAATTTAGAGAGAACTCTTATAGCTAAACAAGAGGAAACACATAAACGACTTGACGTATTTATTTGTATTAATTATGATTAATGCACGTGCAGATACATATTATGAGAAAGCAAAATAAAAAAAACAAAGAAAATCTAATTACAATCAATTGGCGGAGAGAAGAAGGAGACATCACTCCCCACCCCGCCCATTCACAAAGTCTCTGTTGGGCGTGAATTGTTTGTAACTAGAGCTCTCCAGATCGAAATATGTAATTCTCCGCCATTGATTGACAACCTTACATACTAGGCTAGGGGGAATCACACAGCGTCTAAGGCACACTCCGAACATCCAACACAGAAGAAGAGTGAGCGAGAACGGCGCGTGAATACCCTTAACATGAATACATAAATTACATAAAAATGTATCTATAGTTTTAACAATGCGACAGAGAAAGAACATTAATGAAGCAAAGAAAGCGAAAGTTATTAGAAGAACCTTCTATTAAACAAAAAACGAAAACAAAAATGAGTAAAAAAAAAAAATAAATAAAATTAATAAAACTAAACACAATGGAAAAAAAAATACAAAACAAATACAATGCTGCGTATGAACTTATGATTATTATACTATAAAAACTGTATTATAACACTATTATTATGATTATCATTACTATGATTATGATTATTATTATTATTATTATGATTATTAAATGCAAACAATATGAAAAATTCAATTTACAAGCAAATTATGTATCAGTCAACCAAACAAAAAAATGAAATACAAAATACTTTTTTCCCCTGTTAAGTCTATCTAGAAACTCTCCCGATTATAAGCCAATTATTACTATATGTATGTACTATATCTTTGATCATGATTTTCCCTTTGTTTTGCCTTCCCTATGAGAGCGTTGCGTCAAAAATGAGGCCGTCAATGAAAAATCTTAAATACAATACATACATATACATACCTAAATACTTATAAAATGATTTAATTATTGATTGTGTTGAATTTCTCATTGCATTCGTGTATCTCTCTCTCGAAACGTGCAAGTCCTTTCGTTCGTTTATCCTGTTGTTTTTTTTTTCTTATGCACGATCAAGGTTTTGTAATACATAAGCGATTAATCGATTACTTTAGTTTAGTTTCAAATGAGAACATTCTTTGAAAAGCAATTCCTAGTAAAATATTATATTAAAAACAAACAAAAACAACAATTATATTTGTCAACAAATACACAGACACACACACACACACACAGACACATTTAAAGGAAAATAAAATGATGAGAAATGAAAAAGAGAACTTATGTATAAATAAACATATACAAATGTATGTAATATATACAATATATTCAAACAAACATACATAACGAAAAATCATTACATACATACAAACATAACGTACATTCATCTGAACATCACTACAGATTATACTCGGCTTCTTTGCAACTTGATTTCTGATTCATTTTTAAATGGCAAACCGAGAAGACAATGAGTCAGCATTCTACATAGTTAAATGAATACCGAATTTTGAATAAAACGCAATATAATAAACTTTAAGGAGAATACAGAAGCAGATAAAAGAGAAAAACAAAAACAAAAAATGAAAATTGTTAATAACTCTTCATCAAGTTGGCGAATGATTTTGATGAACAAAAGTAGAAATAAAGGTCAACTAATAAGAATAATTGCTTCGAGTTTGATTTAAATGGGAACACTTTTGAATGAAATAACCGTTTTTTGGGGCGTCTATCGTTTTCGATTATTATCGATACAATATCGATAAATTTGCGGCTGTTCTCATCTGTAGCCCACAGATGTTGCGTAAATAGGGGGGTAGCCCAGTTATCGTAAATAGGGGGGACATCAGCTGTTTGTGGTAAAATTAATTACGAACAATAAAAAAGTGCGTCTTATTAAAACTTAAACATTAGCTGTGTAGACACAACAACAACATGCGAATTTCCTTATCTTTGTTTCATTTCTTATTGACAGTGCTGCATAATGATGAAGCTGACTGAATGTGCGCCAGCGATGCAAAGGTTAGCAACTGCCTGGTGCTGCTCCAGCTCTGGATTAAGAGTGGGGCGCCATGGCAACTGGAAAAGAGGAATAAAGAGTGGCCGAATGTTGAGCTCTTCCACTGCCACAGCCTCAGCGGATGCCACGGAGGACCAAGTGCTGCGTAAACGAAAATTCGCTCCCCATCAGGCAGCCGATTTGAGTGAAAATCTGGCTGGACAACTGCCTGGACAGGCACGGGTTGTCATCTGCGGCGGCGGCATCACTGGGGCCTCGGTGGCCTATCATTTGGGCCTGCAGGGTTGGGGCAAGGACACACTACTGATTGAACAAGATCGTGTGGGTGGTGAATTACCCTGGAGTGCCTGTGGACTGGCTGGACGCTTCGAGCCAAGTTATACTGAACTGAAGCTGGCCGAGTACTCGATTGATCTTATCAAGCAGCTGACGGAGCGTGGCTTACCCACCGGCTGGCGACAGGTGGGCAGTTTAAATCTGGCCAGAAATTTTGATCGCATGACTGCGTTCAATCGAATGAAATCTCAGGCTGTGGCCTGGGGCATGAACTGTGAGATCTTGAGTCCGGAACAATGCAAGGAACATTGTCCATTGATATCGCTGGATGGCATTGAAGGGGGGCTGTGGATACCAGAGGATGGGGTATGCGATCCGCATCTAGTCTGTCAGGCCTTCATGGAAGAGGCGCGACGGCTTGGCGTTCGCATTGTCGAGCACTGTGCCATCAAGAAGATTCACAGTTCGCGCGGCAAAGTGGATAGAGTGGAGACCACAGCGGGCGATGTGGATTGTGAGTATTTCGTGAACTGCACCGGTTTCTGGGCCAGGGAGGTGGGCACACTGTCTAAGCCGGTTGTGAAGGTTCCACTTAAGGCAGTGGAGCATCACTATCTTCATACCAAGGCCATTGAGAATCTGGACCCGAATACACCATTTGTGCGTGACTTCGATAGCAGGATATTCTTTCGCGAATGCGAGGGTCACATACTGGCTGGAGGCTTTGAGCGAGAGGCCAAAATGGTTTACGAAGATGGCGTCATACCCCTTTCACAGGCCGCGCGCCAGCATCCGCCCGACTGGGATCACTTTCACGAGTTGTTGGATGCTCTGTTGCGCAGCGTTCCTCCCTTTAAGGAGGCCCATTTGGATAGGTTAACCAATAGTCTGCAGGTTTTCTCCCCCGATTGCAAATGGATCTTGGGCGAGGCTCCCGAAATACAAAATTACTATGTGGCCGCTGGCAATAAGACCATGGGCGTCTCGGCCTCGGGGGGCATTGGCCGTGTACTCACCGATCTCATAACTAAGGGATCCACCTACCTGGATCTGCACATTTTGGACATTAGCCGCTTCCTTGGCCTGCACAATAATCGTAAATTTCTACGCGATCGCTGTAAGGAGGCCCCAGGCAAGCACTTTGAGATCAATTATCCATTCGAGGAGTTCCAAACCGGTCGAAATCTTCGCATGTCACCCCCTTTATCCGGCGCTTAAGGCCGGTGGCGCAGTTTTTGGACAATCCATGGGCTACGAGCGTCCCAATTACTATGATCAGAATGACAAGAAAGGTGAGTCGATTAGCTTCAATATCTCGTGTGACTTCTTTTACTCATTCCTCGCTATTGCCAGATGAATTTGGGTTGCCTCGGTTTCGAATTGCACAGACTCGTACGTTCGGCAAACCGCCGTGGTTTGATCATGTGGCCTCGGAATATCGTGCTTGTCGTGAACGCATTGGAATCGCCGACTACAGCTCCTTTACCAAATACGATTTTTGGTCCAAGGGCAATGAAGTGGTCGATTTGCTGCAATATCTTTGCTCGAATGATGTCGATGTGGCCGTTGGTTCGATTATCCATACGGGCATGCAGAATCCCAATGGTGGCTACGAGAACGATTGCTCTCTGGCCAGACTCTCGGAGCGTCAGTGAGTGGATATGCATGATCATGATGGTCATTGGTTAAAACCATTCTCTCTTTTCATAGTTATATGATGATTGCTCCCACCATTCAGCAGACACGTTCCATGTGCTGGATACGCAAGCACATGCCTGCCCATCTGAGGGCTAAGGTCAATGTAGCGGATGTCACTTCAATGTACACGGCCATTTGCATATTGGGTCCTTATTCTCGCATATTGCTATCCGAGTTAACCGACACAGATCTGACACCGAAAAACTTTCCCTTCTTTACGTATAAGGTAAAAGTTTTGGAACCTGCTGAGATGCTTCTCGATATTACATATTGTGTTTCTCTAGGAACTCGATGTGGGCCTGGCCGATGGTATAAGAGTTTTGAATATTACCCACACGGGTGAACTGGGCTATGTCCTATACATACCCAATGACTATGCCTTGCACGTCTACACTCGTCTGCATCAGGCGGGTCAAAAGTTCAACATTCAACACGCAGGTTAGTCAACTCTCGCTATTGTGTCCGTTGGTTATTCTCAAGTCAATTATTTACTTGCCAGGTTACTATGCCACTCGTGCCCTTAGGATTGAAAAGTTTTATGCCTTTTGGGGACAAGATCTGGATACATTTACCACGCCTCTCGAATGCGGACGCACCTGGCGTGTCAAGTTGAATGTAATGTCCTTCATCTCGTCATCTTTCTGTTAGTACAATCGATCCCATTTCAGAAACCCATTGACTTCATAGGACGCAGTGCCTTGCTCAAGCAGCGGGAGGAGGGCGTGAAACGCATGTATGTGCAATTGTTGCTCAACGACCATGATCACGAGGTGGATATGTGGTGCTGGGGCGGCGAGCCCATATATCGGGATGGCGTCTATGTCGGCATGACCACAACCACCGGCTACGGTTACACATTTGAGAAGCAAGTGTGCCTTGGATTCGTGCGCAATTTCGACAGGGAAGGTCGCGAGCTGCCCGTCACAAATGACTATGTTCTCTCTGGCCACTATGAGGTCGAAGTGGCTGGTGTACGCTTTGAGGCCAAAGTGAATTTGCATTCACCAAACTTGCCAACTAAGTTCCCAGATAGGGAACGCGAGGCATATCATGCCACCAGGGATAAACCAGATCAAGAGGATTTGTTATCGTTTAGCTCAAATTTGATAACAACTAACAACAACAACAACACTGGCATGACTCGTCAGTGAAATGGCCAACACCGCATCAACTTGGCCACCTACAGCCAAGCGAAAAATGTTTGTTATAGTATGTGTTTGTTTTAATTGCAGTTTCCTTTGAATTGTTTCTTTTTTTGGATTTGAGTCTCAAAATGAAAAGCGGATATTATTACTATTTTTTTTTTTTTGTGTTATATAGTTTATATATATATATATAAAATTGAAAACAACTTTTGTAATCGTTTGCTCAGTTGTTCGCCGTCTCCCAATTCCATTGCCAATTGGAATTCCGAGGCCGGCAAAAGCCACAACACATCAAGTGTCCTCGACAACAATGCGTGCAATTGATTAATGTTCTTTTCGTGTCAATTAAAATTGTACACCAAGATGAAAATCAATAATTTTTAAACTCTAACCAAATGCCAGATCTAATTGCAAGCAAAAACAAAAAATTTATATATAAAATTTACATCTGTGATTTGTCCAGAAACAAAAAAAAAAAAAAAAAGAAAAAGAAAAAAGAAAGCAAAATCTGGCATTCAATTACTTTAAAGCACATTGTTAAAAATGGCACAAACGAACACGAAAACTAAGGTTGATATATTAAATATATACATTAAAATATATATTAACTGCTCAATTGATCGTTTGATCGATCTTATGTTGAGCAAAATATGAGTAAAACGTAAGGGAAACATATTTATATGCATTTTTTTATATCTTATATATATATCTACTAACTTAAATGTTGTTGCTTTATACAATACATATTTATATTATATATATACAAGTCTTGCATTAAAGAATAATGTAAAATCGATTCGTGTTAGACTAACATTTCTCTTTGACTGTTGAATGCCTTTGCTAACTGCCAGAAGCAGCAACGGCAGCAGCTGTTGGCCAAGACCAACAACAGGCCAAAAACTTTTGCCGAGTGGGTGTGGCCAGAGTGACAGAGACGGGAATAGAGTAGGAGGAGAAGATGAAATTCAGGCGTGTGCTAATGCCCAAAAAACTCTGGCCAAAAGAGATTTTTGTGCACATGTTTTGCTTAAGTTTTTTGTTTTTGTGCTCGAAAGGAGTAAAAGTTAGCAACAACAACAAACTGGCTACTGGTTTGTAGTCAACGTCACCGTCACCGTCATCGTCGTCGTCTTGGCCGTCTCCTATCATTGTTTGGTCTTGTCCTAGGGGCCACTTTTGGCCACGCTCGAATGGCTAGCTGGCTGAATGTGTTGTGGCTCAGTTGTGCTCTTGGTTTGTGTAGGATTACAAACTATCTTTTTGTTAGTAATTAGCTGCACACGATAAACGTGACATTATTATTGTTTGCCAAGAGAGTTGTGCAAAAGTTTTTGGACTCCCCAAACTGAAGCCCCCTCCAAGGGGGGCATCCAATTGCAAAAACTAACCAACCAACAAACCAACCAACCGCCCACCAGCCTAATCCACTTCACTTCACAACTCGGCCTTCTCTCGTCTTTGCCAGCTGCTGCTGCTGCTGCTGATGCTGATGCTGCTGCCTGGTCTTGATTTGTTGCCACAGAGCGCCAGACGTAGCACATTTGAATTTTTTTCGGTTCTCGTTCTCGTTGCCCGTTTTACAAATGAGCATTTGTTAAATCAAAAATTCAAGTGGCAATGCCGCACTCGCCGGCGCCAGCCAGAGGGGGATAGTCCACCAATGCGCCAGTCATCCAGTCCATCCGATGTGCGGCTGGCTAACAGAAATTATCAATTTTCAAACTGGTCGCATCAGGCGACCGTCTCCGTCTCCGTGCCGGCACGGGAGTACCCAATGCCCAAATGGCGGGGCTCCATCTCTCCATCATGTTTTGTAATTTATGCCCATTTATTGTGTGGTTTTCCTACCGCATTTCGTCTTTTATTTTTTCGAGTTGTTGTGGTTTTTTAGTTGGACATTGCAGTTCTTGTAGTTGTAGACCAAAGAATCCGTCTTGGACTTGGACTTGGGTTTGGGGTTTGGGGTTTTGGGCCTTGGGTCTGGGAGCAATCAAAAATTTGCATATGACGAAGACATCTTCTCTTTCTTCAATTTGTGGCCAGCTGCTGCTGCATTACATATATTCACAATATGGTGGACAAATCGGTTTTCAACCAACATTTTGATTGGCATTGCTCGAGATCCCCATCCCAAGTCATTGCCATCAAAAATATTTCAAATTCTCAATCAATTTGGCTAATTCATTATCAAGTATTTTAACATTACGAAATTCTATCTCAGAATACAGAAAAGATCAAAGTACTTTTCGTAGTCGTCTATGGTGCTGACTGTTTTCCCAGACTCTCGACTGAGATCCAATCATTAACTGAAATTCAAATATTTATGATACTGACCTCAGTTCCACACGGACTGAGGACGGACCACTATGTGGGCCCTCAAATCTACGGCCTAAACAAAACGACTGTATTTTGGCCAATTTCAAAGAATTATTGAACCATTGAAAAGGGATATTACTTTCGAGAAAATCGAATCAAATTTGTCCAAATTGCAGATTCGTAAAGTTAAAAGTTTTTGAGAATTTTCCAAATAAATGAATATGCCAATTTACCTATTTCGCTCAGAACAATAAATGGATCTTTAAGTATTTAACAATCCTCTGAGAACGCGGGGCTCAATCCTGCTCTATTGGCAAATCCTGCACTGATTAAAGCAACATCGAATCCGGTCCATTGTTCTAAAGCTCGCATTTGCATTTGATATATATACATACATGGATCCAGCATTCCATCCAGTATCCCACTATTCTTGCCTCTAGTTCTTCGGGTTATGCTTCCTTTTTAAGCATTTGATTAAGATATTTATTTATATTTAACAATAGTAAAGTCAAATTATCGATAAATGAAATCCAGGCAAATGCAAAGGCTCCTTGGCAATAACTCTTTTCTAAGGCCAAAGTGCATTATTTGGCTATAATAAAATATTCTCTCCTCAAATCAATTGGACAAAGGCTATACCGGACACAATCTTTAGATCTATGTACGAATTGATACGCACAATATTGTAATCCAACCCTTAGTATTCAGTTTATTGAACTTTATCCTTATGATTCCAATGAAAGATTAGGGGTTTCAAGCTAAGGAGGACCTTCATCCTAAGCATGGCTAGAAGTTTGCTCTTGAAGATCCTATTTTTGAGTATAAATAGAAGGAGAATTTTCTTCAATTAGTAGGATTATTTATTGGAAATTCTATATACAATTAATTTTCTTTGCAAGCACAAATGAATCCTTGAGAATTTTTATGACTTTCAAATTTGGCACTAAACCAGAGGGCCGGGGCAAGTCTTTTTGTTACTCCACCTTTAAATTTAGCCGTCAAAGTGCCATGCCATATGATATAGTTATTCGATCTTGATCAAACTTGGCACAGTCATTAAGATGAGAATAGAAAACAACGAAATTATTGATCAAAGTCACTGTTTACCACCGATCATTCCTAGGAGGGCTGTATGATATAGTCACCCGATCTTGGCACAGTCATCAACAGATATATTAAACTCTCAAATGTTTAATTTTAGAGCATTCGCGTCAAAAGTAACGACAATATTCATAAAACTCTCTGTTTTCGAACGATCGTTCCTTTGGGAGCTATATGATATAGTCATCCGATCTGGGTGATCCGATCTGGCTGAATGACATGTTTAAGCCGTGCAGTATATACAATCCTTCATGCAAAATTTCAACTCTGTAGCTCTTCCGTTCAAGGAAAAGTTTGCGATGATTCAGATGGACATGGCTATATGAACTTGTCTCGTCGTGCTGATCAAGAATATATAGACAAACTTCTGACCATAATTACTTTCCTTCTTGCAAGGGTATGCAAATTACTAGATTTTCTATTTAGATACTTGCCATAGCGAGAATCATATAATTCTTATTACAAGTAAAGGATATAGTTGTAAACTATCAACCTAACTATACTTTACAGGCTTAAACGAAAACTACATCCATACACTAGCCTAGGATTCGAAACCGGATCCTTGTTGTTCAGTACCGAGGACTAAAGCGAGAATCATATATTCACTCGACATACTTTGTACTCAAGCAATTCAAAAACATCTTTTATGGATATTTGTATTTGTGTGAATATATTTACAGGAATATATCCAATGAGATATACATTCTTTTTGTTCAAATTGCTGGCAACCAATAGCCAAATATTTACTTGGCCCAGCTCGGCGGCAGGATGTAGGATGTTTGACGATGAGACGAAGACGGAGATCGAATGTTTGCACAAAATTAACAAAAGTCCTGAGAGAAATTTGTAAGGCAAACGGCAAATAAGATTAGTTTTAACGGGATAATGATTTCAAATCTCTGTCCAGAAGTAATTCGCCTCATTAGAGGACATCCTCAGCCAGTGGCCGGGTCCTGCTCTCTCGCAACACCCTCCCCCTACCCCGCCATTCCCCGTTCCTTTACCATTTGTTTGCCTAATTTTCCACGTTGATTTTCTAGCCGCAAAACAAATGAAACGTTTGCTGCATATTAAGCATCTAATTTAATTTGCTGCAAACGGAACAAAAAAAAAAAAACATAGAAAGCCAAAAACCAAAGAACCCAAAGTCAACCCCTGAGACCATGCAATGGTGTAGGTGACTTATGGTTGGGGTGGGATTGGAATTGGATCTGGGATGTCGGTGTGGGTGTGGCTGTGGGTGTGGGCTGGGTGGTTTAAATGCTTCATAATGAAAATCTGTGATATCTTCTTCATCTCCTTCTTTTGCTTATTTTGTGTGTATTTGGGGCTTTGATTTTTTGTTTGCCGGCCGCCGTATGTTTCTCTTTCTTTTTTCCCTTTGTTTTTCAAGTGCTTGATTGTCTGTCAATAAAAGGGACAAGTTTTTCATGATTGGCAGGAGGAGGATTGAAATTCTGGAGGATTAGAGCAGCCAAGCACGTTCTCAAGGACCAGAAGAACAAGAAGCATTTAAAGTTATTAGTGGCCAGTGCTAAGCCTTTGATTGCCCTCTAACCAAATTAACATACACACACACAAGCCGCTTCTCCTATTTCTGTGACTGATTGTGGTGAGAACTATTAAGAGATAACCGGGATCTACTTTTTGGAATCGGTCTGAAATTGGCCACATCAAATTTGAAAGAAAAAAGGTAAAATCCCCCAAACTTTACTTGAAAAATTCCAAAATTCCTTAACTCATTTCAGTAAGTCGTCTTGTGGACTTCGGTATACAAATTAATAAGTCAAAATTTACAGTAAAGTCCACAAATTTATAACATTTATAACATTTATAACGATTTTTGAACTTTAGTTCTGGTATTCTCACCTCCCAAGTAACTCAATGAAGCAATTTTTCCACTTATTTGTTGGAAATTTTATTCAGATTGTAAACAGCGATTGTGATAGGTGAAGGTCCATTTCCCCCGGAGATCCACCGCTGGGTTATATATTTACGACGTTTATTGTAAAATCTTTAATAAACGTCTTCAAAGAAGATGTTGTAGATCTAGGTAGGTATTAAGGTACATATGTATATATCATATATTCATAGTATTCATAGTTTTGTTGATTAGTTGGTTAAGGCGAATCCCTTTACACCAATTCAGCTGACGCCCATGGGTATGCACACAAAAAAAAGGTGGAATCTGCAGTTGCAAGCTTTGCCGTTCTTTTTTCGCTTCATGTAGTTTGAATTCTCAACTACTTTTAGCGTTGAAGATATGGTATGGCCATTACAATTGTGGATTCTTTAGCGAAGTCTGCTGATGATAGAACTTGGTGGTTCTTGAAATAGCTATACAGACAACCTGCTCACCTTTTGTGCTGCCTAGAATTTAAAATCTTACAAATAAATCAGTAAGATTGACCTGAAGCCTCGCTCAAACAAAGTTTTTTGATTAACATCAATAAGGTCGAAATCTAGACAAATATTCATAGTTTTGGATATAGTATGGGGCGTGTGTGTTTCTACAGTTGTTGATAACCAAGTAGTTCAATAAAGGAATTGGATGGGCTACGAGGCGCAGAGAACTGAAATTTGCACGTATCATTTTGCTCCTGTGATGCGAAGAAGCGCTTTATTCCGAATGGTTTGGACTATTTTATAGTAGAAGCATCTGCCGAGCCAGAAAGAAGGAGGGTATATGTGATAGAAGGTACCACGATCGTTGAGTATATTTTTACATCTCTTGCGTGGGACAACCTGCTGAACCCTCTGAGCATTTTCCTGGAGCATTTGCTTACTGTTTTCTTCCAGTTTAATCTCCGTCCTATGACGGAACAGGACTAGTTAAACTTCTGAGAGCAAAGTTAACTTGAATAGACTTGCAATTAGTGGCCCATACTTGAAAGTCGTCGCGTCTTGTGGATCCTTTGCACTAGAGAGGACATGCATATGCTTTCTCCCTCTTTGGGAAAAGCCGTATTATTTAAATTGCAGAGGCAGAAGGGGCATGGCATAAACTCGATCTTCGTGTATAGCAAAAAAGTAAACATGCCAAATTTTGAGGCTCTAGCTCTCATAGTCCCCGAGATCTAGGTGTTTATTCAGACAGACAGACGGACAGGGATAAATCGGCTCGGCTGTTGATGTTGATCACGAAGGCATATCCATAGGTACTTTATTGGCACCCTATGGGTACATGGTATAAAAGTTGTTGGATATCAAGATAAAAGTTTTCCTTGCAAGTGTGATTTAGTCTAAAGTTACTAAGTAACAGCTGATAAAACAAACTGCTTTTTTGGATATTCACTTTTCCGAAATACAATTTTTGAATGTTTTAAAAGATGCCTTAATCTGCTGGATTAACATTCCGACTCTGTAGCTCTGTCAATTCCCCTTTTCCCCTCTTCATTTCCACCTTTCGCCTTCTTTTCCCCCCTTCTCAATCCCTTTTAAACCCACCTAGTTCACCTGAACTGAGAAACAACCCTAGAATATGTTACATAGATTTCCAACAGGTGGTTATACCTTCTAGGCTGAGACTACTTTCTTGGAGGACTCATAACCAGCTTTCCATGTGGCCTAAATGATATGGGGCCGTTATCTGCTGTTTCAAGCCAAATTCTAAAAGGAAGCAATTAGTATAAATCAGTTGGAAACATTGTAAATTCAATTTCTATTGTTATTTGCATGATCTACAAGTTGATCTCTTAATGTTGTCTCTCTGTGTGTTTGTTTTTTATTCTTTATGGGATTACCACCCACCGTCAAGTCACCCACCCACTTTGTTGTTGTCATCGTCCTTGTCCGCGGCACGTTTCGGTTTCGGTTTTTCCGCGCCTTTTACTTTTTTGGCCTGCCACGAGGAGCAGAACTTGGTGACTGTGATTTATGCGCGAGAGGGTTGCAAACGTTAAAAAAGTGGGTGGAAGGGTCGCATGAATACCAAAAAAGAAAAGTTAAAGAGAAAAAAACCCGAACAAGTCGCTCATGATGATAATGCTGATGATGATGATGATGATGATGATGATGATGACAACGATGAGAAATAAAAGCAAGGCAGCCAAAAAGACAGTCATCCATTGGCAGGCGTCAACAGGATGCGGATGCTTCCCTGCCGCTGCTGATGACAGTGGTTGGAGGAAGATGAAGGTGGAGGACGGTGCCATTGGCAGGGTCGTCGTCACTTTGCCAGCTCAACCTCCTTCTCCTTCTCCTCTGCCCCCTTCTCTGCTTTCGCCTCTTTTTTTGTTGTTTTTTGCCACGCCCAACTGCTACAATTGAAAATTTTATTTCATTTTTATGGCTTTTGGAAATTAAATTGTTGTCGTTTTGCTTCGACGGTTGCTTGTATGCAAAATTAACCCAAATGCAGGCTGGAGAAGATTTGCATAGTCCAGAGAAGTACGCGGGTAGAGACGGAGAGAGGTGTGACTAAAATCACCCGCTGTGACTCGACTTATTTGGGAATGGGGTGGATTTGTGGCCAGGTGATTAAACGATAAAGTAAAGATTGTTTAAATCCGTTTCATCTGCCCCACCCAGGAGCAGATCCATCCATTCATACATTTATCCCGGGAGCAATTAGCTTTGTGACACACACGTAACTAAAACTATGGCCGAGTAGCTAGAGGAGCGGGAGCGAGCAGGAACAGGAGGGGAAACAGGTCAAGTGCTGCTCCAGGAACTAAAGAAGAGGCAGAACCCAACCCACTCCGCCCCAAGCTGCCTTTAAGCCAAGTGTGCCCATTAGGCAAGGACAAAAACAGAAGAAGAAAAAAAGATGCAAAATCATCAAGTGGAAGACACAACAAAAAGAAAGAGAAACTAAAGATGATGATGATAATGGGGGGGATGGGAATGGAAATGGGGGGCAGATGAAGATGCAAACATGACATGGCTATAAGGGGTAAAGTTGCAAATGAAGATGAGGAAGACGACGAAGAAGAATGATGAAGAAGATGGAACTGGAACTGGAACCGGAGACTACACATGTTTGCATTCAATTAGAAGTTTTTATTATTTTTTGGCTTTTGGCTTGTTTGCCAGCTTGAAAGGGAGAAGCAACCGTCAGTAGCAGGACCAAGAAACACCAGCGGGAGATGGGGCAGGTGGCTACCCCTTTGTGGGTGGTCGACCACCACCACCAGGTGGTTAGATGGTTGTTTACCTGGCATTTGCCCCGAATTGAGATATTAGCCCGGGCATCGCCGCCAATTTTATGAACACTCATTCATTATATACACTCTCTCCACAGAGACCCCTGGCTCTTCGACTCACCGATCCTCCAACCGACTGAGCGACCAAACGACCTACCGACTGCTGCAATTGTATTCAATTTAGTTGGAGAAGAAGCGGTTAGCGGGAGACGGCAAACTGATGATGATTATGGACGATGGGATGGGGCAGGGGCACGGTGGATCAATGTCTGGCCACAGACCGGAGCCGATGTCATAGCCGTGGCCGAGGCCAAGACCGAGGTCTAGAGGCGGCTGATGAGATCTGTGTAAGTGCCTCCTCCTTGCTGGTTGGTCGGTTGCTCGAATGATCGCTTGGCTTGGTTGGTTGGCAAAGTAAAACGTCCAAGACACGAACTACGCTAAAATCGATATGACTCGATTAACGTGGTTCAATTCCCTCCCAATCCCAACCCATCCCATCTGCATCTCCAACTCTTGGTATTGCGAGAGTAACCCAAGAAGTTTGAGTTCTGATTAGATACGTGAATCGCTACGAAATTCTCTTCTTATTTTCTGTTTTGGGTTAGTCGATAATTATAAAGTTTACAATCCGCCCAGCTAATACAGATGGAAAAACTCTCAGGCCCGTAACCGATCCCAGACAGCAGCTACTTCCACTTTGCGTGGTCGCGTTCATCATTTTGGTGTCTTGTTTTGTGGGCTTTCGATGGTTTTTTGTTGTTGTTGTTGTTGTTGGCGTTCTTATTGCTGGTGCTTAAAAAGCTGGGCGAAACTTGATGAGATGATGGGCAATTATCTGCGGGAGGTCCCGCACACACACACACACACACACACACACACACCAATTGAGAGAGAGAGATAGATACAGAGAAAACGAGAAAGAGATCCAAACCAGAGGCAAAGGCAATATATGTCTTACAACAACGATTATGATGATGATGATGATGATGATGATTTTTTGTTTGTTTCTTTGTGGTCTGAGTTGCGTTGCGCATGCGCGCCAGCTTCAGCGCCATCGCCATCAACGCCTCAGCCACACTCGCACTCATCCAGATCCAGACACACTCGCACACACACACACGCACACACACACAGAGTTAGAGCGAGAAGATACGCGTGCGCCTTAACTAGTAACGACAGCAGCAGCAGCAGCAGCAGAAAAGGAGGAGTGAAGATGGAGAAGGGGACGTTGGAATCGGAGTTGAAGTTGGAGCAGCAGCCAATCATTGCCTCAAGGCCAATTTGAAGGGAAAAAAGTGGAGGTGAAGCAGGTGAAAGATGCTGGATTCAAGTCTTTGGGCATGCGTAGAAATATTTTGCAAACACAGGCAATGATCACGACGTAGCCAGAGACTGAGCCAGCGACTGAGCCAGAGCCACAGTCAGAGGAGCCATTCCAGGAGCCTGTGAGCCCACCAACTGCCTGGCGTCGGCTCGCGTCGCCTCTGACGGCGGCTAACCAAACACGATGAGGCGTTGTTGGCGTCATGAAACTACAAGCAGCCCACAGAACGGTGCAATTGACGATGGCGACGGCGAGACGTTTGCCCTTACCCCCAACCACCATCCCACCGCAGCTCCCATCGTTCCCCTATCAACATCAACCGCAGCCAACCGATCCCAGTTGACTCGACTACTCCGCGTGCCAATGTGGATGCGGGGACGATTCTCTGACACGCTGGCATTCGATAATTGCTTTAGAAAGTATGCGTTTCGCCTCGGACTCCAACTTCGACTTTGACTCCGACTCCGAATGCAATTCAAAGATCTCAGTGAGCAACTCTCGCTTCGATTGGTTGACCAACAGAGGGATGGATGGATCGATGGATGGCTGCTTGGCTGCTTGGCTGGCTGGAGGGAGTGATAGCAACTGCAATTAATTACTTTTGCGTACGTAACACACAAAAAAAGAAAAAGAAACTCTTGTGCTCTTGTGCAAGAGAAAAAGCTGTGAGAAATGATTTCATTTTGCAGCGTCTGGCTAATTGGTCAGCAAAACGGCGAAACGGCCAAATCGATTTTCAATCACAGCGAAGAGCCAAAGATCATCAGATAAAACGAGATGAGAGAATGTAAAAAAAGATTCTCCTGCAAGTGGTGATAAAATTTGCCAATCATAAACACATTAGATCAATCACATTCACAAGATAATGATCTATAACACTGTGTGATCAGTAAAATGATGATCAATTCACTTCCTCAGAAGAAGTCCTTTGGTTGAAATGGATTGGAAACTTTGAGGAAACCCTCTAACCCTTTTCTAATGAAGAGGTATAGATATACATAGGATCGGACAAAACCTATCAATATGCAATCAGAGAGTTAGTCAATAGTTTACTTATGATTAGTAAAAGATGTTGGGAGAGAGCAGATGATAAGACTGCAATCTTAATAGGGAGTTAGCCAATGGTTGCTATAAGTTCTTGATAAATCAGATTGAAAGAATTCAATCGAAAAGTTATCAATGTGAATCTGAAGTCAGAAATGATCTTAATTACTCACTAAACCAATAGTTTAGTTATGATTGAAGCAAACACATCAGATGATCGAAGCTGAGGATCGTTATATTTTGAAATCTTCTTTCTTTATTCAGCGATCACTTGGGCTTATCTCATCGGAGCCATCTGTGTTTTGTTGTGGAGTGTAGGGTAGTGTAGTGGCCTCTTCAACTTAATTAGTGCACGCTCAACACAGAAACAACAACAACTATAGGCACTTTAGGATGTCAAGCCATAAGAAAACAAAACTCACACACACACACACCGAAAGGAAAAGCAGCGAAAAAGAAAACGACGAAAGAGAAATGCAAACAACAAATGGCAAATGGCGAATGGCGATGGGATTCGTTTGGATTCGTTCTCATTGCAGCCGGAAACAGTCAACGAGAGAGAGGATGAGGATGATGGCGTTGCTAGTGATGCATACATCCCACATGCATCCATATGGATGTGCGGTAGTGCGACGGCTGCGGCGGCGGCGGCGGCGGCGGCGGCGGCGGCTAAGGAAGAGAAGGAGGAGCCTCATCCATCACTTCAGTTACCTCAAGTGTGTGATTGCTATCAACAGCTTGATTTTAATTTGTTCGCAAAACAAAGCGCGCGTATGTCCTGTTGTATTTTTCCGACTGTTTTCTCAGCTTCTTCTTTGCCTTGCCTCGTCATGCCTTTCGTTGTAGTTTCGTTTCGTTTCGTTTCCTATCCTGTTTTGGGTTGCCTCTGTTGTTCTGCTGGTGGGCACTTCCTTTTTGCAGGATGCAACGAAGCGCATGAGTCGCCATAGTTCGCCAGCTAGGTGGAAAAATCACAAGGCAGAAAAGGATAAGCGGCAGCAGATGAAGATGAAAAGGATGAGCCCTACTAGGATAATTACTTTTGTACAATTATGCGATTAGTTTATAGGCCAATAATTCTCTATACAGTCCGAGGTTAGTTCGTTCTCTCGGTCTCTCGGTCTCCTTCCACAACCCTTGATAACATAATTGATGCATTTACAATAGAGCATTACGTCGAAGCATTCTTATCCATTTCATCCCGCAGCCATGGTCAGCCCTAAGCTCCACCATTCGCATTGCTCTGATTTAATCAAAAAATAAGAAGAGAAACCCGGAAACCCGGCAAAAGTCAGTGTCAAAATTGTTGCACCAACCGTGAAAAATTCACACAATATCCTTGAATCTGCTGCTTAATAAATTGCCATCAAAATTGGCACTAAGTGCTGCACCTGATCCGGATACGGCTACACATACACGTACAGATACATACCAAATCCATCTGTGGAAGGGGGTGGCGGTTGTGTTATTCCGATTGATATTGATACAAAGACAGGCAGATTTTCCATGGTCATAAAATAAATGTTAAACCAGAAACCATGACAAAAATTGTCACAAAGAGTCCAAACAAATTGCTAAATAAACGCGTCCAGATGAAATCAGTTATCATCCCTTGCAGGGAACACAAAACAGACCACAACACAATGGGATAAACATGCCAGCGCAGTGCCTCTAACTTGGATGTGGTATGTGGAAATTGCCAGTTATGAAATGTACATATATGAAAGAGGTCTCCTTGTATGTACATGGGCGTGGTAAACGGGGAAGGCCATTAGATGACCCTCAAAACTCAAGTCAATCTGCAGTCGCAGGAATCTATATTCAAAGTATATACTCGTACTGTACTCATACATATTCATAGTCATATTCTAGTCACATTACCCCCTGCCATCATATCCAAACGACGCCCTTGTCCTTGGGGCCCATGTCAAGTGTAATACACTGAAGTTAGACACCAAGGCAAGAGGAGAGATACGATGCCAGAGATAGACTCTGCCAGAGCTGACCATCGCAGTAAGGTGGTCCATTTCGCTCTATCCCTCTTTCTTTCTAGCTCATGGGGATCCGCATGCCGCACAAGGCATGCCGCTGCCGCATGCCACATGCCACATCCACATCCTGTTTGGCGTCGCATACGAAATGTAAATATTTAATTTTGAAACAGTGTAACTAAAGGGATTTGAAACGCGCGTGCAGCGACAGTCAAGTTGTTTGGTGTAGGGCAACTAGATGCTGGATTGATGGCTGAAGAGGGTGGCTGTGGGGTAATACGAAAATCAACGGAACCCGCAGGATTCGTTACGGTCCATTCCATGCAACGACGACATGAATGTGGATGAAGATGAGACTGAGCTAAGACTCGGACTGGGATGAGGATGTGTCGCCCGACTTGCCCTCGTTTGTGACATGTGAAAAGTTTCTCCCTTCTTTCACTTTTTTTATTTGACTTTTTTTTTGTTGCTATTTTTTTTTTTGTTTCTTGCCTTTTGCTTGTTTCTTGTATTTTGGCTACTTTACAACATTTTGCATGCCCACGCCCGAAGGACGAAAACTAAAGGAGCCTGGTCCAGTGCCAGGACACATAACAAATGACATGTGTTCGTGTCCCGGCTATTTGGTCTGCTCCGGTCTTGTCTATTCTATTCTGGGCTGGTCCCTTTTTTTTATGGCAAAATAATATCAAGATAAGCGAGGCATTACGCAAAGCCAGCTGCGGGTTCAATTTCATCTGTTCGTGTGTCCAGGCCGGGGTCCCTTACATCCATCCATACATACGTACATAGGTGAGCGGAGCAATCTCGACTCTCTCTCCTTTGGGTTTGTTTTTTTCTTCTTTCTCAAATTGCTTAACTTTTAAATCGATTGATTGCTGCGTATTTTAGTTTTTCATGCGGGGCTTTAGAAAATCATGAAAGGGGCAAGGCAAAGGGTTCAAATGAAGCTTAAACAGGCTTGTCCCGGGGTTAAGATCAGATCACAAATCGGTTAAATGTTGAGATGGGTCTGGCCGAATTCCCTTTCCAACACATATATGCAAATGCCAAAGTCCATCAGGGCAAAAACAGGAGACCAAGAGTCAATTAATTCATTTTGATGTCAATCCCAATCCAGCAACCATTTTCCCTGGCATTAGCCTTTGTTTAATTTCATTTTGATTAATCAATGAAAAGTTGTAAATTTTTGAGTTGAATTCGAATTGCCTCTCTGTTTCATTCAAGGATGTACGATAAATAGCAATTGGTTGTCCTCCAATTCTGTCTTGATCAGGCAAATTGTAAACAAAACTGTTCAACAATAACCAAATAGATATGAATCTATTTCTGAATGTGAATAGTTGAATAAATCTCTAAATTTGTTGAATAAGCCTTTGATGAATCGGAATCGATATTGATTCACATCGTATGGCATTATATTCTACTTTGAAACTCAAAAAAAGTTCCAAAACTAAAAGCTTCTGTCTGATATTAGCCAATAGTTATACATATGCACTTCACTTAGTTAATTAAAGTTACTTGCTAAACAAGTTGTCCTAAGGATACACAAAAGATATATCCGAATATTCCATTCAACTCATATTTATCAATGTAATATGAATAGTGAATTTCATCGAACTAAAAGAATGGGATTAATATTTGGATCTTTATACTAAGTTAAGACAATTTCCAATATCACAATGGAAACTGTTAATTCTAAGTCTAAATGTCCGCCAAATGAATGAACATAGCCTAAATGAATACATTGTGCACTCATTCTTTAATTGCCCGTTTTGAAAATTTGTCAATGTATTTGAGGGTTTTTATGACTTAGTGATTAATTTTCATGAACAAGTTCACTGACTGACTTATTAATGAGTGAATAGACTCACCTATTGGACTCACTCTGTACTCACTTTATTGGTCTCTGAGGTCCCCGATCAGTTCTTATACTACTGTATGTAATTGCAACTTGATAAAAACTAAACTAGTAAGTCAATGAATATGTTAGTCACTCAATCAGCGAGTCAAAATAAGGAAGTCGTTCGATTTTGTTCACTCACTCACAAGCCATCCAAATCTAGCATGAATGAATAGAAATGGAGAAATACAAAGTACATTTTCAAATTAATTAAGTATTTGTATTGTACTCACAAGTATAGGGAAGGCCAAAAGGAACTGCAAAGCATTACTCAGTTTATCAATAACATTGTTATTCGAGTAACTTCGAGTGACTTGATATTAACAGGATCTTCTTCATTACTTTTCAATCATTTACTAATACTCAAACTATACTCGTACCTATTCGAAGGTATGGGTATGTATTCATTCTGTCACCACATTCATTCAGTCCCTTTTATCTACATACTAATGGCTAGTATTTCAAAATAATCAATGTTCTAGGTAGCTTCAACAGGCATGAATACACTCAATTAAGTTTAGGAACTCTTAAGTTACTTGTATTCATTTGATGCTGGAAACAAACCGAAACGAATGGTCCAATACATAGTGCCTGGACTGAACTTGTTAGTCAAACGAAAAGGAATAGAATGACCAAGCCAAGTTGAACTCCCATTTGTATCCGGAAAGATGAGGTGTTGATTTGAGTAGAATTAAAAACCGAATACTACTCGGTACACCTATGAATCTTTTGGGCTCTTAAATGTGTTCCTGGAATGCTCTATTACATCACAGCTGCCAATAACTGCAATGTATCTTCGGCAAGTCAATGCGTTTGTATATGAAAACTAAAAACTATTTGCTCTAAAAGAGTCATCTAAAGAACATTTTGGGTTCTCTTGAGGACCTGCTACCTGCTTTTGGTTCATTCGATTGCTGGAAATGATGTTACATACTTGGAATTTCGGTTTTTGCAATTAGACAAAGTGTTTGAGTCTCTTCCAGCGCATATTACAACACATTTGATCAAATCAAATGAAATCAAACCGTCAAGAATAAAAGAAGCAACAAAACAACTAACTAATAGCAAAAACCGAGTAGCATCCCTGTCCCCAGTCCATGCCCAAAGGACATGTGAGAGATATGTTTGCGAATGGTTTTCCTCTTCTCGTTTTTTTTCCCCTTTTTTTGCCTTCATTGTTGCCAAAAGAGTGGAGAGTTTTCTCCATTTCGAGACGTTTGCGATAAAAACTTAATAAATAAATTGACTTTATGGTTATGGCGAGTATACTTACATACATACATACATACATAGATAGATACACAGATAGAAAGACACACACAGAGACAGAGATAGAGACAGACACACGCACACATTACTTCTACTCTCATGCTACATACATCCTTCGTGGTGATGCCATCGTTGGCGTTGTCCTTTTGTGTTTGCCACAAATAAAACCATAAATAAAACGCAAATGTCGGCCCAGTTGAGCATTTTGCTTACTTTTATCAGGCGCAAAATGTATTCATGAGTAATTGTCACGCGGCTGGCGGCGGCGGCGGCGTCGGCGGCGTTGAGGGTGAAACGGACAGTTAGTTGGACGGACGGAAGCTATCGACTGAACGGAAGCAAACGGGCTGCAGTTGGCATTGGCGTTTGGGTCACGTGATCGAAAGGAAGGAAGTGAAGCTTGCGAATTGAAACATCCGTTGCAGACATCCTTCAGCAGCATCAGCATAATCATCATCATCACCATGCGCCGAAAAGTGACACCAAATTGTCAGCTAATCTCCAAACTCCATGCCACCCCAACCCACCGCATCCCATCCCATCCCATCCCTTCGACCACATGCTAGCTGACAAATTAGTTGCAATATCACAGTTTGAGAGTCACTGGGCAGAGATGAAAACTTTCTACAAGTATTGGAGTCAATCCCCACTATCCTTTACCCTTTACCCAAATTTTCGTTTTCATTGATTTTGCTTTGCCTCTGATTGTTGTTGTTGTTGGTGGTGGTGCTGCTTGCTGCTGCACAAAAAAATGTTTGACTGGCGCCACTTGAATAACTTGCGGACATTGAGAGCAAGGCAAGGTCCCACCCCTCCCCTCCCCGCCACAACCATCCCATGCCATAACCCAAGGCTGGCTTTCTGTTAAAATAAAGAGACGATCCAATCCAAGAAGCACATACAAAAAAAATGAAAGAAGACAAAAAAAACCAAAATCGAACGAGTGCTTACACTTAAATGCAAAAGGACATGAAAAGAACACGACTTAAGGATTGCCTCGGTCCAATGGTCGTTCCTCTTTTATGTATTTCGGTTTCGGTTTTGGCTGCCAACGCGCTTTTGTCTTAAAGCTGATGCTGGAGTCGTTGCTGTTGCTGTTGTTGCCGCCGAAACGTTTGATCAGAAGCCGAAATGCCGCCAAGTTATGCGAGCGCCCGTGCCCGTGCCCATGTCCATGTCCATGTCCATGTCCATGGCCTGGCTCTGTCTCTTACTTTTGCTCTGGCTCTTGCTCTGGCTACTTGCTACTTGAGGAGGCGCCACCAAGCGGCGGTTCTTCGACGTCGTCGACGACATAGTCGGGAATGCCATCCATGTTCCTTTTGTTTCTCTCAACCTCATACCTCATGTGTGTGCGTGTGTGCGTGTGTGTGTGTGTGTGTGGTGTTGGCGCTAAGCAACGCAGAGCCAATTGGCGTCAGCCTTCATACTTTTATAGGTACTTTTTGGGTATTCTTGGGTGTCGTTGTGTATATGTGATAGCATTTGCCGCCCTTTATCGTTCAGTAAATCAAATAGCCGCCAGATAGTAGCAACAGCAGCCACAATAACAACAACAACAAACAACAAAAATTCTATACGGTGGTCTTTCTTATACATTTTGTTGCATTCTTTCATTCGATTGCCAATTTATTACAGTTTAATTTTGAAGTGCCTAATCAATAACGGAAAATTATTCGTTCGATCTTCGATTTCGAACACTGTTGAAAAACAAGAACCATCATATTATATGGTATTTAGACTCTCACATTTCTTTCAGATTTTCGCCACGCCCATTTTTTAGTTGTCACCTATTTCCAGTCATGAAATTCAATGTAATATTAAATGAAGTAAGTAAGTCGTCTCGCCGACTTAGGTATACCATACACCAAATTAAACAAATTCACATTAAACAAAGCATTTTCAAGTGTTTTTTACAAGTATCTTTTGGTATCTCGCTCACTGAAGCATACGAGCACCCTAGCGCCCCCCACCAACCAACGGCCAACTCCGGCCTAATGGAAAAACGTTTATATGTGCGCGACTATTTTTTGTTCGATTTTGATCAAATTTGGTAATTTGTTGGATATTAGTATAAAATTTAAGTGTGCCAAATTTGATTGCATATGGTAGAAAAATACGGGAGATAATAGAGTTTTTTCTTCAAATTACGGGGGCGGCAAGGGGCGTGGCAAAAATTTTAAATAAACTTGATCACTTTACATACTACACGAGTCTACATACCAAATTTGATGCCTCTAGCTTTAACAGTCTCCGAGATCTAGGTGTTCATGCAGACGGACAGACGGACGGACAAGGCTAGATCGACTCTGCTGTTGATCCTGATCAAGAATATATATACTTTATGGGGTCGGAGAAGCTTCCTTCTGCCTGGCGACTTTAATATACCATATGGGTGTTTGGTATAAAAATTGTGTTTCAAAATTCAAGAGACTTTTATTTAAAACTTTACCTTTCTTTAGGATGAATGTATTTGACATCTGCGTGAATGCATCCAAAATGGCAAGTGAAACATTCATTCTAAAAACGTGTACAACTTTTTACTGTGCAGTTTCGAATGAGTGTGAGTGAATGTTGTGAAAATTATATGAATTGACATCTTGTGAACTCACTCACTCCAGTGTTGAAAAGCAGTTAGTGAGTACACTAAAATTGGTTCAGTTCAGTTACAAATTTATTTCAGAAAACGTGTCTTTGTATTCTAAGAACATTCTCTTATTCATCATATCATCTGTGGTTGCAATTTAATAGTGTCTATTATTTATTAAGTTTTTAGCAACCGAAAAGGATCTTCCGGATGCTGCACTGCTCGCTGGAACGGCTAACATTTATATCTGTCTATCTCATCTGTACAACACACAAAAGGTGTACTCATAGTTATGTTTGGTGTACATCAAGTCAAACCGAGATAAATGGGGACTCAGTTTCGAAGTGTAGGACTGATACTGTCTATCACTCTAAGTGAGTACAGTAAAAATGTTTTACACTATTTCGATGGATACTTGAATATACTTTACAGTAAGAAATGAGTACAGTATTTTTAACAACACTATACCACTAAAAAGTACTATGATGTTGGAAATGAATGTATTCATTAAGACCTGTAGAATGTATGTACAAACATATATATGTACATAGTTAGTTACTAGTTTCACTAGACATAATACTTTTTCTTCAGTGGTCCAATTGAATACTTGTCATAGTTAACCCAAAGATTGGTTAGAAGACTTCACAAGTAGACGTTTCTCTTTCTATCAAAACTGTATTTCCATTTTGATTTGTGTAATGACACGGAAATCGAATGTCGAAACCAAACCGAAACAAGGCCCTGTCAATGGCAGTGAAAATGCAACGTTTTTCCGCCACTTTGAGTCAGACCCTGTCGCCCTTTTGGCTTTTGGATGCGGCAGACTATTCACTGGATGGATGGTTGGATAACCAACTTACTAACTCCGACAGTTGCTTTAATTAACAGCAACAGACCAAACGCCGTTCTGCTATCTGTCGACGCCTACGCTTTTGGGATTGCGTAAGTCAAGAAAGAATGGGAAAGAGATCGAGAAGGGGAACGAGAATTCAGACAGCTGGAAGCTCCAGGCTAAAGGGTTATGGATAAAGGGCATTAGGGCGGGTGCATGTCATGGGCATTTGTTCTTGTTCTTGTACATACATATGTAAATTAACTTAAATACCCTAGAAATTAATTAGCAGCGATTGAGATCGTTTGATAATGACAACAACAACAAGAGAACAGAACAAAACAGAAGAACACGCATTCGTTCATCGAATGGTTCCGCTGGGCTTAACCCTTTTTTTGTTGTTGTGGTTGTTGTGTGTGTATGTGTGTGTGTGTTTTTTTGGCGGCGACAGTAATAATGATGCGTTTATCCAAAACGAGCATCAGATAAGGTACCCGCAAAGCCACTAGCCACCAGCCAACAGCCGCCAGCCAGCCGATCAACAAGTTTGATAAGGCTCAGAGCTCCCACAGTGTGTGATAAGGTATAGAGCGAGAGAGATAGAGAGCAATAGGGTTGCAGGTTTGTCAACGGAGGGAGGGGGGACAGGGCGAAATGAAAAGGAAAAGGAGCGTGTGCACATCATTCAAATGCCAATTAAAGGCGCCGGCCGTCCCCAGAACCTGAGAATCGAAACGAATCGAGACCAAAACGAGTCCAGTCGAATCGAGTCGAGCTCGAATCGAAACGAACGTCAAACGAACCAACCAACCTGAGCCAAAAACGAACCTTAACAAGGTGAGGAACCTTACCAAAACAGCAACCAAAACTAAATGGGTCATCTCGCCGACTTTGCCATACCATGCAGCAGGTAAAACAATTAAAAAGCCAAACTTTCTCATTGGAAAAACGGGCTATCTCGCTCACTCTTACAAGTACTTAGCAATCAATTTTGCCTTTGTAATTGTCCTGCTGATAATGGACTAGATCGACTCGGCTTTTAATACTTCCATTCTTCCTCTTACATACATTTAGTCACATTTAATATGCCAGGTCACTCTTTGGATGCTTGGTATCAAAACACACCGAGAAAAAGGAGGAAGCCGAAACGCGGGGCGCGAAACAAGGATAGACAGCGACAGAGAGATTGAGAGAGAGAGAGGGAATTAGTGACTCTGGAGACTGGAGAGGGAGGAAGGAGAAGAAAAGCAATCAGCTGTCATTTGAAGGCAAACAAAGTGGACATGACTATGTTGGTTGCATTTCATTTTGAGCATAAGCAAAAGGGTTCAAGTCTAACACCATGACCCGATGCCCTGCAGTGACATCGATCCAAGCGATCGTAAAAAAGAACACATTTCCTAATTACCCCACTAATAACTCCAGGTGAGTGTGTGTGTGCGAGAGATAGTTGGATAGATAAACAAAAATTTAATATCAAATAAAATTTCATTAAGCGAAACAGTCTAAGCAGACTGTACTTGAACTCCTTTAGAGCCTTCCATCATCTTAATCCCTTTTTGTTTATTTTGGTATCATTTGTAGCGCATAAGCTCAAGTGAGTGCAGCCTAATCTCTGCCAAAAAATCGACTGACTGACTGGCGACTGGCCTCTGGGACTGAGACTGAAACCGAGGTTGAGACTGAGATGTGGGCATTGTGTGAGCCCCAACTCAAAAGCGGCGCTTGAATTCGCAACGGCAGCGGCGCCGAGTCCATGTCTTTACGTCTCGTTCTCTCTCTCTCTCTCTCTCTTTTTCTCTCGGTGTCTGTCTGTCTCTTTTGCTTGCGGACACTGTGTGTGCCTTCCGTCGAATGGCCATTCATCGATCAACTTGCAAGCGCCACGACGAGAGACGAAGAAACGTGAGGCAAGAGTAGGGTAAAGTTGAAGGCAGAAGCCTCATTCTACCTACAAAGAAGGTAGGGATACTTACTTACCTACCTACCTACCTTCCTACCTAAATACCTACCAGCCATCTGAACAAACGAACCAGCAACGAGCAACAGAGCAACGAAGCAACTGATTCTGCATCAGGAGAAACAATCGGCAGACGAAAATCTTGCATTTGAATATACCACTACGTGGTCCCCTTGTTGGATCCCTTGGATGGTTTGGATCCGTTCACTGTTCACTGTTCACTGGTTGTCATGTCAGTGTCGGCGCTGTCGCCAAAAAAAGCAAAACGTCGTCTTCATTCGGTTAAGAAGCTGAAGCTGAATCTCAATTTGAATCTGAAGCCCCCGACCTGTGCGCTCATTGTCTCAGCGATCAGGATCACAGAGAGCGAGCGCCGGGATATTGTCTTTGATCGACGACGACAACAACAGCAACAGCAACAACAAGAACGACGACGATCAGGTCGGCGACGGTGACAACGGCGACGACTGAACAGTTCCAAGTTGAACGTTCAGTGAGCTGACTGAGCTCTGATACCGTTTGCTCACACAAAATGCTGTCCCCTAAAGTTCTGCAATTGATTCGCAATGCCATGGCGCATTGATTTTGATCGGCAGCGACAGGCGCGCCAGTTGGTCGCTTCATCGGCACTCCCCTTCACCTTCACCTCCCAATCTGCTGCACATCGCCATACCCATACTCATTCCCATCCCCCTCCCCCCTTTCCACCCTTTTAAGCCCTCGTTTTGGCCAAATCAGTGCCAGACGCAAATTTTATTGACAGCGTCAGTTGGCTTAAATCATTTGGCAATCGTGTGAAAGTGAACAAGACCTGCAAATGACTGAACGACAGAGAGAGAGAGAGAGAGAGAGAGAGAGAGAGAGCGATATGGTATGGGAAAATACATTTATTTATGATCCACGATCCAAATTATTTCAACTGCATTCAATTCTTTCTTTTCGTTTTTGAAACATTTCTCAGTTAGCCTCCTTTGATGATTTGCCTTAGGGAAACGAAAATGAAAATGAAAATTAGCTGGCCCATTTCATTTGCACCGTGGCATCACTACAAAGCCTGCCCCACATTAATTGCGGCAATTAGTCAAAACAAAACCAAAAAACGAAAAAGAACCAGGAAAATCTAACGACAAATATTTGAGGTATTCGCTGACTCAGACCCATTTGGCCAAGTATGAAAGACCCGGGTCTAGGTGCTTGCACCTTTCTTTACCTTTTCCCCCATCTCCTTCCCCACCGGCAGTCTGTTTTGGCCCGGCCTTTTGTTTGTGCCGGAATTTGCGGCGTTAAATGCTCTGCGCCCAGTTGCGTTTTGGGGTTTTTGAAGTTTAATAGCGCCGAGCGAACTGACGACTGGCTGCGAGTGGACTCACTGAATCTCAGGCAGAACCAAAAAACTAATGACACACACAAGAAACAAAACAAAACGATTGAAAAGAACAGCGAAATCTGTTCCGTTGGCGTTCTGACAAGATGTCAAAACCAGAATGAGTAAATCATTTCCCTTCTTCTCCCCCGACGAAACAACGGTCAGCAGATACTCTTCTGGAGCTGGCGATTGACCCTCAACCCAATGTTTCCCAGAGGTCACCTGCAATAGAATCTCTCGACTAGCTTACTGATACTTTGCCACAAATTGGAATAGTTAACAGGTTCATTTAATCTTTTAGCAAGTTGGTCTTGGCCAGTTATTCTATACGTGACGCATTCTCCTCATTTGCGGTACATAAATTAACCCTTCACCTTTCAGGGGAGCGCATCAAAGAATTTGATAGACGCCAGCAAATTGGCCTGGTCCTTCTGTTTTACTACCTCCAACACAAACTCCTCTTCTCTCTCTCTCTCTCTCTGTCTCCCACTCCTACACTTTGTGTTTTATTTCCTTTTTTTTTTTTTTGGTGGACGTTTTGCGATGCTTTTGATATGATCGCCGCCGCCGCCGACGACGACGACGACGAAGTTGATGTTGACGATGACGTTGCTGAGATTTTTGATGGAATAATATTTTTGCTTGTCTGTCTGGGATTCAGCTGGTAGATGGTGGGAATGAGAATGAGAAGGAGGCATGGGGGGTCTTTTAAGCGCCAATTGGAGCTACAGCTACGCGCCACACTTTGCTTTGCTGGCTTTTAGTAGTCGAGAGATTTTGGGATGGGATGGGATGGACTCGAGCTTCTTCCTGCCGATGACGCCGCGTTGACAAGGCGATGACAGATTTCTGCGAATTTTTCGCATTAGGCTTTGAACTCGCTTATTTGTTTTTGCAAGTGGCGATGGCGATGGCAATGAGCATGAGGATGGAGATGGGGATGACGGTGGCTGGAACGGCGCTACTGTTTTCGTTGAAGCGCAGAGCTAGCTGACGGCACGGAACCGAACGGAACGGAACGGTCTGCCAAGTGGCGCTCCCCTTTGATGGGCCAAACCATAACGGTTTCTAGATGGAGAGTGAGAGATGCGACAACGATTTCCATGGAATTGCTAATAGAATCACAGCAACAAACACAGTTCTTGGGCTTGGCCATAGAGGTCGGGGGCGTTTATCAAAGGGTTGACTTTGTCTAAGCTTCTCCACAGAAGCTGCCCTCCCTAATGATGATGATGATGACGATGATGCTGATGACGATGCGGATGACGGGAAGACTAACCATGACGTGAGGATGTTGATGTTGATATTGTTTTTTTTTTTGTTTTATTCTTGCTTCTACTCATTGATGATGGTGATGATGCCCCGCAGGCACCTGAGGGCGACACGTAGCTCGTTTAGCCAAGCGCCTGATGGTGGCGCCTGTGGGAAAATGCTATCCGCCTCCATGGACACGAGATTTACACTTCAAGATTTCGTCACCAAAATGGCCACAGCATTTTGTCACTTAATTTTTATGAATTTGTTTCAAGAGTAAAGTCATAACTTTGAATAGCTGAACCTGCTGCTACCGATAAAATGATGCCCAGCCACTGATAAAGAGGCAACATCTGTGGTTAATAGTCCCAGTGACATGACCACACGAAGATAAGAAGCTATCGATAAGATCAAATCGTGACCATGCCAAGGGACACATCAAGAGAGAGAGAGAGATAAAGTGAGAGATGCGAAGAGGTTAGAGGCACTGGCTCATTAGATACTCGGGCCCAGGCCTATTGTTCCCATAGTTGTTGATTGTCAAAATATTTTGCCAAGGGATTGCCAGTCAAAGTTGTTGGCCACCCCCACCAAAGCGTCACTGGCCCTCCGCCTTTCACCCAGTCAGTCATTCAAGTGCACACGCGTCTCCCAATGGCCAAATGACAAAAGATACCGCCGTAGAGCCATTGAGATTTAATTGCAGCAACGGCAGTTGAGCAATAAAATTTATGACCTACAAATAATAGGTCTTGCTTAACTCAAATAGATACAAACATACAGAGTTACATGGCCAGAGAGATACATGTATGGATGGGTGGCGTGCGGAGGGATGGGGGACGAAGAGAGAAAAGGCCAATCAATGGGCTTTGATGAATGGTTTTAGACCGCTGTCGATGCCAAACGGCAATGACAATAAGACAACGATGTGCGTCAATTACGCGTAAAGTGCCCAAACAACTGGCGGGTGGCTTCAAATCCTTGGGGGTGAAAGAGGCTGAGAGCTGCTAAAGTATTGTGTTTATCTCTCAATATTTCGACAATTGTCGAATCACAAGAATGTAGTTTAAACTACACCAAAAGAAAAGTTCACTTCGAATCCAGAGAGATGTCTCTGTATCATTGTGAAAATATCGATTACAAGTGAATTTTAGCAATCAACTTGCAGCTGCTATGAATGCTCCAATGGCGGGGATGGATTCAAGTGATCCTTTTCACAAAAATCCAAACGGATTTCTTTATTTTCGTTGTTTAGGTGGTGGGAGGGGAGTAAGCGGACAATCATCCTTCTAATTATTGATATTGATGCCGCAAGCAATTCCAACCAGGTACAAAAAAAACATCAAAATCCATTGCACTTAATGGTATTAAACGATTCTCCCTCCCCCGTTTTGCTCTCCCTTTCTCTCGCTCTCTCTCTCTCTGCCTCTATCTAATGGCATTGTCCTTTCTTCACCCCCGCATCAGTAGTAACTTAGGGAATCGAGAGAGATCTTTTGTTTTCCCTCATTTCGGATTTACGAATGTAATCGATATTTTTCTCTTTCTTTTCTTTCTTGTCGATGCATTGGAACAACAATTGAAATCAATGAAATTGAGAACATTTGCTGGGCAAATACTGCAAATCCGAAAAACACACACACACACACACACACACACACACACACACACACACACACTCATAGAAAAATGCAAACTGCAAATCTCTTATGAGAACGGAAAATTGAGGGCTTGCAGCAATTAAATCTACTTGACTGCATCGATCCATTTCCAGCTGATGCCGTAACTCAGGCAATTGGCAGCTGCAATGGTAACGGCAACGGGATCCGGAGCGGGAACAACAACCTCTGCGGGTTGACTTGATCCACACAGAAGAGCCGAAACACATTCAGAATCAGAACCAGGAGCTAGGATCAAGGGCACTGAATAGGGATTCCGGAGGAGAAGAATAACCCAATCTTCATTCGTTGAATTCAAAATATGAACTGATTTTATTAACACAAGTATTGAGTTTATATAGGGAATCTTAGGCTCTAGGAGGTAACAATTGTTCTTAAAATATCTTATCCTAATGAGACTCAAACCCAAGATTTCGGGGGTTGAAAATTATTATTATTTTTGGGCACGGCTTCGGCCACTTGACATCCTGCCGTTGTGATATTTTGGGTTAGTTTAGAATTACAAGTGTTTTTCTACAATGTGTGTGGCTGATTGTAATTCTAGTCATATGCTAGATTACTTGTTTGTGACAAAAGTACAGTTGTATTATGTTTTCTTTAGTGCATCTGATTTGGTGAAGCCGCTTCAGATGAACACGATGTTTATTCTTAAACATTCTGCAAAGGGCCGCCAAATGTGGTGTTTTGGAGTTTATTTTTATAGTATGTAGTTAGTTTTTGATTTAATCGACCTTTAAATTGTTAAAAAACCATGCTTTGCCTCCGCTCGCCTCTTCTTAAGCTCGTTCGGACTCCGCTCGCCTCTCCGATCTGCTCCTGCGGCCACCTGGCACTATCCTTTTCGTCTCTGCAACTATGTTGTGGCTCTGCTGTTAACATGCTGCCTCTTTGCAACTATTTCATTGCTCTTCTGCTGTCCTTTGTTGCCTAATTGCAACTGTTTCATTGCTCTGCTGCTGATCTTTGTTGCCTACTTGCAACTACATACAGCGTTTGCAACGATATTAGTGTACATACACACTCAATATTTTTATTATACTTTCGATATTACGGCTTCGAAAACGCCAAACTCCAAAAAAACACCGACTGCCGAAATTACTACAGTTGCTCCACTAGCCAAACTGTCTTTAAGATCGGTTAAAAACTCTCCCGCCGCCGAAGATACTACAGTTGCTCCACTAGCCAAACTGCCTTTAAATTCAGACGCACGCATTTTTTATTTATTAAGCAATAATATTTTGCTTTAATTTTATACTCTGTCTCTTACCACTGGTGGGGGAAAACAAGAGTTATTTATTTTGCTACCTTTAGCTGGTCTAAGCATTTACACTTGCATTAGATCTCAAACTCTTAAGGAGCTGATTGAACCTCTGAGTCTCTTACCACTGGTGGGGAAAACTACAGAGTTCTTTCTTTTGCTACCTTTAGCTGGTCTTAGCATTTACACTTGCATAAGATCTCAAACTCTTAAGGAGCTGATTCATTCTCTGAGTCTCTTACCACTGGTGGGGGAAAACTACAGAGTTCTTTCTTATCGAAGGACCAAACATGATCCATCCGGCTCGAAGGACCAAAATGAATAGGGATTCCGGAGGAGAAGAATAACCCAATCTTCATTCGTTGAATTCAAAATATGAACTGATTTTATTAACACAAGTATTGAGTTTATATAGGGAATCTTAGGCTCTAGGAGGTAACAATTGTTCTTAAAATATCTTATCCTAATGAGACTCAAACCCAAAATTTCGGGGGTTGAAAATTATTATTATTTTGGGCACGGCTTCGGCCACTTGACATCCTGCCGTTGTGATATTTTGGGTTAGTTTAGAATTTCAAGTGTTTTTCTACAATGTGTGTGGCTGATCGTAATTCTAGTCATATGCTAGATTACTTGTTTGTGACAAAAGTACAGTTGTATTATGTTTTCTTTAGTGCATCTGATTTGGTGAAGCCGCTTCAGATGAACACGATGTTTTATTCTTAAACATTCTGCAAAGGGCCGCCAAATGTGGTGTTTTGGAGTTTATTTTTATAGTATGTAGTTAGTTTTTGATTTAATCGACCTTTAAATTGTTAAAAAACCATGCTTTGCCTCCGCTCGCCTCTTCTTAAGCTCGTTCGGACTCCGCTCGCCTCTCCGATCTGCTCCTGCGGCCACCTGGCACTATCCTTTTCGTCTCTGCAACTATGTTGTGGCTCTGCTGTTAACATGCTGCCTCTTTGCAACTATTTCATTGCTCTTCTGCTGTCCTTTGTTGCCTAATTGCAACTGTTTCATTGCTCTGCTGCTGATCTTTGTTGCCTACTTGCAACTACATACAGCGTTTGCAACGATATTAGTGTACGTACACACTCAATATTTTTATTATACTTTCGATATTACGGCTTCGAAAACGCCAAACTCCAAAAAAACACCGACTGCCGAAATTACTACAGTTGCTCCACTAGCCAAACTGTCTTTAAGATCGGTTAAAAACTCTCCCGCCGCCGAAGATACTACAGTTGCTCCACTAGCCAAACTGCCTTTAAATTCAGACGCACGCATTTTTTATTTATTAAGCAATAATATTTTGCTTTAATTTTATACTCTGTCTCTTACCACTGGTGGGGGAAAACAAGAGTTATTTATTTTGCTACCTTTAGCTGGTCTAAGCATTTACACTTGCATTAGATCTCAAACTCTTAAGGAGCTGATTGAACCTCTGAGTCTCTTACCACTGGTGGGGGAAAACTACAGAGTTCTTTCTTTTGCTACCTTTAGCTGGTCTTAGCATTTACACTTGCATAAGATCTCAAACTCTTAAGGAGCTGATTCATTCTCTGAGTCTCTTACCACTGGTGGGGGAAAACTACAGAGTTCCTTTTTCTCGAAGGACCAAAATGATCCATCCGGCTCGAAGGACCAAAATGAACCATCCGGCTCGAAGGACCAAAATGAACCATCCGGCTCGAAGGACCAAAATGAACCATCCGGCTCGAAGGACCAAAATGAATAGGGATTCCGGAGGAGAAGAATAACCCAATCTTCATTCGTTGAATTCAAAATATGAACTGATTTTATTAACACAAGTATTGAGTTTATATAGGGAATCTTAGGCTCTAGGAGGTAACAATTGTTCTTAAAATATCTTATCCTAATGAGACTCAAACCCAAGATTTCGGGGGTTGAAAATTATTATTATTTTTGGGCACGGCTTCGGCCACTTGACATCCTGCCGTTGTGATATTTTGGGTTAGTTTAGAATTACAAGTGTTTTTCTACAATGTGTGTGGCTGATTGTAATTCTAGTCATATGCTAGATTACTTGTTTGTGACAAAAGTACAGTTGTATTATGTTTTCTTTAGTGCATCTGATTTGGTGAAGCCGCTTCAGATGAACACGATGTTTATTCTTAAACAGGCACAAAACGAAAACATACCGATAAACAATGAACTCTGTTGGGTTTTCGACAGTAAACACTAACTAAAAGCCAACTACTTAATTACAATCGTTTGCCAAAAGGCCTTAGAGAAAACCCTGTGCCTTCTATTTTGATGCTGATTAGAGAATTAAACAAGGATTATTTATAGTTTCTTGTTTCTTTTTGATTAGCTGTTTGGAAAACAAAGTTTAAGCAGAACTGCAGACCATAATGTCGCCAAAATTTGTGCATCAGTATATATTCTTGATCAGCATCAACAGCGAACCCGATTGGGCCATATCTGCCTGTTCATCGGACCCTCTCGAGAGCTAAAACTATGAAATTAATTGCAATCTGTAAGATTTTTAAAAATAAGAATACAAATACCTACATCTCACAATTATCTATCGGTCCACCAAAAATTAATAAAATGGCATTCGACATTGCGAAGTTATAGTTGGAAATAGGGATGGCTAGCAAATGGGCTAAAGGAATCAAACCGCATTATACAATTTTGTATTTGTTAGCCATTTTATGTAAAGCCAAAAGTTGTTTAGATTCAATTTGATTAAGTTGATTTTGGCGACCTCTTTGATTGATATTGAACCTTTTGTTTTGACCAAGTCGGGGTCCATGAATAAAAACAGAAGCTTGAAAGCTTTGCTTGCCTTGTTTCGCTTCAACCAGTTACAATTCCCAACTGGTTTTAGGCCTTGAAATTCTGCTGATGAGAGAACTTGGCAGTTGTTGAAAAAGCGCTATACGGACAACCTGCTCATTTATTGTTGGTTTTCGAAAATGTCCTCCAACCTGCTCATTTAAGAGGCTTTCTTAAAAAAGTTCATCTATGGACTTCAATTTAGTCCCAATAAAATTTGTTAACCATTTCAAGTTGAGTGTTAGTTTATAATTTTGTAGAATTTTGATACCTTGTTGTTTTATGTGATTGTTCACTTTGTATTCAAGTGCGTCCAGAAAAGGTAATTTGTCCTCTAGCTCTAAATTTAAAATTTAATGTCCTTTATTGTGATGTCTTTTTTTGTTCCTTCTTTGCTAACTGTTCTTTGCATCTTTAATATATACTCGATCATGAATCGTTTGGAGAAATCGAAATACCTTTTCTAGATTAATAAACATTTAGTGTATCTTTGGTCATTGTACTCTTGCAAAAAGGGTATATTTATTATGGGCAGAGGTGTGCAAGGCATAGAAGGAGGCATCTCCGATTATATAAAGTATATATATTGTTGATCATAACTACGAGACGAGTTCAAATAGCCATGTCCGTCCATTCGTCCACCTGGATTGACTCGATCTTCTCCCTATCCTATCTCCTATCCCAGAGCTACAGTTGTACATCTCGGATTCAGCGTGATCGGACCACTATATCATATAGCTCCCACACTAACAGCAAAGTCACGAACAGTATAGGCCGTTTTTTCGTAACCATTGGGCTTGGAAGATAAAACGTTTTCCACTTTGACGGTTATAGATAAGGAAAGGTTTTGATATAGTTTATAGCTCATTGGCACTTCTATATTCCTATAAATGTATTCAAAGTCACAAATTTAAAGGACTCAAACTTTTTTTGTGAAGAATTTTTAGATGTGTTTCAGTGTCTTTATTCATTTTATTTCGATTATTGTCGTTGATTTGGACATGGACGACATTGTTTACCTCTGAGGATTCTACAGGGATATGGATAAGATGTCTTGTACGATGATTTCGCAGATTCTATATACAGATATAAGAGGAAAAACTAATTTGTTTTTTGAGACTTTTGCCTAACTTTGGTTTCAGATCGACTCTCAGACCATACTTTACGCATTCGGGTTGCTCAACTGTTTGTATTGTCAATTGAGTCGGCTAGTGACACTAGCAACAACAACAACCATTTAATTCCGCCCCCTAATTACTATTTTTACGATCTCTTTTTGCTTCTTCGTTGTCGTTTGTTGTGCAAATCGCAAGAGCGTAAAAATATGTGACAACAACGTCCACGCAATGCGCTCCAATGGTCTGGTCTCTGGTCTAGTCTGGCCCGGGTTGGCCTGGCCTGGTCTGGTCTGGTCTGGTCCACTGGACACTTCAGTTGACGCCCACAAGTTGCGTCGCCTCTTTACATAATGGAGAGTTTCATGCGAACCCATCACTTGAACAATGTAATTGTTGTGTGGTGACTGCACTGACGGTTACGGTTACGGCTACGGTAGCCGATTGCGGTAGCTGAACGATTACGGGGTGCGGGGGATGTGGGATGCGAATGCGAGAGACAGTTTTGTCACAGTGTGTGAAAGATCACAAGCGTAGCCCCAAAGCGGTAGTTATGCTTGGCTAGTTCTCTAGGTGAAAGTCTATCGGCTGGCAAATGGATTTCAATTTGGATTTATTTCGAAACAATAGAAAGAAAAAACAGTTTGGTTCAAAATGACGAGAATATTCAGTATGTCTTGCTCTCTCTCTCTCTCTCTTTCCCTCTTTCTCTCCTCATCGTTATTGATTAAGCATTGGGTGGTCTTTCAATTGATAATGCGTCGAAGATAGGTCAATATGGTAAATAGCCTGAGAGAGAGAGAGAGAGAGAAGATGCCACCACTAATTTCCACATAAAGCGACAAAACATCATGTGAACTTCCCTGCTTCCCCCTTTCGCCCTTTTCACCAGTTCTCAGTCTACTTGCTTGGCCTTTAATAATTCTCAGGACACTAAACAATCAGACACACAATAAGCAAAAAACAGAGAGAGAGAGGGAGAGTATATGAGTGGCACAATTGCCAGACATCGGACAAAATTTGAAACCAAAGTGGAGGCGACGTCGTCATCATCATCATCAGCATCATCCGCATCATTCACTGCGGCTTTGACTTTGTCGTGCATTTACAATTTTCTGCGAATTGCTTGAAATCTGAACGAGTCAAAGTGCTGAAAGTCCAAGTGGGAGAGGCGGAGTAGAGTGGCCCAAGTAGGAGTAGAAGAAGGTGGAGAGGGAGAGACGAAACAACATCCCCATCAGCTCGACTCTAGTCTGATCTGAAGCTGACGATCGCCTGCCCACAGCTTTTCATCTTCATTTTTATTCAGCACAAACTAACTAACTGCCCCCCCTCCGGCGCCACCCGCACTCCCTTCAACCAGCAACTTTACCCCGTCTGACAGCCTACCCAGATCGCTTGTTCGTCCGCCCGCCATCATCGCTTCGCAATTATAATTAAGTTTAATTGAGTGATTGACGTTTTTAGAGAGTGCTGCGCGGTCACCCACAAATCTACCGCCAAACCAAGCCGAAACCAAACCGAAACCAAGTCAAGTCGAGCCAACGGAAGAGATTATGAAATCAACGAATCAACGAACGAATAAACGAACGTGGATGTGGCTGTGGCTGTGGATGTGGATGTGGACGTCGACGTGGACCCCGCCATAATCACAACGATTCAAAAAACAAAATGCAAACAAAAAAACGAAACACAAAAAAAAAATGTTGAAAGACAACGGCAAACGACGACAATGGTTGTTGCCCAACCGCCTCCCTCTACCCCTTTTACCCACTACTAGGCAACCCCCCTCCCCACAAGCCCCCTTCTTTTAGTCTTTGAGTGGACTCAAAAATTGTTTTTCATACGCCCCGTTGGCGGCGTGGGTGGCCCCTTGCTCTCTTGCTCTCACTCACTATCCCAAACTCTATCTCTGTCTTTCAGCATTGCTTCACTAGAGATTGCGTTGCTGCTGGCCATTGGACACTGGACACTGGACACCAGACACTGGGATTGCACAAATTCTCTGGCAACAACTACTGCAAATGTTGACAAGTTTTTTGACTCGTTTTTGTTTACTTCGTTGTAGTTGTTGTTGTTGTTGCTGCTGCTGCTGCTGGATGATTGCTTAGTTTCCTCCATTTTTGTTTTTGTTTTGGGTGGTCCATATGCATGTTGCTTGGATGTTAGAAGAGTAAGAAAGAAGAGTGGAAAGGGTTAACTAATTTACAACTAAAGAAGACATAATGAATGCTTTACGGCATTCCAAACCAATGTCAATAAAGAGAATCCAGAGAGTTCCCATATTTGCCCATATTTCACCCCATTCACCCCCCAAAGCCTCAGTTTATTGTTAATCGCAGTTATTTAAATCAAAAGATGAGCTGAACTAATTTGTTGATTAAATTAAATAGGTCAATAGAGAACAGCGGATGCGGGAGCCAACAATAAGAACACAAATTCTCAAATATTTATTCAATTAAAGAAAACTAAAAGTGGGTGGGGGTGGAGAGACAGCACTTTGAGTGTCTGCATACGTTTGTGGTTCTTCCCCCCTTTGGTTTAACAAAACTTGGCTATTATTTGAGCTATGTCTTTAGTACGATCGGCCAAATCTGATATATGCATCAGCTGCGTGGAGGAACTCTCTAAATCGCGACGCAGCTTGATGCATTTCACACTCAAATCCTTGTAGACCTTATCCAGTTCATTGTAGCTGCGACTCTCCCCTATAAGTTCTGGCTCCACCAACTCCAATATCTTGTTCTTAATCTTATTCTCGAAGGCCTTTTGCATCACCTTCATGTGCCCAACGTCCAGCTTTAGGATGTTGTTGTTGTCAAAGATCAACCCCATCTTTTCAAGTTTGGAGGCGTGTATATTATTTTCTTTTTCTTCGGAAGCATCAAGAAGATTTAGTTTAATGCGACTCCCTGGGAATTTCGCGCACTCTTCTTCCTCGTCCTCATACTCATCCTCGTCCTCGTACTCATCCTCATCCTCCACCTCAATGGGGGCAAAAGCGGCAACATTATCATCATCATCCCAACCTACCAAATAATTAATATAATGCGGTTCATACGAATCGTAACGGGCATTCAAACGTTGCAAAGCCTTCAGGCAGTCATCAATGTCGTCGAGCATCTCCTTGCACATATCGACGGCTTGATCAATATTTGCATTTTCGGTAGACCGAAACATTTTCATATTTTCGAGAATAGTAATAGAAAATATATATACTTATGGAATAGAGAGAGAGAGATCTTTCGTTATCGAGACTTGTCTAGACTGAAATAGGATAACAATAAATAAATTTCAAGGCAATTGTGATCGATTCGAAAGGATGAGTTCTCCGTACTTTCATTTGGACTTCAGTTTGGACTTTGGTTTTATTGCACCCTCTAAGCTTTAAGGTCCTTTAAGCTCCACCCTCTCTCTCTCTCTCTCTCTCTTTCACTGGAGAGCAAAAAAAGGAAAAAATGACGCCGTCAAGTGGCAAGCCAATACATTGACCTCCTTCACGGCGGCAACATAACAACAACACACATACTTATATGGCACTAGGCAATAATGGCCGGGCCTGCCCTCCACTGGGCTGGGCCTTATGAGTCTGAGTCAGCGTTAGAGTCTCTGAGTCTGAGTCTGAGTCCAAAGACTGAGACTGAGAACGCGAATGCGAATTTTAGCTGAATTGCAACCCCTTTGGCTCTGTTCTTGCTGTTGTTGTCCGCCTCGTGTTCTTGTGATTTCCTGGCGTAAAAGTGTATAAAGTGCCTCCTGCCTGGCTAGGACTTCTCGTCGAGCTTCGAGCTCCGAGCTCTAAGTGGCCTAATTAGCAGCCGTGCGGCGATCAACACCACTTCTACTCCACTGCGGAGTGGCTCAGCCCAACGTTGCACTTACACTTGCTGAGGGTGTGCCTGTGTGTGTGTGTGTGCGCGAGTATTTTGCATATTATTTCACGCCATTGTAACAAAAAAGGAAGAAGCTAAAATAAAACAAAAACAACAAAAAAAAAAATAAGAAAACTACCAACAATGAAGCAAACTGAGCACCATAAAAACTCTGTCGCCAGAACGAGCCCAGAGCAGAGAGCACGGAGTGCGGAGCGCGGAGCTCAGAGGTTTGGCCAGGGACCGAGACTGAAAATGGGAACTGGGAATGGGTTCTGGCGTTGCTGTCAGCACTTTGGGCGGTAAAATTCGCTCTATGCATCCAACACAGCAATGGCGTCGTCATCGTCGTCATCGTGCCATAGTTTTACAGTTTGGATTCGATGGTGTGTGTGTCTGTGTGTGTGTGTGTGTGTGTGTGTGCATTTTGCATGGCTTCCGTTTTGTTGACGTTGTCGTTGCCATGATTTGTTGCCACCGACGCTATAGCTGTCGCTCTTTTTGCAAGGTGTTGTCGCCCTAAAACTCCAATCCAACTCACACATCCGCACATTAACACACACACACACACACACACTCATATTGGATGACTTAGCCGTACTCGCATTTCCCCTACTCCCCAAAGCCAACCCCATCCTTATCGACATGAAAATGGCTTTTATGCATTTTTATTTGGCCAGCGAATTTAAGGACGCAAAAAAAAAACGCCGTCAAGTAGCTCGTCGTAATAAGTTGGTTATTTGAAAAATGTCTTTAAGCCCAGTTTGACACGATAAGAAAGTCAATACCAATGTCCTTACGAACTTTCATCAAAATCTTAACTCAAAAAGAAAAAGTATCAAATCGACTTGGACAGAGGCACAGAGGAAAGGGGAAAGCCCCTCGACGAGATCTATCTAAAGGGCCCAGACTCCAACGTCACGAGTTAATTGATCTTTAGTTAGTCTGAGTGATTGATTAGTGGATACTCGTATTCGAATTCAAGATATTCCAAATTCCACATTCAGTTTGAGTTGGTATTCGTTCCATGGAATATTTCAAACTTAATAAATTAATCATTAAAAAGCACTTTCGACTAAATATAAATAGACTCATTCATTCCAAATACGATTCAGCTTACACCCCTCTGTAACTGTCCCTGACGACTGATAATTACATGGTTAGTTATCAGATATGTCCTTTTTAAGGAGACTCTGTCAAAGCTTAACAAAGGTTTGAAAGCAAAATTTCAAATATCAGTAGGTACTCATTTGTCTCATTCATTTGATTCGGTTCTCTATTCATTCGTTGAATCAATGACAAACTGTATTCATTACAGACATACACACTCGATTCATTGTGGGACTGAATATCTTAGACATCGATTTGAATACATTAATGCAGGAGTACATAGATCTGCCGGAATATGGTAACATATGTGTGTGAATATATTCAAATGTTAGAAGGTATTCGTATGCAGTTTTCTTGCTAAATATTGATAGATTATCAAAGCAGACTTTCAACTCTGATTCAATTGGGTGCGATTTTAGGGTTTTGGGGGTAAGCCAAGTAGAGAACTGGGGGTGGGAAAGCTACCTACCTATGTACCTAGTGAATGACCGACACAATGAATCCTTCGAGCAGCATGGGCAATAACCTAATTAAGCATCTGTGCTTAACCAATTACCAACAGCCAGGAGGGAAAGGTGGAATGAGAGGAGAGGAGCCTTTGATATAAGCTTACACATGCTTCTGGGCCTCAATGAATGAAACTCAAGCACAGGATATGCGGCACTTTTGATCCTCATCCATCTTGGCTTGTTCTTTGGCGCAGATTGGGGGCGGTGGCGGTGGCTGCGACGGGAGAGAGAGCGCAATAATCTTAGAGAAGCACTGAAAGATCAGAGAGTAGCAGCCGACAAAGCACTAAGCAAAAGCAAGTTCTTTTTTCCTGTTTACTTTTTTGATTTTCATTTTTTGTTTTAAGTAACCTGAGATGACTGAAAGGATATGGTTCGCAGAGGCATCATTCAGCAGCAGCAGCAGCAACAGGATAACTCATTGAGTCAACGAGCCGCCTAATGAAGGTGACATTAATTTTGATCGGGATTGGAAGCTTTGTTGTTTTTTTTGGTATACATTCAAAATCAATATCAAATTTGCATTTTGTTGAAATGTGAAAAGGAACCGAAAAGACAAGCCGACCCAAAAAATGAAAGAAACAATGTAGATGAACAGGAACATTCATTAAGTCCTTAAGTCAATGCAGACGTTGCTTGTGCCTGTCCTGCGACTGTCAAGATCGAGACCATGAGCGCTGACCCTTCATAAATTTGAGACAGTTCAATGGAAAGATGCCCCAACTTGTTGGTGGTCTATGTGTATGTCAATTAACTATAAGAGCACCAGAGAGTGAGAGAGAGTGAGAGAGAGCGAGAGAGACAGACCCAATCCCAATCCCAATGATTTATGCAATTGACCTGAGGCCCCAAAAAAATCACATTGAAACTGATGGTTCGCGTCGGGGCGGGCCCCCACTTCCTTCCGTTACAGTTGCCCAAAAAACAAAAGAAAGAAGCAGTTAATTGGCGGACGTTGACCAAAAACCAAAGAAAACACACACTAAAGGGAAGGAGAAAATAACAAGAGGCACGAGATGAAGAGGGATGGGGGATGGGATGTGGATGTGATGGGGGGGTTGGACCCTGATAATAACTTCTTCAACGAGAGCCATCAAGTAAAATTATTCGGGTAAACATGCACGCTAATTACAAAGCTTCAATGACCAAAAAACCAAACCAAAAACAACAACAACAACAACAACATCAACACAGAACACAAAACACAAAAAAAAAATGAAGAGGAGGAACACCAACAGCCACAACAACAACAACAACAACAAAAATGATATAATATTTTATGAATCAATTCACGAGAGCGCCAAGTGGACCACCGTCGCTGTCAGCGCTGACGCCAGGCCAAGCCAGGCCCGGGCAGGCCGGTGGAAGAGACCATCATCTCATACCAAAGACCAGGCAGTGGCTTCAGTTCCTCAGTCTCAACTCCAACTCCATTTACCAGACACACGAATATCGCCAGCGTCGTCTTCTTCATCGCCGTCGTCATCGTCGTCGTCGTCCGTCGCCATCGTGCAGTTAGCGAATGAGCCACTTAAAGAGCCACAAATAATAATAACGACTTTAACGACAAGCACAACAACAACAACAACAACAACAACAATACACAACAACGAGGCGATCAGGCACCGCCACACAACACGCTCCCCACAGCTCCAGGGTCTTGGGGTCCAGCACAAATATCCAACACACACACACACACACACACAGTTAAGCCGAGCTTCGCATCGTCCGCCCGCTTATGAGTTTTGAAGTGAAGTTTTTGATTATGACGGCGGCAAAGACCATGTTTTGGGCATGGGTTATGAGATGTGATGACGACGACGACAATGATGAGGATGAGGATGAGCATGAGGACGCGGTTGTGGGATGAGGATGATGTGACTACGTTTGCCATTTGCCGTTTTGCTCCGCCTTTTAACAAGGTTTAACGAACAGGTTTATTATGATATCTATGGCTAATACATCTTCAGTGACTGTCAAACTGTAACCCAAGAAGCAGTTACCGTGGTTTTAGGGGGGGTGAAGATGGGATATAGGGGATTATTACATTCCAACACCTAACCACCAATAAACTCTAATTCTCTATTTATGCAAATGTAGAAGTAATTTCCTGACCAATAGAAAAATAAATTTAAATCCTTATTTCAATAGGAACAAAATGAGGCTATAGTATATAGATATACATACATACATGCACTTATAAGATCGAAAGGAGTAAAGTAAAGTATAGCAAGCAATCATAATGATCCACAAAGATCCTAAAATACGTGCAGTGCCCAGGACGTTCAAGTGGTGCCTACATCACCAGGACAAAGTCTGTTACGCGCTAGTCCAATCAAATAGTTGCCCTCCCGACCGAGCAAAGTAGGCAAAGCAGAAGAAGACGAGGGTGTAAGGAGGACCCTAAAACGGACTTGGAGTTATCGTTTACATGGCCTGAATTCTAGGGTTAATAATGAGAGAGAAGCAAACAGAGGACACAAGTACAGGATCTTTCTGATCTATAAACTAAGACAGGACCGACCTATGTACTTATGTATTCATCCCAAATAAGTTGAATGGAGCGCAAACCAATTGGATCAATCGATGCTTATAACTTACTTGGCATGGCTCATAGAATGACCAAGTACTTACTTTATTCCTGAACTTTGCGATCTCTTAAACCTAACCAACTAAACCTAGATGGCTAGATATGTATATAGAATGTTGATCACCCCAAATAGCATTATACATAAGATATTTGGTATCTTGTTGGACTAAATTTAGGATCCTTCCAAATATCCGTTCGTCACACTGAAATTTGCAACTTCTAGACGAAAAAAAGAAAACAAATTTCAACAAGTTTTTCTTCAGAATCAAAACTTAAAGACCTACTTGGAAAATAATCAAGGTATTAATAAAGTTAAATTACTTGTATTTCATTTGATTGCTCGATTCTAAATGTAACTTTGTAATTACGTTGTAATTCCAACTACCAAAGTAATTAAAAAGGTTTGAAATTCTTAGTGCTAGAATGTCTTAATATGCAAGAATCATTTTGAAATCAAATCTAACTCATTTCTAACATTTGGAGACCTTTGAGTGTCCATGTCCAGTGGGCTAAATTGGGTGGAATGGGGCTTTTTGTGTATGTTTATTCACTTCAGATTTCCAGCGATTGATTTAAGTCCTTGAAATGCATACCAACTAAAGGAATCGAGAAGGGAACAGGAAGAGTCGCCAACCAAATAACAAGTTGTTATCCTAATGACTAAAGATTAAAGGGATAAGTTGAAAGAAATTACCTTTCTTTTTAGTTGACGTGAACAAAAGGGCTGAGAGAGAGTCGTGTGACATTCTTCAATCTGCCCTGCTTTATATGTATTGATTGGCCCCAAGAAACTCTAGAAACTGCCCTAAGATTGCTCCGTTTGATTGGTCCATTTGGTGATATGGTCATTGGCCATTTGAATGACAGGCTAGAGCCATTAGATACTTTTTAGCAGGGTTTGCAAAGTGAGCCTAGTACATTCCACTGGCACATGGAATGTGAGATCAGAGAGAGTCTTTAAGAGTGAATAACTAACTTATGCCTAGTTTATACAGTGCAGAAGTGCAGGTCTTCTTCTTTGGGCTTATATAGGTTAGTAAACAGATGTGGAGATGTTTTACAAAGCTGTCAACCCGATGTCAAGCTAGAGAGGACGCCTGGGGTGCCTTGAAGTACAGTTGTGCCTGAAGTGGAACTGTGCAACCTATCCACTACAACCCGCTGATGCAGTTGGGTGCCTCAATTAGTGGCACTCTAGAAGCGCAAGCGCAGGCCCCCCACACCCCCCCTCCACCCAACGGTCGGCGTGCTCTGCTCCTCTATGCATTCATATGGTACGTATGCCAACCGAGATGAGGATGAGAATTGAGAATTGTGAATTGTTTAGATTGGAATTGGGTTTGGGGGTTACGCCTCTCTGTGGAGCGGGGTGGGGTAGGTTGGGTTGGCTGGGGGGTGGTACTTTTAGCTTAGAGCTTGGGGTGATGGCGAATCAAAGCAAAGTGTGCAAGTGTATGCCATTTTAGCTCAGAGTCACACACTTTGTGTGTGAATGACATGGCACAGCCAGCGGCAGCTTCGAAGACAACACCGGCGACATATGCACAACAGTCAAACAACAACAACAACAACGACACATGGAGGCGGCTTTGTCAACGCTGCTGCCAGTCCTAGAGAAATACATGAGACCCATCGAGCGAGCGAGCGAGAGAGAGAGAGAGAAAGGCATAGAGAATTTGCAAAAGACATATAGAAAAGCAAGAGAGATGCAGAGAGACAGAGACAAGTGGCTCTCGGGTCGGTAGGTCGATGCAACTGGCAAACTGGCAAACCGGCAACTGCAACTGCAACTGGCATGCAAATTACTGTCGAGCATGCTCATCTAAATTAGCTACACAGAATGGGCGCACGGGGGCGAGGCAATGGCCTGGAGCCGGGTCTGGGAGTACTCCCGGAATATTCCGGGCATGAGTTTGCTTGGCTAGCTCAGTTTAACTGCCAGTTGATGGCTCCCACAGACGGTGGCATATGCATAATTATTTTTATTATTATGATTTTCCAAAGCCATCGTCCTCGTCCTCGTCCCAGTCCTTGTCCTCATTGTCACGCACATTGACTTGATGGGTTTCGAAAACGAATTATCCAAAAATTCAAAGTTGACGGATTCTTATAGAGGTATTCCAGATTGGACCTCACATGACGTCTTGAGTTTGGATGTAGAACATATGGAACCTTTTGTATATTGAAGTTCCACTGTGTGGTGGCCATGTCGTCGACTCCGCCAACATCTTCTTACCTCATTTTTTGTTTGCAACATTTGTTGTTGTTGTTGTTGTTGTCGACATCAAACCAACACGGCCCCCAACGCAATGTGCCGTAAAAATAATTATGGCTGCAACTGCACAATTTCCAACTGCTGCTGCTGCTGCTCCGCCCTCCAACCCTTTTCCGGCTTTTCCTAAAGAAAGGCGCGAGCAAACAGAAACGAGAAAGAGAATTGTAGAGTCAACCAAAGTTACTCCTAGTTAATTCCATGCATAATTCCACACCCCAAAAAGGCAACGCTTTCTACACCTGCTTGCCAAACATACATATATGTACATATATATGGCTAGAAATCGGTGATGCAGTATCAAAGGATGCCATCAAGAGACATAAAAAAGGATGCATATAATTAGCATAATATCGATAAGGACTTTAGAATGCCAAAGAGGCGGAGTTCCCTCTGATTAAGGCGAATTGTTGAATACCCTTTCAGCTACAGCATAATACAGTAAGTGGCCTAACGAGTCAGTTTAAATATAAATCAAATATTACATACTTAAACGGATGTCAATGTCTCTTTCACCCTAAGGACAAGAGTTCCTAAACTAAAGATCTTTATTTTGGCCTAAAGTTTAGAGGCAACTATTGAAATGGTTTAGACTCTATTCAAAGTTAGTTTTGTAGCTTGAAATTGCCTTCGAAGTTTTTAAACGGGATTGATATTATCCATGCTCTTAAAGACTTTGTCCGTAATTCCATTGCTAAATGCTTTATAGATTTCTTAAAGGTATAACCCATTGTTATGAGGAGGAAGGCCAACTTTGTCGTTTTGTCATGAAGCCAGCTTAAAGATTTCAGATTTCAGATTTCCAGATTCAGCTGCATTGCACCACCAATCGACCAGCAAACACCCTTAGAGCAGCCAACCAAACGTCATTCGCTGTGTTTTTTCGGGTTTCTGGTTTTTAATGGGATTTACCTAAATGAGAGCTAATAATGGCAGTTGGGTTGGGCGGATGGTTGAAGTAGACGAGTGGAAAATATATCCGGGTAAAGCGAAAATTTCGCATGCCATTTGATGTCGCTCCAGTCCAGACACAGTTTCTCTCTCCTCCCCTCTCTCCCTCCATCTGTCGCTCGCTAGCTCATTCTCGCCATCACTTCACCGACTCCATCATGATTATTATTAGCACATTACAGGATGGCTTTCAAGGAACAGGAGAAGAAGATGGATGGGTGGATGGATGGATTGGTGGACTGGTGGATGGGAGTTTGCTAGATGGTATGTAGCCGGGAGCACAAGTGCAGAGAGGCCACTCAAGCAACACACTCGACACACTCAACACTCGAGAAACGAGAAACGAGCCTGGGCCTTGGATCGGACTCTGACCTGGGTGACATTTTTGGGCGGAAGCATCAACGGAACTTGCATATGTATGCAACCTAAGCCTAATCGAGGCAGTTCCACTAGGATACGGCAACAGGGTAGAGGGGAGAGTAGAGGGAATGTACAATTTTTGCGATACAGGGAGGAAGCTGTAGAATTGCCACGTCTAGAGGCACTTTGGCTAACTTGCATTTTAAATACGTGTATGAGTGCGTGTGTGTGTGTGTGTGTGTGTGTGTGAGTGTGTGCCTACAGTGAACACCCAGAGGACAGGTCATGGAATATGACCATACGGTTGCTGGCATGCAAGCCACATAGAGTCTTCTTGGACCAGGTCAAAAAGAGCTCAACGCGCCCATCTCATAATTATCTCCTCGCTTCGCTGCCATTGTGAAGACTTGCGGAGACAGTTTAATAATCATAAAAATAGCCATCCACTATAAAAGAAGGGAGGGGGGGGACGAGCACAGATAGAAAGAGCCAAAGGCAGAGGGAGACAGAGGGAGAGCACCTTATGCTTGTTGCATGTCACCGTGGTCACAATTGTGGTCCCTCCATGAAAGCCATTACACGCTATTCCCTAACTCACGAGTGGGCCAGATGTGAAAGGGTCCAATTCAAACACACACATATGTACATACATACACACATACATACATATATCAAATGCTTTTAACAATGTATTGTTAGTTAAAAATTAAGCAACACTTTATCAAAGTGTAAACAGGAATCGTCTCTTAGACAGAATCTTAATCAAATTGTCACCACAGATAAGGTATTCAACATTGTTTATATGGATGGAAATTAAAGAGCATTGCATCAGTCGATGAGGAAATCACTAAATCACATGGTCAATGGGGTGGGGGAGGGGGAGAAAATGAAAACTAAAAGCAAAACAAAGCAAGACCAAAACCAAATGAATTTCTGTTTATAACTAAAAATAAAACGTTTTGTTTCTTTTGTATTGTTGTTGTTGTTATTATTATTACTGTGTGTGTGTGTGTGTGTGTGTGTGTTTGGATGGTTGTTTCATGCAACTTTTACCATAATTGCAGAGACAGAAGAGACATATAGGAGTTAGAGTTGGATTCAGAGTCAGAGACGGAGACGGAGCAACATTATGACATCGGGAAGCGACAAGCGAAACGCAACTGGGCATAATTACAACAATTTGTTGCCTAGTGTTTGACTACAATAACAACAACAACAACAGCAGCAACAACCAAAGATCCTCTATGGACATGGTCTTTATTGTCATGCTTGAATGATGCAAACGACGAAAGACAACAACAAACGAAGACAAAGTGCAAGAGCCACAGAAACAGAAGCCAAAATGTCACGCAACATTCAAAAAGGTGGGAAAAACACAAACACACAGAGACACACACAGACACACACAGACACACACAGAGACACAACAAGAAACTTCTCCTTCTGTTTCTGTCTCCATGGCAGAAGAAGTACAGGCAAGATCGATGCTCTGGAGCTGCTGCTTGATGATGATGATGGCTGAATTCTTGTCACACATCATTTCAACGCTTTCAACGCTTGTTGCGCCTCCAAATTAATTGCCGCCTGTGCAGCGCCAAAATTTAATGCAAAGTTTAATAAATACAAGCAAGGCGCCCGCTCTGAATCGGCTCAACAGTTTCAAACTCTTCCATTTTCGGACTAATTAGTTGGATTCAACGGGGGAGCGCAGGCGCCAGAGTTCAGAGCGGAGAGACCAAGTTGCGAGTTGCGAGTTGGAACAACGGTAGGATATGCGCGCCACATGCCTCATTATCAACAATTGCACATTGTGCCACATTTTACAGTTAATTCTTTCCGCCTCTGTTTGGAACAGAACAGTCAATGGCAGGGCGAATTGCCTCCCTACCAACCTCCCACTCCCACTCCTCGTTGCTCCCTGCATTTTGCCTTTTCCTTGGCTTCCTTTTTGGTCGGTCTCTGTATTCGTCAAGCTAAATTGATGTTGAAATGTTCAGCACACTAAAATGAATTTACTTTTTTGGTCAACATCCGAAGGGATTCCTCACTCTCCAGAACAGATACACACACACACACACACACACAATGAAATAACAATCATCTGATTTTGAATGAAAGATATTCATTAACTTTCAATGGCAATGACAACAATGCTTTTTCACTGTATGTGTTTGTTGGATTCGAAATTTCTTCATTTTTTCTGTGCCTTCAAATTAACAGGAGAAGATGAGTAGTTCTTATAGATCAGTTTTAATCACTCATATCAACATTATTCAATTCTTAGAACTAGAAATATACTTACGTACTAATAGTTGGCAAAGTTGTAGGTCTAGTAAAACAATGAAACCTCGATATAAAGAATCTGAAGGCAACCCAGAATACTTTTCGTTTAAGTAGGTCCTTAGCGTACTTATTCTTGGTATTTATCTTGACTTTTTCTTTATAACGTTTCACTGTAGGTATATAGTAGGTATACATACATACATATAAGTATTAGGTATGTTGAATGTTGAGTTGGTGGTGAGACTCCAACGTCTCCTTAATAATTTTGAAAATAGATGTTTGTATTCAACGTATATCCTAGCATAATTTCTAATTTTAGTCGTAAGTTTTATCTAAATATATATATTTAAGGGGTTTTTTAATTAAATTTTCTCCCCAACTTATCTCATAATATAAGTATTACCGTTAAGCATCAATGTCTAGCAAATTATTATATGTTTAAGTAGAAAATGCCAATGCAGAATGAACTCTTAACCCTTGGAATTATACTCACACATATCAAATGTATATATCAATATTAGGGAATAAATGAATGAATGAATGAAAAAAGTACGTTCTATATAAAGTTTCACTGTACGTACGTATATAGTATATACATATATATGTATATATTTTAGATATTTGATATTGTTCTTTAAAAACAGACGAAATTAGCATATAAAAAGTTCAATATTGACTAAATTATCATGTGAAACCCGAAAGGCTAAGCATCATATCTTAACGCTAAAACTAGTTGAGAATTAGAAAAAGTGTTAAATGATTGTTTGAGTTCAATACATTTCAAAGAAATTGAGGTAATTCATTAAGTTCAGTCTTTATATTAAACGTTTTTCTCCACATTTCCTTGTTTTCAGAAGATAATCTAATGAAAACTCTTAAAATTTTTATTCATCTTGCAAATACTTATAATTATAATAAAGGATCTACGAGATAAACTATGACTAATATATTCAGGTCTGGACTGGATACATTCCCATCTCAAATGAATGCATATCCTTTAGCTTGCTCAACATATCACAATATAAAAAACTTACTTATTCATTGCTAATAGTTATGATAGTTGAAATTTCGACTCTTTAATTTCTGATATTAAATATAGAATTCAATTTACTAAAATGACTTCTATTCTTCTATTCAATGAAGTCAAGATCCCTTGATTGAAGATTGAAGCAAATAAATATATTATCCTTAGAATGTTAACCTCACGAATGTTTGTGATGTTTAAATGAAATATATGAATGATGGCAACTTAATTAGTCACAGAATCTAAAACAGACTGAGACATGTTAGTTAGAGGACTCCTAAGTATGCTGGAGGAGCTAATTTGTTTTGGTTTCGTAAAGCGAATCTAACTAACGAATTGCGCGCCAAAAAAATAGCCAGACAGAGCTTATAATATATGTATATTTATATGGATATGTTTCTATTATGTGTGTGTGCGTTTTGTGTGGATACATTGGAAAAAAGGACACAGCATGAGGCAAGGACGAAAACAATTCGCTGCATGGCCAACTTCGGGATGCCTTCGGTATTCAATTTAACTCTCTGTCTGATTTCGAGCTGCCATTGCCATTTGGCATTTGAACCGTTTGCCGACAGGACACGGCGGTCCACGACAGAGAGAAATGTGGCAACAGCGGCGACGGCGACGGCAACGTCAACGGTAACGGCATTTATCTGCGCATTTTGCATAACCATAGAGAAACGGCAGATTTTGGAATTGTTTTCCATAAATAAATAGCTTGATTTCATTGCGTACTCTGGGCTTTAGTTCAGTGGATCGCATATTTTTTGCACATTTTATGGAACGCCAGCTGATTGACTGTGTGCAGGACCACATTGCCGCTCACTGTAAGGCAACAGGACATTTACAGCTGGTACAACATTAAAGCTCACTGTAAATGCCGTTCGAATGTGCTGGCCAATGGCAGGCCATGGTGGCATGTTCCTCTGCTGGCAGGCGCCATCTCGCTTCCACCCATTGACTTACACAGCTGTCGGCCAATCAGAGTGCTCGATTCGGCCATTGAAAATGGAATGTTGTTGCTGTTGCTGTTGCCTGAAACGACTTAAGCAATTGTTGTTCGTTTTCTTGTGCCCCCTTTTTGCTTTTGGTTGTTCTTTAATATATTTGTTTGTGTTTCTGTTGCTGTTGTTGGTTTTTAACTAAAAGTGTCACCTGAAATCTTGACTCTGTCTCTGGAGACAGATAGTGTGAGAGCAGGCGAACCTAAGAGAGAGAAAGAGAGAGAGGCTGAGGGGTAGGACTAATGCTAAACGAAATGTTCTTCATTTTGTTTTTTGTAACTTTTCACATCCAAATGAATTACTAACAGAAATTGAATTTAAATTTTTTCCTTGCCATTCCCTTGCCTTTCCTCTTTGGTGGCCAACTTTGCATTGCCAGAGCGCAAAAATCTTTGAATTCTTCATCTGCTGCGAATGATGCTACTGACACACCAAACTGTGTCTCGAAGGATGTGCATGAGCTGTTATCCTGCGAGAAAAACATGTTTGTTTGTTTGAGTGGATTTCATTTACTCACTCAAATCGACGAAGACGCGACGCGACGGACCGCCATTGCCTAATTAACTCGGCAAACACCGTCGCTCTGCTGGCGTCGCTGCTGTGGTGAGATTTTTTCTGTTCTCCTCAGCATTCCCATGCCTGACTGTCTGTTCGAGTGTGTGTATGTGAGAGAGGGAGAGTGAGAGAGAGAGAGCGCGCACCCGTATGTATGCATGTGTGTGAGTGTGCGTGTGTAGGTTCGATGCCCAGACGAAGTGCGGCATGTATGGACGGACGAACAAGCGAACGCACGATGCTCTCGCTCGAAGGATTTTTGCATTGAACGCGAGGCCGAGACTGAGGCTGAGCTTCGGCTTCGAATTGAAGGATCAACGCAGGCAACTTAAAATACAGATTGAAATCAAAGATTTAGCTTTTAAGCTTGCGCCATTTTGTTTTCAGCAGGAAAAGCGAAACGAAATGAAAACGGTGTCAAAATGCTTGTCAAACATTAAAAAGCCCACGCTAAACGAAGACAACAGAAGAAGAAACATCAACAACAACAACAACGTCAACAAGAAAAGCAAGAGGCAAAAAGAACTAAGCTAAGCTCGGCTAAGCTTTTCTGCCCCGACGTGTGGTGGAAACATGATTGTGGGTAACACCATCATCATCGTCGTCGTTGTCGTCGTTGTCGTCGTCGTCCTCCACCTCCGTTCATGGCCATTCTCCTCCCATCCTCTAACCATGCAACAGAGCAACAAAGTAGCGACAACTGCTGCTGGTTGCCGTTGCCGTTGCCTTTGGTTGACTTTGTTTTGCTCTCTTTTGCTGGTGATTTTTGTCGCGCAGCTTTCGCTGCCAACGTCGTCGTCGTCGTTGTCGTCGTCGTCGTCGTGGTCGTTGTCGCTCTGTCATCATCTGCGCCGACTTGGACTTGTCTTAACCCGGCCCGTTTGTGTTGCCTGCTTGGTGCTTTGGCTTGGACACGTTTTTCGGCCAGCAGCAGTTGCAGCAGTCGCTGTCACGTTCACGTTCACATTCGTTTCTCAGTGCTGGATGTTTCGTCGATTATTTTATACTTTGTACCACTATTGAGAGTCCGTACTTGCCGTAGCCGTAGCCGTTCAGTGGCGTTGCCTTTTGCGCCTTTGCCGTCGCCGCGTTCGTTCGCGCCAGTCAACGCACTGGTCCTTGATTATGTCCTGATTGCATGGCGTATGCGTTTTGACAAAGAGACGAGAGGAATTTCGTTTATTCGCCGTGTTCTGTGCGTGCGTGTTGTCGATCTATGTTTAAATTTAGTATAAACATTCGTATTTTATTTTTTTTTTTCGTACTTCTTCACAAAAATCATAATGATTAATAACCAAATTCTTGAAAACAAGTGCTAAATAAGAGTATATAGTGTGTGTGAGTTAATAAACTTAGTAAATGGACTATCAAATCGACATCATACAGGATCAAGGTTGTTTATCCTTCTAACACACTGTCTCATTTGGATATTTTGGATCGGAAATCTTACAAAATCTCGCGACAAACAGTTTGCCCTTACCCAAAAGGTTTCTAAAAAGAATTGAATTAGTCATAAGGTTCGAATAGAAATTCAAATTGCTAAAGCCCCTCTCGTGAGTAACTCCACTTATCGCCTCTTAACTCAAACCGCACTTTCAGCTAATAATGCCATATCAACTAACCATTATGGCCAAGAAGGCATTCAAGCATGAACTTTGCATTTTGCCTCGATCAGAAGAGGACCGACCAGAAGATGATGAAATCTCAGAATTTCCAACTCGATTTCCAGTCTCAGTCGCAGTGGCTGTCTCTGACAATCAATCCGTCTATCTATCCATCTATCATATATTATTTGCATTTGTCAAATCAAATTTGACAGCTGTGGAAAACATAATAGCATACCCCTTCACACACACAGACACACACAGCACAACAATGAAACTATGGAAAAGGCAAAAAAACAAAAGCATTCCCAGTCCGGTTTTAAGAGACTTGTTTTTGGTGTGTCTTTGGCTAGAACTCGATTGTTGCGATTATTAGCTCTTGTGGGCGCAACTTGTTAACGTTGTTAAGCTGAACTCTTGACGAGATCTCATAGCTAATGTATATGGTTGACGTGAAGACGTGAGACTATGATCGATTTGCACATTAACCAAAATTAATCAAAATAAATGGATGGAACATTTTGAAATTTCATTCAGAGTTGAATTTCTTCTTCTTTTTAAGCCTGTAATAACGGCTTAATTCATAAATTGGCTGGCCATCTCCCATATCAATGGACAGAAACATTAAAAATGCCATGACTTATTAAGATTTAAACGTACTCGCAAGGTGATGGGGGTGGGGAGACGATTGAAGTGGTTGGTGGCAGGAGATGAACCAAGAAACAACGGAAGCAGGCGAAGGGAGATTGGCATTGAATTTTGTATTGTAAGCCGTTAAGCGAGCCAGCTAGCGGCCCATTGGATGGGCCAAGGGATGAGACTTTTACTATTATAAAATTCAGAGTGTTATGGGTTGTTCTATGCCCAAGACGAGAAACGAGAATCGAGAATTGAGAACCAAAGGGCCAAACAGAGCTCCATTGTTTGTGTCCTGTTTCTGTTGTTGTTGCTGTTGTTGTTGTTATTACCGGCGGAAGAATGGAATTGCTGTTGGATGGATGCTTTTTACGGAGCTGCTGCTGCTGCTGCTGTTGCACTTATAAAAATACAAAAACGAGGGTTGAAAAACTGAAACGAAACTGAACTAAACTCCGAACTGAGCTCAACTGGCGACGACGCACTCACTTAACTAAAAATATAAACAGGACAGAAAGGACGAGCTGTGCGAGTGCTGCTTCTGTCTATTGCCAGCTGACGTACCGCGCCAATCTACCGACTGACTGCCCGACTGACTGACATGAAAACTTCACTTCACTTCAGTTTCATTTACAGGCAAGCACACGCAATTTTGTATCTATAGAATTTCTCCAATGATGATGATGATGACGATGATGATGATGATGATGATGGTGGTTGTTCTTGGCCGTCGCGGGGTGGCAGATACTCCTGGGTCGCAAGGTTTTTTGTTGTTGTTTTTTTTTTGGTGGGGAGGTTAGTGTGCTCTCTTTCTCGCTCCTATTCTACCCCACTCACTCTCACTGCTGCTGCTGCTGCTGATTTTCCAACGTGTTGTAATCCCATTTGCAGGATTGCGGATTCAGGAATCAATTACGAATTTAATTTATAACACAGAGCGCGAGCGTCGTGCACAGGAAGCACAAAATTTAGATGGAAACGCTTCGGGGTGATGAGGGTTAAGACCGGCTCCTGTTCCTGTATATGGCATTGGTGTGGGTGTGGGTGTGGGTGTAAGTAATATTGAATGCGGGAGCACACCACACATAGAAGGACACAGAAAGCGAGAGAGAGAGAGAGAGAGAGAGAGGAGATGTGGCTGCGATCATATTGATTTTATAAGCAACAGCCAAAAAATATCAAACTCAGACTCAAGTATATATATGTACATATATGTATTTTGCGCCCCATGGCCCGAGTGTTTGGTTTCTTTGTTCGTTCGTTGCGGGCGGAGCACTTCATTTTGAGCAGCTTTTGTAATGAAACTTTCAATTTGCTGTCAAGTCAACGCAATCATCGAAAGCATCTCACATGGCCCACCATTCTCATCCTCATCCCCATCCCCATCCTCATCCCCAACGTTTTAAGCCAACCCAAGTTAACAGTCTGACAATGTCAGAGAGATGCCAAGAGGAAAAATTCTCCTTCTTTTTGCCTCCTTTCTTTCCTGACATTGCTGAAATGATTTGGCCACAAAAGTTGTGCCTCTAAGCGGCCCCGCAGAATGTAAATAAAAATAAGGAAGAAAAAAATTACACGTTTTCTTCACATTTTTTGTAAGTGTGCGGTTTTTCTTTTTCCTCTGACAATTTGGCGCATTTTCACGCTATTTCTATTTGTTTGCCAACAAAAAACACAGACACACAGGGGAATGGGCGGAGGAATTCTCAAGGTAGAGAAAGAAATGAGAAACACTTGACAGAGACAGTTTTCGGTTTAATTGCTATGCAAATTTTTGAAAAACTCAAGCAAAAAAGACTGCCAAGTGCAGTTATTTTAAGATGATCTCCTTTTGTTGGACAAACCCATTGTAAAATCCACACAAAAGTGGTTTCAAAAACGCTTAAAGATTAATATTTTCCATGTAAGACTTACACGATTAATAAGAGCCAATATACAAAAAGGATTCACTCGATGAAAACTAAAGAAAAGTTCCTTTTCCGTCTTTATGCTAATTGATTTACCCATTCGACTATCGACTTGATACTATACATGTTCGATTTTAAGTTTACTTGTGGAGAGAAAGTAATCGACCATTTAAATGGAACGCAATACCAGAAACCCGCTCTCATTAGAAGTCTCCCATAACCCATCTCAACCCAAACTATCCACTTGCTTCTTTATTGACTTCCTATACCTGGAGCAAGCACTTTAACGCTTGATCCAATACCAACTTCCCATTGTAACCAACCCGTTTCTACGATCAATAGACGATGATCAGCCCTCTTGAGGTGTATTTAAGGCCCCGATCCCTAGAAGAATGACAGTCTAAGGTTTAGTCTGGCCTCGGAACCAGAAGTACAATCAAGTGATTAATAAACGAACTATAACTTTGAATCGAAACTTCTGTGTGATTAGTTCAAAGGAAGAGTCGTGTGTGTCCTCTTCCATGTGTATCCGAAGGATCATGGTAAAACTCGTGACTGGGGACCAGACTCATACTCAAGACTCGTAACTTTATAGAATTTATAACTATCATCCACTCTAATATAGTATTTCTCATCAAGTTCAGGTAAAAATATTATATTTGAAATATAATTGGATAAAAAATTGGGGTAGATGGATAAAAGTTTCTTCAAAGGTTCAATTTAAATGAAGTAAGTCGTCTCACCGACTTAGGTATACCATACAATTACCGGAGATAATTGAGTTTTTTTTAAATTGCGGGGGCGGATAGGGGCGTGGCAAAAATTTGAAATAAACTTGACCAATTTACAAACTACACGAGTCAACATGCAGAATTTGGTGACTCTATCTTTTATAGTCTCAGAGATCTGCTGGTTCAAACGGACGGACAGACGGTCATGGCTAGATCGACTCGGCTGTAGATACTAATCAAGAATATATATACTATATGAGGTCGGAGAAGCTTCCTTCTGCCTGTTACATACATTTTGGCGAGCTAAATATAGACAATGTGTTTCTTAAGAGGTTCCGATTTCAATCTGAGGGACAAACAGTTGAACCTACATAAAGAGTACCTACATATATTAGATAGGTTTGATGTCTCTTCTGAATATAAGCATTTGTTTTAGAAAAATTTCCAATATTTTATTGCCATTTCGTCTCAAAGCTTCCGATTGGATGGAAATATGTTGATGGATGCTGATGGAAAGTAGAGAAAGTGAATATTTTAGTAGGGGAAAAAGGCAAATTTGATCAAAAACTTGCACAAAAAGTGTTCTATATGAAACCATAGTGATAACTAATGATGATGTTCGTTTCAAAAGACCCGAAAACCAACGAGATTGGCCATGTCCTTTTTCGACTACCACAGTGTGATTCTGGAACTTTATATCAAAGAAATTTGTTAGTTTTCCAATCTAGTTCAATGTTATTTTTGATGTTTGATGTAAAAATATAATGAAATACCTGACAAGGATATCAATAAGCCGATAAACTAGCATAGTTTGTCCTTGCCAATAGAGTCAAAGCACAATAAACTTTATAAATTTCATCAGAGAAAACAAGTGACAACAAGTTAAGTAATTAATCTATAATCGAAACGTTCTTATAAAGTCTGTCTTCTATAGTGATCCGATTAATCGGAATCCTGGATATAAAATGTCTTCTAAATTTGTGCTCCGAAGGTTGCATTGATCCACATGGACAGACGGATAGACGGACAGTCGGAAAGACGGAATACTGTACATATTTGTTTAGATTTATTTAAACATTGAATAGACTTGTAAAGAGAAGATTAAAAACTTCTTCGACTTCGCATATAGCTTAAAACTGACTCCGATTCGCACAGTGGTTTAAAAGGCTATTAAAAAAGTTATTGAATTTTGCTTAGACATTTTGTCAGGGTATCCAAACTCTATATAATAGAAATAGGATTTTGTAAAGTTAAAGAAAATCAACTTGGTCAGAGCTCAAAATGTTTTCAAGCATTCAAACTAAAGATGGAAACACAATTTGAATACTTTTCTATTCGTTGGCTTTGAATGTGAACAGACAACGAATACAGTAGAATCCGATTATAACGTCCGTCCGGTTATAGCGACAAACTTATATGAAAGGGCCTCCGGTTAGGTCCCTTGAGTGCCGGATTCCACTGTATACACTACCGTTTCTAATGCAAAACTTACTAATTTATCTAATATCAGCAAAATGAATATAGAATGTCAAAGAAAAGGAAAAGAAAGCAACTCCATTCTAATTTCTTTTCTTGGCACTTTCAATGCAATATCCATAATGGTCATGGAATCGAAAGAAGGACAAAAGGCTGACAGAAGTCTTTGGTTTTGTGAGGAGAAAAGGGTGAGTGGGTGGATGGGTGGGTTTTGTTGTTCTTGTTGCAACTACTGTTGGACCCACCCTCCACCACCCACCCACACCCACACACACATTCCTATGACTTTTACATTAATGAGCATGTTTATGTCCAAGTGGGGGGGGCGGATGGGGGAAGTGGCACTATAGTAGACAGAATGTCAAACTATTGCAAGGGTATCCAACAATTCGAGTTCAGCAAGTAACTAAAATTTCCATTTGTATTTCCTTTTGATGATTTTTCTCTTTGTTGCGTACGTATTCTGATTTTTGTTTTTGTGCGTTTTGACATTTGCCTCGGTTCTGAATTACTTTTTTGGTTAACGCTCGATTTCATTTGATGTGCCCGCTGGCGCGGTCAGGCATTTAGTTGATTGGGTCGACCACAAAATGCAGTTGTTGTTGTTGTTGCTGGACACGCAAAACTCCAGCTACAACAAAGTGAAACAAAGACAGCAATAGTGAGTTGAAATATAAGTGAGATGGATAGAGCAAGAGAATGTTGACCTGAGAACGTCCCCAAGTTTCAGTTTCTGGGTTGCCTTTTTGTGTGGCATAATTGCTGAAACGCCTCGTCAGGCTGGCGCCTTTTTTATTGCAATGTTTCCCGCACACACACACACACACACACACACATACATAGGAAAAACATGCACAGTGTGTATTGCAGCAGGATTCTTTTATAATGAGCTGGTCAGCCATGCTCAGTTTTTCCTCTATTTTCCTCACCTTTCTTTCGCTCTCTCTCTCTCTGTCTCTCTCTCTGTCTCTCTCTCTGTCTGCTTTTTACACCCCCACCACGTCCACCTTGCCTGGCTTTTCCATTTCCCAATGCTTTTTGCATAATAAACGTAAAGTTTGCTTTTTAGCGCATCATAAAAGTTGTGCCAGGTGTCATGTTTTCATTTACACTTTACCTTCTTATAGTTGCCAGTGAGTTTTATGAGAGAAAAATAGTTGTACTAGTTGTAGCTTAGTTATTGTTATTGCTGGTTGTTGTTGTTGTTGCTACATCCAGCACAAGAGTACGAACTGAAAGTTTCCTTATTCGGTGTTTTATATTCAAACTCATTTGAGGTAAATTGCTTTAAGACTTATTCCTATATGAATAAATTCTGAAATCAATAATGAGACAATTTTAAATATTTTCTTTAATGAATAATAAATGGTTTAAGTGACCAAAAGGTAATTGGATATTTCAAGAATATACTTAGAGAGTGGAGGCAAGTACCTCTGGTGGGGGAAGTCCAACTGAGTGACGTCACAAATTCAAACTCAAACGATCCTAGAACTTGCTGAACTTATGAGAATCATTAAGGATATAGAAGTTTACCATGAAAAAGGCTTTCGATAAGCATTTGACATTGTATATAGACCTACTCTTGGCTAATTCCGCCTATTATATATGTCTTTATATGTAGATTTGACTAAATTTAATGAAATTTCTAGTTTAAGAAGTTTAAAGGTGATTCAATCTATCGTGTATTTGAGATATTCATTTCAATTTGTGAATCTTTTGCAAATTTAATGCGCGAATCATTGTATACCAACAAATTAAAGATCAAATTACAAATGGGCGAATCCTTCTACTATATACATACATACATACATATGTATATGTATATGCTCATACTGTTTGTGTGTGTGTATGTTCTCGTATGTATTAACATGGCCTTTCGTGTGAGCTCTGGCAAAGATGCGCCATTGCCCATTTATGTACAGTAGTCCAGTCCATACCCATTATTTTGTGAAAGTTAAGGGCGTCAGGGCCCCGAACGAACGACTAGCGCACTGAAGTCAGAGCCCAGACACAACAACCAAGACATTTTGCCGTTTGCCCATTGGCAAAAAAAAAAAAAAGAATGAAAAGCGTAGGCGACTTGATGGCGACGTGGAGATGGAAGACAACTCCCCAGTCAACTTGTCTCTATGTATACACAGGCATGATGGTTGTGTCTGTGTCTGTGTGTGTGTGTGTGTGTGGAGGGAAAATTGTCAAGTGTTGGTGTTGGGTGTGAATTTTGTGTACTTTGGCCACTCCTTTTGCACAACGAGAAGCGAGAACTTCCCACTCGCTGGCTGAGTGCGAATCGTCGTCTTGGCCAATCGCTTGTGTAAACACACACACACACACACTTACATACAGTGGCACAGCGACACCCTACATACCCATATCCCACCTTTCTGGCATGTGCCCTTAGAGCTTTTCACACAAAAAGTGTTGTCCTCATCCTCATCCGACGTCTCAACTGTACCACATCTCCCTTGCCCTAAACATAGCTAGCTTTCTTGCTCTCTCTCTCTCTCTCTTTCTTCTTCTCTCTCTTTCTCTTTTCCACTGTCTTTCTAGTCGTAGCGATTATTCATATTGCAGTTTGTGCTTTAGCTTGGAGTTTGCCATCCATTTATCTTGCCACATTGTTCCATTTCATCCTCCCCATATTTTCCCCCCATACCCACTGACTCCCTGGTCTGGTCTGGCCTGGTCTGGTCTGCTCTGTTCGTTTCGCTTGCGGCGCGGCGAGCAAAACGCTTTTGTGTGTTTAATTGCTTGTGAAGAGCAGCGGCGCTTTTCAATGGAAAATGCAAAGAAAGAAGAAAAAAAAAAAAAAAAAAAACAAAATAATAATAAAACAAAAAAGAAACCAGAAGTGAAGAAGAAAAAAAAAAATGTAGAAAATAAAGCCAAGCAAAACAGAAAATGCCTTCAAATTGTTCTTTCACTGACCCAAAAATCAGGTAATCGAGGGGAGGGAGGGAGCCATAAGCAAGCATTGACACTTGAGTGGAGGTTTCCTCGATTCGGCAACAACTTCACTTGGCCACTTTATCACGTTTCTCAATTTCCATGGGCCTTAGCTCTCAATGGATGTGGTGTGCGTGTGTGCGTGTGTTGTGTTCAAAAAACTCTTAATGCCCATCAAAATCTTAACACGTTTGCATTAGAAAAACTAGCTTGATTCCCATTGTAAACTGGCAAAAAAAAAAAAAAAACAGAAACACACACAACAAAAAACTATAGCATACTTTCCAGCCAACATTTGCCATGCGAGACCAAGTTGTTAGTTGCATAAAAACCATAAAACACAAAGAATGCGCCAACCAAAATACTCTAACAATACAAATCTGTTTAGCTGTTGTTTTCTCTCCAAATCCAAAAAGAAACAGAACAGAACAGAAAATGAGTAACGAAATGCAGTTTTAGATAAGATTTACTCATTGCGATTAAGTACATAGCTTTTTACTTGCGAAACTACGTCCTTGATCTGCTATAATTCGAGTGGGTAAACCAAATAAAGATACGGCTGATTTTACAGCCTTAATGCAGCTTTCAGAATCTATATTTAGTGTGTGATAAAAATAAACAAACTTGGTAAAAGCATCTATAAGAACGATGACATATTTCTTCAAATCATTTTTACCACTCATTTTTCCTATAATGTCAATATGTATCGTATGCCATGGTATTTCAATTTCTTGCACTTTTCCCACAAGTGGCTTAGATACTTTACATGTGATGCAGTTTTCTACAAACCTACGCACATATTTGGACATATTTTCGAAAAAGTAATAACCATAGACCTTGTCATATTGTCCTCTTGTTATATATATAGGTACAGCATACTTTCGGGTTCTTATTTTGTTAAGGACTCGGTTGCAAGTGCTCAACTAAAGTTAGATAAAGTTAAAAACAAATAGCATACGTACATACATACATACATACGTACATATGCATGTGTGGAATGGCTGAGAAGGGCAAAAGGGAAATGCACTTTGTTTTTCACACATTGCCCTTACTGATTAACTTTTGTGTGTTGAGCTGCAAAAACAAAAACAACAACAAGCAAAGGATGCGTGGCGAATATAAACAGACACACACACACACACACACACACTTGCACACAGAGATAAACAGAGAGCGCCAGACAACGAGTCTGGCTATGTGTGTATGTGTGATAGACAGGCGTAAAGTTAATTAAACAATAAATACACACTCTCTCACACACACACACATGGAAAGAGACGCGTTAAAAATGGCGAAAAACTACGGACTACACTTGGCAGCGTGGCGTGAAATTCAACACAATACACTCAAACATACACAGACACAGACACACACACATGCACATGCACATGCACATGCCCATGCACACATGCATGCAGTGTCTGTGTGTTGTTGCACTGTAATTGAGCAATTGCAGTCGGGCCCATCCACTTGACGCTCAAAAGTAGGCAACACTCATCAGCCAGACATCCAGCCACATAGACAGACTGAGACAGAGACAGAAACGTTATGACACGGAGAGCGCGCGCGAGAGAAAGAGAGAGAGAGAGCGCGAGAGAGCGAGCGAGCAAGCAGGATAGAGAGCGCGAGCTGAAGCTTTTCAAGTGTCCGTGTCCGTGTGTTCGTGTGTGTGTGTGTGTGCTTTGTTGGAAGCTGCTGCTGCTTGCTAACGGTAATTATTTAGTTCTGTGTAAACAGAAACAGGATCAAAAAGCATGTTTGGGGCTGCTTATTATTACGGAGGCATGAGATGTTGTTTTTTTTCCCTCGATTATAACTAATTCCAAAATATCTTGATGGAACTGGCTGCAGCTCAAAGGATAACAGCAAAACAACTGCACCTTTTGGAACGATTAGCTAAATTTCAAGTACATCAACTGGGATGGGAATGGAATAGGCTTATTAAGAGTCGTGGGCGCAACCAGGTATGGGCAGGGGAGGGCAATTTCCTTGAGTCCTGGATGAATAACGTTTCCCTAAATGAACTTTCAGCTCTAACAACTTTTACTTATCACTCTTTTCGATTGATACATGACTTCTTTTACTTTCCCCATTGAACAAGCTTGGAAAGAATACAGAAAATGAAGGAAAATAATTGCTAAAAAAACAACTACTTTTGTGGAATTAAATAGTAATTTAATATTGGCTAAGGATTTTGAACTTGAAAACATAAAACCAATCAGCAGAATCATACCCAAATGGCTTCGGTAGTTTATGGCTTTTAATTAAAGTTATGTACATACATACATACATATGTACATACATACATATATGTATATTTATCTTGCAAATCTATTTATATAAGAAACATTCACATTTAACAGGCCTGTTCAACATTTGCCTCCAACTTTAATGGCAAAGAAGCACCCACCCACCCACATACATATGTACATATGTATTAACGTCTATGTATGTATGTACTTATGTATACACTTGTATTAATTTACACATTGTCTATATCTGAACAGTGGCGGATTCTCGGGGGGGATCTCAATAAAAAGAAATCAGGATTTAACCTCTGAAACTGGTCAATTTTCCCTTCGAAATGTCCCCCCCATGACCGATTTTTCCCATCTAAATAATGAGCTAGATCCGCCACTGTATGTATGTATGTATGTATGTACATACATATGTATGTATGTATGTGTCAGTCTGGGTTTACATAAGGCTAGACATTTATTACATCGCTTTTGTTTCTTACGTAGAGTTTCTTTGCTTTTCTTTCCTTCATGTTTACTTGACACATGTGTGTATATACACACACACACACACACGTCACATACACATGTAGGCTGATACTTTGACTTGGGTAAACATCCCATTCATTGTTTTTGACAGCATTGAATTTCATTTTATGCTAATTTTATTGATTGTGAGAAAAAAATGGTTTACCCGAAATCCTCCCGGGAATTTCAACCATTTCATTCCACGAGAGACAAATTACATACAATTTCTTATACATATTTATGTATGTTTATTTGATTCTTAATACAAAATATTACATTAGAAAATCTTGGTATAATTAACTATATCATTTCCATTTCGCATCAAGACAAAAAATTTTGGGATGAATTTCGAATTTTCAATTCCAAAACGTAAAAGGAACCGAACCCAATACTTTGGGGGCGTGTTGTCGACCTGTCTATAATAAAATTTCCCCAAACGCCTTAAAATTTTCCAAATTTCACTTGAAAAATATTCAAACTAATCACTAAAAAGTGCGAAAAGTGATCCATTTATAAGTTTTTTTAGCATACATTCAAATATATTCCTTAAAAATGATTGAAACCTTTCTTGGTTTCCTGTTTTATAGAGAGAAATATGGTCGTTAAGGTGGGAAAGGGGGGGAGGATGTGTGTTTTTCTCACCAAAGTAGGCCAAAATTGTTTCTAAGTCCCTGAAGATAAACATATTGTTAGTTGTGAATTGAATTTAAAGTCTTTATAAACTTGAAGAAATGGGCAACGGAATCACGAATGGATCCCCTGGGACAGCTTTAACGAGGTAGATGGATGGAGTTGTTATTTTTTTTGTAAATATTTCACAACAATCTTGTCTGTTAACCGCAAATGAGAGATGAAGATGGAAAGGCAGTCAAAGTGTTAAACCATTCCCATTTGTCGTCACCTTTTAACGTTCCATTCGCCAATCCCTGCAACCCGCTGCACCTGTGCCAAACCCTTCCCATAAACATATTTAGATAATTTAACGCGCGTTGCTCGTAAATTTTCACACACACACACACACACACACGCACACAGACAGTCTTATAAAAGAACTAAACAAACAGGGCAACTAAACCATGTTAAGCAAATAAACATGCCAACACTCACACAAGTACACATAGAGATAGCAAGTGAGAGAGAGTGAGAGAGAGAGAGAGAGACAGCAGCCGCCCACGCTTAACCCCACACGTAACCCTCCCCCCACCCCCCTTGCTCATTGCAAAAAGCAGCCAGTCAAATAAATGCCGACAAATAAAGTTTTTCTGATAATTATGAGCCAGCCACCGGCATGTTGTGTGCATGTGTATGTGTGTGTGTGTGTGTGTGTGGGGGGGACAGGAGGTGTTTCTGTGTGTGTATGTCTCTGGGCACATACATAAACTTTTAATTAGCTACAAAGCGCCAACCAAAAAAAAATCAGTCATCTAAAAGAGAGGAGCTAGAGAGAGCAAGAACTAGAGATGCTACAGAGAGAGAGAGAGGGAACGGCAAGCGACGTCGACAAAGAGAGAGAGAGAGTGAACGCGAGAGCTTTTTACAATTTAAATACACCACACAGACACACACACACACACATGCAGGCAAACTAAATCAATACACCAAACAAGAGCAGATGCTGCCTCTGTTTTTGTTTTTGTTTTTGCTGTTAAGACAACGTCGCAAAGTTGCTCTCTTGGAGAGTATAAACGTTTTTGTTTTGTATTTGTAACGCTTGTTGGCTCAAAAGGCGTCAAGCAGCATTTTGGTTGGTTGTTTTTTAACACCTTTCGCTTTGGCTTGGCATTGCTCTTGGTGGTGATTCGTAAATACCACCATTATATCCAATTTGCATGTGATCATGACCCACTGTCATGCAAATGTTTCATTCATAATAGTGTGAGAGTGTGTTTGTGTGAAGAAATTAAATGTAAACTATTGCAAGTGAAAACCTTTTTCTTAGCAATCAATTGATTCTATCGAATCCAAAATCAACTCAATTTGATATTTGGTTTGCTACCTGGATATCAATTAAGCAATTTCCTTTGATTCGTTTCATTTCTAGCAGTTGCAAAACACACACACAAATCGTATCAAAATCCAAATTTGCCTTTCACCTTACTATAAGGACGAGAGTCCAGAGCCTTTGCATCCTCGTTGTCTTTACTTCACCACAGCTAAGCTCAACAGAAGCAGCGCTGCGGCGCAGAAGCCAAAGCATCAGTAGCAAGTGGCGACAACGTCGAAGCTGACGATGGCAGCGACTGCGACAGCGATGACGATGACGACGCTGCTGTTGTAATTTTTCACACCACACACATACACACAAACACAAACACACACAAATGCCCGAATGTTGTCACCTTTTACAACTACAACTACACAACTAGAGACAGACGAACGGTCGGTCTCTTGCTTCTTCTTCTTCTACTTGTTCTTGTTCTTGTTCTTCTTCGTTAGCTACTTCTGCCATTTCACTCATACACACTCACACTTGGGCATACACAGTGGTTTTTAGGGACGTACTCGCCGTCGCCGCCGCCATTGTGAGGTGTCGCTCTCTGTAAATGTGTGTACCTGTTTGTGTGTGTGTGTGTATATTTGTGGTTAAACTTGTCACACAAGCTGGAGCACAACAACAACAACAACAACGACTTCAGCCTCGGTAAAATCTTCGTAGTCGTCGTCGTCGTCGTCGCTTCGACTGTCGTCTTCTTCTTACGCACATGCCAACCCATATTGCCAGCCAGCTCACACTCATACACACACACACACACGCAGAGCAAACAAATATTGTATTGGTATTGGTGTGTTTGTGTGTGTGAAAACGTGTGACAAAATACATTTGCGTTGCCGTTTTTGCTTTTTGGCGCCGTCGCTTCTTTGTCTTCTATGTGTGAGTGTTGCTGTATTTGCCTCTCAATGTGGCTGTGTGTGTGTGTGTGTGTGTGACTTCTGCTTGAGCTTTTTGCTTTTCATTTGCACGCTTCGGTCTTCATAGCGCCATCTCTTTTGCACTTATGCCAACCAGAGCGCGAGGGAACTGGTGTTTGCGCAAACTTAGCGTCAAGTTTGTCACACGCTCACCAAGCGGCACCTACAGCGTCAGTTTTGCTTCGTTCGTTTTTTCTTCTGTTCCTTTTTTTTCGTTCAATTTTTTTTCGTTTTTTTATTTGCTGCTCTTCTGCTTTTTCGCACTTGCGAATTTTCGTCTCGATGTTTGTGTGTGTGTAAGAGTCTATATATTGCTTAGGCATCGGCGACGTCTCGTCCATATAGAAAGACCCCAAAATACATAAATCTCTAGCATTTCATTTTTGGACGGACAAAAGCTGCCAAAGTGGCTAACACGCGTTTAGGCCATCCTATGTACATATGTACATAAAGGAGTTTGGGATTTGGTTGTCTTTTCAAATTAAGATTGCATAAGACACTAAAAGTGATTTATTCCTACTGCAAAAGGATCTTTAAGTTGGACAAAAAGCAAAAATTATTAAAGTCAGAGACTTGATTAAATCTGCCAAACTTCTTATAAGAAAATGTTGAGAGAGTATTTTGAAATATTTCTATTCATGCGAGTCTTAAAATAGAGTCTGTTCTTGCTTCTTCCCTTCTGCAAAGGGCTGAAATAAAAGGTCACTGTAGGTCACTTTTGGTATTTTAAGTGTTATCTCTTATACCACCTAGACAGCGGCTTTGTCCCCCTGTAGTGTGTGTGTGTGTGTGTGTGTGTGTGTGTGTGTGTGTGTGTGTCGGTGTCCTAGTTGAGGACATTTATCAAGCTTCCGTTAGTCTTCTGCCATTTCACCCATCTTCATATCCATCTCCATCTCCACCTCCAACTCCAATTCCATCACAGCATTTGACCATTGAAGCGCATTTTTCGCTTGCGCGTCATTTGTCAACTCGACTCTTCCTTACCCCAACCCCAAAATCCCCTAGAGTTGGGTGGCATTTTCTTTTCTTTTTATGTTACATACATACATACATATACATTTTTTGGGCTGTGATTTGCCGCTGCTATGATATTGTCGCTCACATTTTTAGCCATTTTTCTGGCGCACTTTGTGTGGTGTCAGCTGCCTTGTTACTTCTAACACGCACACAGATATACATATATATACATATACATATACACACTCACACTAGCGCGAGAAGCGTCAACTCAACACTTTAGGTTTGAGTTTTTGGGTTTTCTTATTGGAACAGCGCCTGCCCTGCTCTCACTCTCACTCAGGGCTCATGTCTGGGGAACAACGGCAACACCAACACCAACATCAACACATACAACGACAATTCTCATTCACTCACTTACTTACTCACTCACTCGCACGCCCGCCGTTAGACCCAGCAGGGCAGAGCTTGCGCGTACTCAACACACACCACACACACACATACATACTCTCTCACTATCTCTCTCTCTCTTTCGCTCGCTCCCATTCTCTCGCATTGTCGGTCTCTTTATCTCTCTTTCTTGCTCGCTTGCCACTCGTTGGCCAGCCGAGACATTGTCGCCGTCGGCAGAGCGCAGAGTCAGGCGGCAGAGGGCAAAAATTTACGGCGAGAGGTTTACAGTTTGAAAGCGACCGGCGTGTAGTTCGTATCGGGCGTTGTTGTCGTGTGTGTTGTGTGCCTCTCCAACAACTGCATTTCTTTGTCGTCGTCGTTTGTTGTCGTCGCCTTCGTTTCTTTCTTTCTTAGCTTTTTGGGTTTTTTGTTTTGGTTTTCCTGCCAATACAATATCCATACCTGATTTCGGTGTTTTTTTTTTTTGTTTTTGTATATACCTAAATATATATATACATATATAACATTTTTTTTCTCTTGATTTTGGCACAAATAAAATAAAAATGTGTTAAAAGAACAACAACAACAACTATTAAACAAACAAAATTCGCTAAAGAAGAACGAGCAGAAAGCAAAAAGCAAAAAGGGAATACTGTTTGAAGCGTCGCGTGCGTTCGAAAAAAAAGAGGTTTTGCCGCCGCCAAAACGAAAGCGCCATACAAGAGAGTGTGTGTGAAACAGAAGGAAACAACCAAACAATAACAAAACAATAGCAACAACAACAACAAACAACAAAGAAAAAGTTATAAATCAATTAAATTTGTTTTTTATTTTTTTTTGTTTTAGCATGAAATACAAAAATTTTTGCTAAAAATCTATAAAAAATTGTAAAGAAAATACAAAAAGAAAAAAAGGATGCAAATTTCTGAAACTTGGGCCCACAACAAAAGAGAACCCAAAAAGTGAAGTGAAAGTGACGAAGAAGAAAGAAAAAGAGTACGAGTAACGAGTACCTGTCGAACAAAAACAACAACTTTAACTGTGACAACAACAACAACAACAACTATAACAAAACTAAACAAGAAACATAAATAAAAACAATTTAAATTGAAAATTATTGGAAACGCAACAGAAACGCAAACACAAACAAAAAATTGTTAAACATTTTTGTTGTCAAATTATATTTTCCTGCATGACGCACAATTGTTGATGAAATTGTTATGTAATGAGATACGACGTCCAGGAGCTGCTACTTCATCAGTCTGCTGAGGATCCATTCGCCAGGTTTGCAAATGGGATGGCATATCATCCATTTCTGCAGCTATCGCAAAGACCCACTGACTTCAGCGTCTCGTCGCTGTTGACGGCGGGTAGCAACAGCAATTCGACAGTCAACAACAACAACAACAGCAACAACAACAACAGCAGCAGCAACAACAATCACAACAACAACAATAATAATAATAATATTAGCGGCGGCGGCGGCGCTGTTGCTCAGGGTTCGCCGTCTCAGTTATCGCCCCAAAGTAATCATAGTAATCACAACAACAACAGCACCAATAATAATAACAACAATAATAATAATAACAACAACAACAACAACAGTAAGTCACATTTGACCACCACCGAACCGAATTCACCAGCCTCATCACCGCCGCCGCTGCCACCGTTGCCGCTGTTGCCGCCTTCATTAGCATCCTCGTCATCATCATCAGCGTCATCATCAACAACAACAACAACATCATCATCATCAGCGTCATCATCAGCATCAGTACCGCCTGCGCCTATCTCAGCACCTGCATCATCATCATCATCATCTACAACTGTACCGCATCCCGCGCAACAACATTCACCCAGCATTGGCCCCGTGCCAGTGGGTCAAAATCTGCATCCACCACCGCCACATTTAGCTGGGCCACCGCCGCCAACATCTCAGCAGCAGCAGCAACAGCAACAACAACAGCCACCACCTCCACCGTATTTTCCCGCCGCTGCATTGGCCGCATTGGCTGGCAGTCCGGCTGGACCACATCCTGGTCTATATCCCGGAGGCGGCCTACGTTTCCCGCCACATCCTGCACATCCACATCCGCACGCCCACCATCCACTGGGAACGGCCTATACAACAGCTGAAGACGTTGTCCTCGCCTCGGCTGTCGCCCATCAGTTGCATCCGGCAATGCGACCATTGCGCGCCCTCCAACCCGAGGACGATGGCGTTGTCGATGATCCCAAGGTGACGCTCGAAGGCAAGGATTTGTGGGAGAAATTTCATAAGCTCGGCACCGAAATGGTCATCACCAAAAGTGGCAGGTGAGCAAAAAAATTAGTTAAAAACAAAAACAAAAACCACAAACTAAATTTAACGCGAGGATTCCTATATGACACTGCCTAGTCTCGCCTAGCTCGAAGGTCGCATATAAGCCATCGGATGGGCCTTCTGCCCCACATGTTTGTATTTGTGTGTGTGTGTGTGTGTGTGTGTGTGCTCTGCTCCTCGTTGTCCTGGCTAAAAGGATACTTGAGCACGTGTATCGTCTCAAGTCTCAAGTTTTGGACAACAAAATGTAGGTGAAAAATGCGTCGTTGTCCCCCCCTTTTAGTCTATTTAATAGGCATTCAAGTCATAACCCTCAATCTGCAGTACCCCATCTCTTCCCTGGCTCCTCCTCCTCCTCCTTCTGCTCCTTTTCGAGATTACCTAAGTTGACATTCAAGTTGAGTTGGCGCGTGAAAATGCGTTCACACCTCTTCCAAGAGCGGAGCAGAGAGAGCTCCCAGACGGAGACATAAACTGTGTATACCAAGGATTCTTCTTCTCAAGATGTGAATGTGTTCAAGCAAGTGAATAAAAAGTTTAAGCAATTTAAATAAAAACAAGTGAAAATTATTGCAAAACCTTTCAAGTGAGTGCTCGAATCGATTCATATTCGAAATAATCATCAAACTGTATCTAAGCCAATTCGTTTTCAAATCCGAATCATAAATTTTAGTCTCTTATCATTCATTCATTGTTCCATATTCCTCAATATCGATAGACCACTCAAGAATTCAAAAGGTTTACTCTTTTCATCAAGTCCTTCTAAAATTCGAATCTTTAGAGACTCAGAGCGGTTTTTAAACAAAATATTCATTTTAATTCATTATATATATAGCAAATCTTTAAAACTTAAAACATAATTGTGATTGAATCTAAAAACCAATCGAAATAATGAGCAGCCAAAATTTTATACTCTCAGTTCTTAAGACATACAGTGGTGGACACGAATTTAAGACGTTTTTTAACGTTAGTTTTGCTAGATCTACAACTTCTTTAAAGAGTTTAAACTTCTATCTGTAATATTTAAAATTTTGGAAAAAAACGTCTTAAATATATGCCCCCCAAAAAACGGACTTTTCTTTGTTCAAATGCACATGTGAAAAAAACGGATAAAAATATGATGACCATTCTTACGGTTCGTAATCTGAACACAATAACCAACAAATTACAGAAGAAATTATTCCATTAAGTTATTTAGGAACCGAGAAAATCAAAAAAAAAAAAAAAAAAAAAACGTCTTAAATTCGTGTCCGCTACTGTATATTCAAGTTTCAACTTCAATATTTTAGCTTTGGATCAGGATTTCCATTCACACTCTTTTTAGAATACATGTTAACAGGATCAAGAACTTCCATTTTATCAATTTTCGGTTCCTAAAAATCGAATTTCTCAAGAGAATCATTATTTTTATATTAGATTTATGTTCGCATTTCGATCTTCAGAGTTTTGACTGATGGCATATTCTTTATATACTCGAAAGTTTGCTTTCTGTTGCTAAATATATAATCTAATTAATAATCTAAAACCAAGTCGACTAAACTTAATAATATTCGAAACTTTATGATTTTGATTCAGATCTACTCAGTGTTGAAAATTCAACTAATTTTGTATATTTAAAGATTTAAAGATCTAACTTTTGGAGTAAACCTCGAATTATATCTTACCAATTCAGTTAAAACTTTCCTAAATATAATTATTAGTAAATGATTAACGTAACGTAATAAATGTTGCTAATTTTATGTTAAAATATAATTCAAGTTTCTTGTTTTTGGAGTTCCATTTGGAAAATGTTAGAAAGGGAATCCGAATCTGTGGTCAAAAATATTCAGAAAAAGGTCTATTTGATGGTTCGATGTATTCGTTTTCAATATTTAAGATAATAGGGAATATTTTGCACTATTTGCAATAAAAAAACACTTGATTTGAATTCAAATTATATTCATAAGATTTTGAATATGAAAAATGGGCTCAAATTCTGATATTTTTACAAAACTTAAGTCAAACAGTGGTCCAAAATGGGTTAAAGAGGTGTAGAAACAATTTTGAAGATCTTTCTACAAATATTTCGAAATATTTTCTTAGTTCATTGAGAATTTTCGTACTGAATATTTCAAAATATAATTTGCAATAGTTTTTCTCAAATCAATGAAAGATTCTACATAAAAGGTCCTTGGGACCTGTTTAGTCTCTTGGAAAGTCTCTTTTTTGCTGTTAGGAAATTTTGATATTATTTTTTCTTCCATTTTCAAACGCACCAAACTAAACAAATTCCATAAGCTTTGTTTTTCTTTCTGTGCTCTTAAGGTTAAACAAATTGTTTGACGCCTTCTCATTAAGCTGCATTTTCTGTGTTACCTTTCAATTTCATGGCCAACTGCAATAGAAAACGGTTATGAGGTAGAGAGAGAGAGAGAAAGAGAAAAAGGCGAAAACAAATATTTGCAAATAGTTTTGCCAAGCGGTAAAAGTTGTGAGTGCCTGCTGCCTGGTCTGATGTCGACGTGGTTGTCGATGTCGATGTCGATGTCTGGCATGGCGTCTGGGCCCACTCCTTGAAGTAGATGCATTCCTTTAACGCCCCCGCCACGCCTAGGCCACCTGCCCACCTCCCTGCCGTTCTCTCACATCCTTGACGCCGGCAAACAACAGGCTAAATATGTAACTTTACATTCAACATTCCGCGCCAACTGTTTATATATGTATGTACATATATATTTCAGTTATTTATATTTTTCTGTTGTTGGCAAAGTTGTTGTAGTTGTTCGCACTTTGGCTAGAAAAGTTGGTTAGTAGTTGGCTGGGTTAGTCGGGACTTGCGGATGGGTGGGTGCTGGTGTGTGCCGCCACCTAATCCTTAAGCTCATTAGCCAGGAGTGCCCAAAGCAGTGGACTTAAGTGTGAAACTAAACCAAGTGGCCATCTACACTTGCCAAATTGGCATAACCAACAACTGCATGACGGGAAGAATATTTCAAGTGTCCTGTATGGGCTTTTATTATACCCTTGAAAAGGATTGACTAAGCACAACACACGAATTAGTTAAAATGAATATCTAAATCCTTTAAATAGGTGAATACAAATTTGAGATTTGATTAGATGAGACTCTCCCTCTCTCTCTCTGTCTCTCTGTTTAGTGCGGTTTATTTCCTGCTAACAAATTTCTAGCTAATGTGTCTAAAATGGAGTTCATGAACTCCACCATCCACTCTCCAACCCCTCCTGACCAAAAGGACCCAAACTTAATGCAAATGCGCGCGTGCAAATGAGTTTATAGAGCGAGAGGGAGAGGGAGACAGAGAGAGAGAACACTTGGAGTTGCAGCTTCAGCTGGATGCAACCTGGATGGGGAATGGGTACGAGATGGTGGGTGGGGCAATATGAGTCAGTGAGCGAGTGAATGAGTGAGTGAGTGCAAGTGAGTGGCTTGTAAAAGTTTTAAGTACTCATTCTCGTACTTTTTGTTTTTTTTTTCTTTTTTATTTGCCACCCGACGAACATTTCACATATGTAAGTTGCAACTTTTTGCACGCCACAAACATTGTTGTTTTTTCTCTCTCTCTCTTGTTGTTGTTGTTGTTGTGGCATTGCATGCAACGTATGAGCAGGAGCCGCCGACAAGTGCCGTTTTGCCTAGTGCGAATAAACCACTGTGACTATGTGGCTAATGTTGTTGTAGTTGTTGCTGCTGCTGCTTTTGCACCAACCATCATCATCAATGTCAAAATGATTGTTTTGTTATTGCCAGCAACCATAATCCGGCAGCACCTACTCCGTCCGCCAGTTCCCCAGCAGTTGCAGCAACCATACAAGTGAAGTGTCAGTATGTGAGTGTTAAAAAACACTCGTTAGGCCACTTGAATGTTGTTTGCCATGGAAAAAAAAACAAAACCCTTGCCACTTTTTTTGACATTCATTTGCATCCAAAATAGTCAATTATGTTTATTTATACCTTTTGTTCCTTCCTTGAAGAGTCAATACTTGTCTTTTTGATGGATGAATATGATTATTCATATTTCAAATCGAATCAAATCAAGCCTCAACATCAAATGACACTCCATTTGCTCTGACCCATAAGTTTTTCCGTTGGGCAGACTTGAATAGACCGTAAAGTCGTGGGGATTTTACACCTAGACAAATATCCTTCAAATCTTAGAAAACTGTGTTCTGTCTCTTAGCTGAGAGTATGCCGGAAACTAGACTCTCTGATGCTCAATCCATAATTCTCTAGCCTAACTCCTCTTAGACCTATCCAACTACCAGCCATTGCTTCGCCTATTCCTGGACAGATGGACAAGAAGAAAACAGATTTTCCATTTTCAAAACGCTCTCGTTGTGGTGGTCATCAATTTGCTATTCCAATTTGCTGCAACTTGAAAATTACTTGCAAATTCAATTAGCGCAGAGAGTGGAGGCCCGCATTTAATTCTCCGACTCTCCCCTATCCTCCATGGAGCTGGATGGGGGTCCTCCTCCATCGCATCGTCTTAGATTGCGACAAAATGTCGCTGGCAATTAAATCGCTAAAGCGAATTGCGTGAAACGTTGTTGTTGTTGCTGCTTTGACTTATCAATTAATTGAAATTGCTGAATAAGCGCGCAAATAAATAAACTGAGGCAGGCTGGCTGCTTGGCTGGCTGTCTGTCTGTCTGTCTGACTGTCTGGTTCTAGAGGTCCCGGTCCCGGTCTCGGTCTCGGTCGCGTTCGCGGGCCCCACTTGACGACACTTTGGCGCGTGAAAGTGTGTAAAAAAAAATAGCACATAAAAATTCGTCTATAACAATTTTCGGTTTTTATGTTGCCGCCGCCGCCCCCCTCCCCGCTGGGCCCAATCGCTTTGGCTCTGATTTTTCGGCTTTGATTTTGCGCATTTTGATACTAATTGAAAATTTCGTTGAAAATCCTCTCATACCCACACCTATTTCCACGAGTTCCTCCCACCTTCCGCCTTCCACCCCTTCTCCGTATGTTTTCCTTTAATTGGTGGCAGGTTGTGTGTTTTCTATTTAACCATGCATGCGATAATGTGTTAAAGGAAAGACCTTTACAAAGACAAAATACTCGCGCATTTAATGACACAGTCAGGTCATGAGACAGAACCCGAACAAAGTTGGCCGTTCCTTCCCCCGGGTCCGTTCTACACAAGTCAATCGGAAGCCAGGGACGGCACTGGAAACTATGGACGGGACAAGCGGGCAATGATATAATTTGTGGAATGAATGGATAAAGTTGATATAACAGTATAACAGTTGGTATAACACGTGGAATAGTAGCAGGAATAACAGTTAATACAAAGTCAAGTTCAAGAGATAGTATAACAATAGGTGTGGATAACAATAAGTTTGTATAACAGTATAACAGCATACAACTTGAAGTAATAGCTAGTATAACAGTGAATGCAAAGTCAAGTTCAAGAGATAGTATAGGAATAGGTGTGAATACCAGTTTGTATAACAGTATAACAGCATACAACTTGGAGTAATAGCTAGTATTCATTACACTATTAAACTAACTGTTATACTGAATGTTATTTCTATCATTCTATGTAATGCAATGATTGATATAATAGTTTGCTCTAAAGTCAATTGTCTATATAACTGTTATACGGACTTAGATTCTAGCTTGGAGACTTACTGCCCAGAACAGACTGTATAACACAATATGCAAACTGTATAACAGAAACACATTTGCTTTTAGAATGAATCGCAATAGATTGCATTTGTATAACAGTTTCATACTTCATGCAGTTCTCTATCTCCCCATCCCCACCCCCTTGCAATCCCCTTCGAATACGCCCCTGCATCGCCCAGTATAACACAGCACGCCTTCAATTCTTAGCAATTCCTTAGGTCAACCCCCGAGCAACCGTCTGTCAAAGTTCACTTGTTTAATTTTCATAAATACAAATTTTCTCTCTTCACAACCTCCCGGGTTTTCCACCATTTTTTTTTTTTTTTTTTTTTTTTTGACGGTTATGGCGTGGCAGGATGACGGGGGAAGAGGTGGAATTTCTGGTTATTTTTTGTGTTTTTTATTTCTCTCCAGCGTTTTGGGTAAATGCTCAGCTGACGGTAAAGGCAATCAAAGTGCAGTGGCATGACCCACCCACCCACAGGCTCAATTAAATGGGCGTATCGTATTTTCGTTTCATTTTCTTCCTTCTTGCCTGCCTCCATGTTATGCTCCTCCTGCTCTTCCCCCATCCTCCGCTTCTTTCTACATTTTGTATATTTGAATTGTAGTTTCTACCCCCTACACATGCGTTTCCTAATGACTCCTACAGTGGGTGGGTGGTTTGGGTGGTAGGCAAAGAAGTTTTTCAAGAAAATTTTGTTACATTAAACACTGCAAAAAGGGGGGAAAAATAACAGAGGAAAAAAAAAAAAACACTGTTCGCTTGGGAAAGCGTTTTTCATAATTGTACTCAAATTGTCGTCTCCTAGGGATGGTGTCTCTGTGTGTGTGTGTGTGGGTTGTTATGGGTCTCTTATGATAGGATGGGTGGATTGGTGGCTGGCTGGTGAACATTATCGATGTGCTAAGTTGACAAATACGTGACGGTAGGCCAGATAGAGGTATGTGGCCAACTCTTTCTGCAGTTGCACTGCAAATTATACGTAATTTAGCATGGGACAACTTGGAGAACATGTGATATTCCTTATTCATTCATTTTCTCTCCCATTTATGCCATTTGCATTGTTGTCCTCGCAGGCTTGGACAATTTGTGTTCTATAAAAAATGCATAATAATTGCATTTTTTCACATTCCTTTTTCGTTTCTCCTGCAAAATTCATACTGAGAGAGGCCTTTAGGGTAATTTGTGCGTAATTTGTTGTGAAATTGATTCGAACCAGAAAGGGAGGCAAATACAAATATCCCTACATGCCAATGCACATACATTGAAAGGACTCTATCGATTCTAGAACTATGCAAACTAATGAAAACTTAATTCAATTAGTCGACAGCTTAGTTAAAAGGTGAAGAGACTCATCTCCCAGGGTCATCAAAGAGAAATGCCGTCCACTGTCCGATCTCCCCACCTGCTGAAGGTGGCCATTTCAATTTGACGATGATCATAAGTCAAATGGGAGTCCCAAAATATTAAACTACAATCCGCACTTGCAGCACCACTCGTCGTCGTCGTCGTCTAAGTTGAGTGAAATTACAATAAAAATGTCATAAAATGATTTTACAAGAAAGAAACGTTAACTCGGCTCGGCCACTGAGTTTGGGCTGGACGGGCTCTTGCTGTTAATTTAAATTGCATTTACGCCCACTTAAAATTAAATGAAAATTAATTTGACGAAAATAAAACAACAAACAAAGTTTTGGCTCAGCTAATTAAGTGGACGCTTCCGTTGCGACGCCCACACCGTAGCGAGAAGCGGAAGCGCAAAGCCTGGCTTACTGGGGTTCATGGGGTTTAATGGCTTCTAAATTTGGTAAGAGACCCCAAACCACCAAGAAGAAGAAGAAAACGAAACTTACGAAATAAATCAACAGCAATCATCATTCTCGAATGGCCTTCCTGCTGCTACTTTTAACTCAAATTCATGATTGTTAACAAAGTGCCGCTAAGTGGTTCGTATCGAAAAACGAATTCCGCTGTTTACACGCTCCGCTAGCCTAATGAGGGTTAAAGCCTAACCCAAAACTAAGACATTGAGCGAAAGAGATGGCCAGATGGTGATAGGCAAACTGAGAATTGATAAGAATTGAATGAGCGATGAGCAATTAACTAAGTTTTGCTCAGTTAAACTGTACTCCATCTCCATCTTCTTCTTCTTCCGTTTCTCATTCTGCTGCTGCTGCTGCTGCTTCTTTCTCATCTAGTCCAAGCGACGAGAAACTTTTGCTTTCAATGGACAAGAATTGAATATTAAACGCATATTGTATATGTTTTTTCAAAATGCATAAAGCAAAAGGTCTCACAAAAAAAAAAAAAAAATTATGACAACGACGACGACGACGACGAATGTTGAAGAAAATGTGATGAAGAAGGCCTTTTATAATGAAGAACATGAGTTCAAAAGAACCCAAAATAAGGCAAAATAAAAAAACCAAACTACACACAAAATATGAACGAAAAAGGAATAATAAAAAAATATATATATGTATATATACACAACAAAATGCAGAAGAATAACACAAAGAATTGAAGCAGAAGAAACAAAAACCCCAAAAACGAAGAATGGGGCAACAACAAGAAGCAGCAGCAGCAGCAGAAGAAGAAGATGGCAAAAGCCTGGCTGCACATGGGCCAAACCACAAAGTCCAGCGTCGTGTTGTCGTATTTGGAGGACACATGAACGGCGTCTTTTTTGGCGCCAGAAAAATAACGACAATGCCTGATGAATAAGTGAAGATGTAGCACCACCATCGTCACTAGCACCACCAAACACCACCACGCACTAGAAGAAGCAGAAGGGTGAAGAACAATGCCTTGTGGAAGGAAACGCTACAATTTACTTTGATTTCTTAAACATTTGCGTTAAAGTGAAAAGCTTCTGGCCCAGAGAAAGTGATGGCATGATATGCTACATGGACTGGATTCGCTCTCTCTCTATCTATCTCTCTCTCTCTCTATCTTCCTCTCACCCTTGGCAACGTACAGCAAATACGATGGTAAAAGAAATGTCAAAAACAATGAGAACGGTCCAATGAATTTGACAAACATTTCCTAGATGTGCGCTGGCAGATCAAAGAGCGATCAGCGACAACGACGACCGACGACGCCCGACGACGACGACGACGACAAAATCTGAATTCAGGCAGACAATTTTCAAGATGTGATGTTCGCGCTATGTTGTCTCTGTCCCTGTCCCTGTCGCCTGTTTCTATATCCCTGTGTTGTGTCTGTGTGACTCTATCTCTCTTCTCTTTTTGTGTGTGTTTTTTGGTGCGCCATTCAGTTTTTTTTTTTGTGCTTTGAGATGCAAGCAAATTAGTCAAATTAGCACACTGCTTGCTGCTTCACAATCCTTGCGTTTCTCTCTCTCTCTCTCTCTCTAGTGATCGTCTCTTGTGTCTCGTGGCATATTCACGCGTTGAGCGCAAACCCGGCTTGGCTTTTAGCATTAGTTTACACTTGATTAGAACGCTAATTGGGGACTTTAGGAACCAACAAAGAGAGTGAGAGAGATAGAAGAGGATGTCCTGGATATTGTGGTGGATTTTGGGTTTTTTCTTCTTTCTTTTTAGTTCTCTCTCTCTCTCTCTCTGTCTCTGTGTATTCATTGAGCTGGGAAATTTTCGTAGCAAAGTCACACAGATGTGTACAAGCTTTTGATCTAAGCGATCGTAAAGGAAAAGGACATTCTATTGTGAATGTCTTTGGCTTAATGGCACGGTTTATATTGATTAGATTCATATAGAGATTTGACTTAGTTTCACGACCACAACATTGCAATTCTTCTGACGGGTTCTAGGGAGAACCATTCTCCATCCCATTCCGTTTCGTCCGTTCGCGTCGCCCCCCTCGATCAGCCAAGCAGCGATGAAACGCGTCGTTGTCGTCAAAACGCTTTATGAATTTTAATATGTACGACGAGTGGTTTATTTGTATGTATGAGTGTTTTGACGAGAGAGCCTGCTTTGGTTTTATTTTGTTTTTATTGTCGCATACACACATACATACATACACTTATGCACATTATTTAATATTTTGTGTATTGGGGCATTTTTCGTTTCGTTTGTTTTAACTGGCGCTGCGTGTTTTGTATGCCTGATCGTTCATGAGTATGATGACGATGATGATGATAAAGTGATGATGATGAGAGACGTTTTTGGGTATCACAAAAAGGAGCAGACAGAAAGAGATAGAACCATCTACCAGTGACCCACAGCGGAGACAGAGCGAAAGAGAGAACACATATAAATTTATTGTTATTAATAAGAGGAATTCAGTTTTTTCTGTGAAATATAAAAATCAAATTTATGTAGCCACCTCGAAGGTCCACACACACGGTCGCTCGCACGTAATATCGTGGAGTGCAATGGAGTAAGAGTAGGAGTTATGTATGTACATACATATGTATGTGTGTAATGGGGCGAGTGTTGGTGTGAGTAAAGGGAGGGAGATAGACCGCCAAGTTTTTTCTTAGGGTAAAATTGTAGGCTCAAGTCGCCAAAGGGTATCTCGGAGACTTGGAGTATTTTTGCCACGCCTCTTCCGCCTCTTGCGATTTTTATTGTATGTATGCTGCAATATCTATCAATATAACTGAAATGAAAATAGGTGGCGCTAAAGTGCTTAGATAAGAGGGAGACAGCGGGAAGGCGTATGTATGTTGTCCCACCTGGTGCATGGTATTGCCAAGTCGGCGAGACGACTTACTTACTTAAATTTTTTGTTGCTGGTGTGGCGCTCATTGACTCGTGCACTCGGCTATCGTCGTCGTTGTCGTTGTCGACAAGTACGCACATGCACATACATATGCCTCCATTTTGTGTGTGTGTGTGTGTGTAAGTGTAGTCATTCCTTCACTTGTAGGTGTCAATGACGTGCGCTATCAGTTTTCATTCATGCTCGGTCTTTAGTCTCGGTCTCTATACACACATACACACACATGCATATGCATGTATTTGTAAGCCAGCAAAACTACTTTGCGAAAAAAATCAACAGCAACAACAACAACAACAACCTGGCCTAGGCTCTTTACCCATCGTTTTCCTACTCCCACTCCCACTCCCACTCACACTCGCACTTCCACCGGCTCTCTCTCTGTGGCTTGCTCTCTTTCTATTTTTGCATTCTCTCACTCTCTGTGCAGTCAATTAACGGCAAACAATAGCTCACACTGCATGACTGTGTGTGTGTGTGTGTGCATTAGAGTGGGTGGCAGCAGTTGCTGCTGCATACAACGAAAAAAAGGGCCCAACTTTTTCCAGCTTGATTTTTGTATGTGTGTGTGTATTTGCATACATATAACGAATGTGTGTGTGTGTGTGTGTGTGTGTGTGGGTGCTTCTGTTGTCTGCATCGTGTTAATTGAGTGTGAAGTTGGTAGCTTTTGTTATTGTTGTTGTTGCTGTTGCTGCTGTTATTGTTGATTTTAATTGTTAAGCAACAAAGGCGCGAAATATGTTTTGGCTTTTAATTAAGCGTTCGCAAAAACCAAAAACAGAATAAAAACAACAACAATAAATAAATAAATAAATAAAAAAAAAAAAGAAAAGCTCACACACACACACACACATACAAAAATAAATCTACGCTCCAGTTGGAGGTTTGCGTGCAAAGTTCTCTCTGGCCAAGTGTTGATTTCATTAAAAGCAATTGCAACTGCAACAACAACAACAGCAACACACTCCCTGTCGACTGCTGCTGTTGATGTTGCTGTTATTGTTGTTATTGTACTTGGCTGGTGTTGCTGGTGTGATCGTGTGTGTTGACTGCATTTAATTGTTGTGCGCGTTGTCGTCGTCACCATAGTTGTTGTTGCTGTTGTTGCTGTTGTCGTCGTCGTCGTCGTCAGTTAGCCGGTTAGTTCGTTTATTCGTTCGTTCGTTGTCACTTTGAGTTAACAACTCGATTACATGCTGCGACTGCTCTGCCGCCGGCCATGTGAATTTTCCTCTTTTTGCTATTTTTTTGTTGTTGTTTTTTTGTTTTTAAATTATTAATGAATCTCAGTTGCTGCAGCAGCAACGGCAGCAACACGGAGACGACGACTGTGTTAATAAAAAACAATTAATATTAAGTGTATGTTTAGTGTCGAGTTGGCAGTCTCCCTGTCTCTCTCTCTCGCCTGCTGCCCCACTGCACCGTTGCTCTACTCGTTGATTATTTGTACTATTAACGCGTTGTCGATAACTCGTTATTTCTCTCCATTTATCTCAGTGTGTGTGTGTGTATGCTTCGTCGCGTGTAATTACTTTTAGTTGGTCATAATTTGTCAATAGCTATTTTGTTGCACTGCCAATTGGCAACGACAGGCAGCGACAATGCTGCAACGGAAGTGCAAGTGTGCAATTGAAAGCCAGCCTCTGGGTTGGATGGGTTGGTTGGGTTAGGGGCAGGATGGAAATGGGGTGGGGGTGATGGAGGAGGCCATCGTTAGACCACAGGGCGTCAGGGCAAAGTGAAACTAGTTGTTGTTGCTGTGATTGTTGTTGATTTAGCCAAGTGAAGCCACTTGTCCCTTAACCCAAAACCCAGTTTGCAATCCGTTTCCTGGCCAATGAAAGAAACAGACTGAAAGAGAGAGAGAGAGAGAGAGAGAGTGAGTGAGATGAAAAGATTCAAAAGCCTCTACACATTGACACCAAATTAGCCAAATATCATAAGTCTCATCCTCTTTCCCTCTTTGCCTTGTCCTTTGTGACACTCGTTGAAATTTGTATATGCTAATTAATTTGAAATGAAATTCAGAAGCAGGAAACGGAATGAGGAATACACAAAGAAACAGACAGACACTAAGGATTTGCCTCAAAATCTTTTTTGTCAGAACAATTAGCAAATTTGCCTTCTAATACAATGCCTTTGCCTGTTGCCGCACACATACATATGCAGCTCTCTAGGTCTCAACCTGTTTCAACCTGGCTCCGGCGCCTAAATGCGTACTTATTAGGGAGGAACAACAAAAGTCTTTATAAAAGAAGCAACAGAAATAAGGAAGAAAGAGTATACGAAACGAAAACGCAACTCGCCAGCAGATCCCTGTCCTAAGCTCCTCAGTTTGCTTCAAGTCCTGTCTTTGTTGTTCGGGGCTCAGGCATTAAATGCCTCTTTATGCGGTGTGTGTGTGTGTGTTTGTGTATTGCCCCAGTCAGCTGTCCCTAGGACCCTCATGCAACAGCAGCAACAACCCTGTTTGTTTGTTATGCTCTATACTAATCGTTTAATTGAAAAGCATATTGAGTATGTCAATTTGTTTGTAACATCCGAAATGGTTTCTTGTGAATGAATTCAGACAGGGATTTAGCCAGAGCGATAGATAGAGAGAGAAAGAAACTAAACCCAAATCGGGTTTAAGGTTCCAGTTAGCCTGGTTTGTACTCAAGGACTTTTCAGCCTTTTAAGCCAACATAGAACATCCGAAAGTCGTACTGAAAGTCCCTCCTCCACCACTTGATGTATGAAAATTTTTGCTTTTGTTGTTTGCTTGTTTTTGCTGCTGTTGCTGCTGCTGCTGCTGCTGCCGGTGATCGTTCAATAAATGAGCCCTGGAGCGCCAGGTAAACCACATTCATGTTTACCTTGTCTGCCTCTGCAGCTCAGTTCAGTTTAGGGCCTCGTAGTTTTTTCTTTCATCGCCTTCTTCTGGCCAAACCTTGTGTGTGTGTGTGTTTTTGGATGCCCTCGTTTAGTCAAACATCTATCCATCTTTTTAGACCTTTCATACCTCTAAGGTTGAACTTCTTGCATGTCATTATCCAATCGTTGTTCGCAAATCTTATCAGCTGCTAGGTTGACTCTCGCCCTCTCTCACTCTGTCTCTGAAATCTCTTTAATCATTCAACATGGTCATCGTTAGTATCATCGGTCATCCTTCGTTTTTGGTGCTTTTTGCTTTTGATTGGGTTTTGGGTCATCATCTACGTCCGTGTGTGTACATAAAGTTGATGAAAAGTAAACATACCACAAATTGGACAGTGGAACACATGTTTGGCGCGTTAAATGCTCGAGCGTGTTATTTATAACGTTTTCTTTTCTGGCCCAGAAGACTTCAGCGACTTCACGACGACGGATGGGTGCAAAACAGAGCAGGAGATATGATCAAAGCAGGCAGAGGGAGTGAGGGAGGGAGAGAGAAAGCTTCAAGCCAGACACCTCTTCTTGACCATCTTCGGCTTTTCTTGCTTGTTGTGTCGTTGGTCTTCTTGTTAAGACGCGTGTATCGAGTGCCCCTGTATGTGTTGGTCAACACCTTTTGTAGACTTTGGCTTTGGGCTAAACAACAACATCAGCAGCAAGAGCAAAGAATGAAGGAACAGAAAAAAAAACAACCAACGGAGAAGAAGCAAACAAAAAAAAAAAAAACGGCAGCAGTTGTAAGTTGCTCTTGTTGGGCATTCTTCCGTCGTCCTCCTCCTCCTTCTCCTCCTTCTGATCCTGCTCATCTGTCTGCAACCGCAAGAATATGCGTGTATATTGCCCAGAATTCAAGGATCATGTCCTTTTTGCCTTTTTGACAAGCAAAAATATGTCGAGTCCTTGAGCCCATCTGCTAACGCCACCACCGATGAGACACTCTAGGCACGCAATGCCATATGAAGGAATGGCTCAATGTCAGGACAATCGCAAATCTGCAGTCAAATGTTCTCATATCAGAGGAAGTCCATTTGAAAGCTACTATTAAAAGGACTGTCCTCCCGCTCCTTGCCCTTGTTAATTATAGTTATCAGCCTTCACAACGAAACTATTCAATTTGGTTTTTAAATATTAATGGATAACTTTTGAAATAAAACATATCTATCTATCTATCTATGTATGTATATCTATCCATCCATCCAGACTTAACTTTTTGCTATGGTGGGCTTTTAGTATGTTTGTTTTACTTTTAATTAAATTATGCGTCAATTTGTTTGCAGCTCGTTGGTCTTTACAGAGAAGGATAAGAAGGCGGCCAAAATGGTTAAGAGCTTGCTGGCCAACTAGACCCAGGGAGGCTATATGATGGGGCGTGTCTTTGGTTTAGCCCTGGCTTCTTTTTAGTCATCGTCGTCGTGTTGTCGTTGGTGGTTCTGCCCTTCCATTCGACCCGCCTGTCCTGCTGTCAATGTTTGCTTGCCAAAGTGTAAGTAATTTATGCGCGCATTTAGGCGCTCAAGTTGCCAGAAAGTTGAAAGAAAAGAAAACAGCCAACAAAAATAGTGGCAAAAACAAGCAGCTAAATCAAATACTTAAGAATGAGGCAATGATAAAACTAAAAATATCTTAAGATGGCGGCACGCGCACTTGATGGAAGTGATGTAATTATGTCAATGAGCTTGAGTCTCAGTTTGATTCAATGAGCGCTGAGCGATGTCTAAAAATAGTGTGGCTGCATATTTTTTGAAGGTATGCTCCATTCTCTTAATGTCTAAATTATGGTCCAAGATGCCATTAAGGCAAAATTTGTTTGCTTTTGCCCAGAAGTTGAGGATCTGAACGAAAGGATGTGCATGTACATACATACATTGAGAGGGAGTGCGCGACAGAGAGAAGATTGTCGTCATTATCTTGGTATCAGCATCATTGTTGAATTCATTATGATCTCCGTGAGGGATCACACACACGCACAGACATCCGTTGAAAGCTATCGACACAACCAACAACTGCGTTGGTGATGATGATGATGTGCTGGATGCGCGGTTGTAGATGTTGCTGAACGTGGCTGGAGCTAATAACAGTCATCACACACGTCAGACACTCATAAATCCTACTCACTCAACAAGCGAAGGCCCTGTGATTCGAAGATACACATACACATACACACACATACATAGCAACAAGGCTAGGCCAAGGCAGCTTTTAAAAAGACAAACAATCAGATGATTCTAAACGAGCAGCGTTTAAATGTTGTTAACAAGACGCCAAGATGAAGGCCTGCAAATCTCTCTTTTGGCTCTCTCAGGATGTGGCCTGGTCTCCAGACCAAGCATTTCTAATGTCCCACACACAGCGCACACCCATCATCATCATCATCATCATCACTATGATGATTAACAACAACAACAACATCATCGACATTATCATTATCCACACGAAGAACAAACAGCAACTTGTTCTTCTTCCTACAACAACGATTCACGACAACATACGAATAGAGGGCCGGGGCTAACTTCGTTCGGTCCGAAGTTTGTATACCCTTCCCAAGCCCCATGATATAGTGTTCGGATCCGACCATATAAACTCACCTATACGTACTTTTGACCAACATCAATATGCTCTTTTTGTAAGGGTATAAATATACGATTCCAATTCCGATTCCCCTACTTTACCTGTTCCTCTACCATACCTGTACCTGTATCTGGATATTGGGTCTTGGCAACTCGAGACTCCATTCATGGGTGGTGCAAGAAAGGCAGAATCCTCAACGCATGTTTATATAATTCTTATTTATGATCGAGCAGCGATAAATTCGCGTATTTGCGTTTTGCCTCTTGGCTAGATTCGGTTCGGGGTCGGAGTCGGAGCCAGAGTCAGAGTCGGGGTCGGGGTCGGGGGTCTTGGGTCTCTGGTTTTGACTTGACTGCGAATGTGGCTTTTGGGTTTTGTTCGAAAAAAAATAAATCAAATCAACACGATTCGCAGAAACTGTGAAACCCTTGATAAGGCCCACAGCCAAGTTCAAGTTGCCGGCAACGCCAAACTAAAAGTTTTACTTGCTCGTTTTCTTCTTTCTCTCTCGCTCTCCCTCTCTCTCTCTCTCACTCTATGTTTGTTTCTTCCTTGGCCAACTTGTGGCACCTGTTGCGCATTCGATTCTCTGCTTCTTTTGTGGGTTGTTCTCGTTGAAAGATTAGCAGTAGCAGCCAGATCGCACTTTAAACTCGAACAAACAAACAAACAAACAACAATAACCACCAACCACCACATAAAGAGAAAGAAAAAGGGGGAAAAGAACAACAGAGATTCGGAATTTTGGTTGAAAATTGGTATGAAATATTCTTTCCATTGGCTCTTACGATCGAGTCCGTCACAATTCGGTGATGATCATCGGAGCCAATTAAGATTGAATTGCTGATGAATTACTTATTTAGTTAGTTTCGTTATCGATTTATGGCACTTTCCATGTAATAATACAGAATTTGACTGTCTACAAGGAATACCAGTGTTGTGAAAGAGCAAATGTATGCGCCATTTTGTTGGCGTTGCCATATCGAATTGAGTTTGATGGAACTTTCCCATTTCTTTGAGCTTTGATTCGAAATGCATTCTCATTGTCCTGTCGCCATTTTGCGTGTTTTGGCGTTGCCAGATCAGCACTGCTCTTTAAAGTAAATCTAAAACTGAATAGTTATCCCATTCCCACTCCCATCTCCACTGTTAAAACGTATCGAATGGTTTTTTTTGTCTGGTTTTTGTTGTCTTGTGACCAAATTATATATAATTTTCGTTTGTTAAATTGAAAATTGAATAAAAGAGCAAAAATGAAATAAAAATTGCTGTACATACATATATACATATGTATGTATATTCTTTTTAATAATGTTTTTTGTTGTTGTTTTTTGTCCGTTTTTGCGTTTTTGCTGTTATTGTTATTTGATTATTGTGCGAAAAATCACACAACTCGCACAACAGCTAGCGGCATGCATATTAAACAGTTCCAGTTCAGATCAAAAGAGACACAAGCCATCCCTTAGGCCGAAGGGGCGGGTGGCAGTGGGGCCATGCAATGGGATGGGTTGTAAAATTATTAATAAATTGCTGTAAATAAGCGACAAGTGGGCATAAATGCATGCAAAATCATAAAAAAAGAAACGCAGTCACATGCCAAAAGCGTTGAATTCGAAATACCCTGCAATGATGACGATGACGATGGTCCAAACAAATTTGGCTCAAATCGCAATAGGATTTTGGATCCGAATGGGTCTTCTCAGTCGTCTTACACGAGTTTCTTACATATATCGTTTGGTCTTTTGGGTTAGTATGGACTTTAATATACCCTTCCTTTTCGGCTGTACGGCCCGCAGGGTATGTGAACAATGGCAACAACACAAACGAACAAAAGGCTTCAAAGCTGCTTAATGCTTTGCATGCAAACAAGCGAAAAGCAGCAGAGCCAGTGGCAGAATTTGCTGCGTTGACGTCGACAGCGACAGCGTGACAAGTGTAGAGTGAAATGAGCAAACACACGGCATGTGAAGAAAGCAATGCAAGGGACTGCGGAACGGGTGGGACGGGTGGAACAGGGCGGACAGGCAGGCAGACAGATGGGCGGGCCAACACCGACTGACCAGCAGAAAAAGAGAGAAAACAAAAAAAAAAAAAAAGTAAAACCAACAACAATTTTTTTTTTTTTTTAGCAAAGCAAAGCGCAAAAATACCACCACACACACACACACCTAGAATGAGAGAGATACACATACCTATGTACATACATGTATGTATGTACATATATGTATGTGTAGAGAGCGCGCGTGGGTGACAGCTATCTCGCTCTCGCTTAGTCTTACTGATGAAGCATGCATTAAGTACGAATGAGATAGCATTAACCCAAAAACCGAAAACAAAGCAAATAAAGAACAACAACAAGCCTTTTGCACGGGGATGTATTTTTGTGGCATTAGACAGAGAGAGAGAGAGAGGGGTGTGTGTGGGGGGGGGGACATTATTGCAAAAAATGAACAGTGAAAAAAACGGTGGGGTGGGGAGGGGGGATGGAGAGGGGAAGGTGAATGGAATATGCATATGCATGTATGGGTCAATTGACCGAAAATGATGGCGACTATACAAATATTTTCTGCGAAAATGGCGAATACACATTACTCAGTGTGTGTGTGTGTGAGTGTGTGTGACAGCAGCCGCAATTATGAGCAATTATGACCAAAAAAATATCCAACAATATATCAAACAAATACAAAATAAATTCAAGCCAAAAAACGAAAACGAAAATGATTAATCGAACAACAAGTCGCATTTTCTATACTCTTTCCCAAGTAGGCACACACACACACACACACACCCCTCTTCGTATACATATCTAAGAAATGAAAAGTTTTTGGCTAGTTTCAGGTCTCGTTTATATATCGTATTGATATATTCGATATAAATGTCTATATATATGATGTAGAGACTTGAGATGGTCGTCTATTAGCTCTATGTGTATGTACGTAGAGTCGAATTAGTCTATTAATTTCTAGTTAAACAATTTCGCCATAATCTTAAATCTTGAGTCTGTGCTAAAAATTGATAATGTCATTTCGGTTTCGGTTTTTGTTTCATTTTCTATTCCTTTTCCCTCGTGTGGCTCTCAAGTGACACAAGAAACGTCCCATAAATCAAATGAAAAAATCGAAACCAAAACTATGGAACCAGACAAAGGTCGTCGTTATCAGAGCAAGCAACTGCATTTCAATTCATAACAATTATGTTGGTACAACAAAATAAAACAAATAAATTCCGTCTCAGTTGGGTCTTGATGTTGTTTAATCGCCGAAATAGGAAACCACACAAAGAAAGGGGGCCAAAGGGTTGCTCTTGGATGCTGTCGCACTAGACCACGTTCCATGGGACTCCGGACTTTATCAGGCATTGAGTTATGTCACTTGAACCTGCCACTAAACATGATCACTTGGACTGCCTGTTGACAGCAGCGGCGCACACAAATCTTATCTACCGAGGGGCCTTCTGATAAGCGTAATGTTAATGTGATGAATATATATACATACATACAAACCCCTAGAGAAATGAGAAAAGGAGCACCTTTAAAGTATGTTCACTAAACATTCTCGTCGATTCGTTCATGTTTCATGACTTTTGTGTTAGCCCTCGTAGTCTAATTTCGTTGCTCATTTCATGGATTCTCCTGCGGTCAATTGGAATTAGATGCACAGACTTGATTTATATTACATGCAGCTTGAATTCCCACAGTTGATACACAGTGAAGAGTCGAGAAGAAGGATATAAAATAAGCGCCACTCATCTCTTCATGCCATACAAGTGATCATGTGTGTGTGTGTGTGTGTGTGTGAGTGAGGGGGAAGGGACCCATTCGGTCCCTGTCCATGTCTTTGGCCGCTGACTGTCTTCGGTTGGTTAATGACATGGCCATTCATTTTGGCCTGTGAGATGTGTGGGCGTGTTTTTCTGCCTGCTAACTGACAGTCGAAAAATGCAGAAGAAACGAGAAATAAAATAAATAAATGAAAGGAGGATAAAAGGTAATACGGAAAGGGAAAGGCGAAGGCATGGTCCACATGGACTTGGGGCAGTTGTTAGCCCTTCATAAATTGTTTTATTATTATATTTTAGACTTGATATATGGCATATCCATGCTGTCAGTTTATTGGTTTTACTAATTTGGGCTCTTCATCTGGCTTATGGGTAATTAGTATATCCAGTTTTTTGTTTTGCTCCCCCGCTCCTTGGTCCTGTTTCGTGTGTTTTTTGTTTTTGCAGCTGCCCATCTTTTCTTTTGCCCCTCCTACGCGAGGGAAAAGACGAAAAGTATTTAAAAGAATTTGTCAAATAAATACATTTTGTTGGTTTTCCCCATCGCGAAGAGGGAAATTTGCATGTAATTGTCATTCAATAAAATTCAAATTAAATTCAACAGACAGATGGTCCTTGATGGTGTCCTCCTGCTTATCCGCGACGCAGAGTCCTTAGAGCACTTGACGTGCAATTGTTGCATTATTAGCATATTATCACGGGGGTTATTCACTCGACAATTGCACAATTGTCATTGCGATTGCATTATGCATACAAACATATGCACCCCATTTGGCCAGAAACCGAAAATTTAGTTATCGATCGAGTTATCGAATTGCCAAAGATTAGGGCTTGCCCCTTCGGTAGAAACAACAAATACGAAACATGAAAAAATATCCCAAAAACACACACACACAAACACACAAACGACAAAAACTCGACAACAATTTTGTTGTCACAAAGGAGAACTGTCAACAGCCGTTGTACCTATGTACATATGTATGTATCTCTGCCCCTTCTCCGCCGATTCTCATTCTCTCCAAGAACTTCCTCCGTTTGCGCTACTTTGATACCTTCTTCTTCTTCTTCGTCGTCGTCGTTGCTCTCGCTCACTGTTTGTTCCCGAAAAAAAAACAAAATAACTGCAGGTGCTACTTTAATCCCCACGCTTGTTGACAAACTGATGACTGCGTCGCCACCGCCAGCGACCACTACACAATCGCGTTTTGCAAGGTCCGGGCACATGGGCAAACGTCGGGCTCTTTTGTCATCATCCATTGTCTGCTTCTTCTTCTTCTTTACCTTTGCTTGTATGTTTAGTCTTCAAAAACGGGGCCCAACTCCATCTCCATTTCCATCTCCAGCTTCGTCTCCGTCACCGTCTCCGCCTCCGGTCTTTGTCGTCAGCTGTTGACGTAGCGCAGTTTAGTTTGGTTGTGTGTGCAAGCATCTTTTTGTTTTGGGCTGCTGCCGTTTGATTGACTATCAGATAATGCATTGACGCTTCTATGGCAGGTTCCCGGTTCCCAAAAACCAATAGCCCTCACTCACTCACTCTACGACTGACCATTGAGAAGGAAAGAAAGAAAAAGGGCGCACAGGTGCGTTAATAGACGCCGTTTAGCTGATAGCAATCCAGACGCGAATGACTCTGTTGACAAGCCGGAACACAGCTGCGCTTTAAAGGTTTTTTCGTTTTCTGTTCTTACAGATATCGATGATAAATTACCCCTCCGATCGGCGATCTCTCATAAATGAATCAGCGACTGCAAGAGAAACATTTGTGACGCTTACTTATCTATTCATAATACGGATCATTCTGTCCATAACTTGCTACGCTTCGTTAAGAGTTTTGGTTCACTTCCCCTTTATGTCCTCCCTTTGTGCTCTCTTTCTCTTCGTTTCTGTGGCCAATTACAACTCAATTGGTGAACATTTCATTTCATTACCAAGGCAAAAAGAAAGAAAAATAAAAAACCAGGAACAGGGCCAGGCTAATTGATTAGCCATTAACCCCAATGGGCTGACGATGACGATGCTAAGGACAAAGCAGCGACTACGGCGACACCTTTACCCACACACACACAGACACAAAGGCACACGCACTTTGTGGCAGCGCCTCGGCTTTAATTAGGCTTAAATATGGGGTGCCAGGGTTACCAAAAGTCCCTCTCTTTCATTCCAAGTAGCCTGGCCCAAACACTTTCAAGCCACATTAACAGCTCGTTGTTGTGTGTTGTTTGTTATTGCTCAGGCAATAAAAACTCCCTCAGTGCGAAAGAGAGACAGAAGAAAGAAGTCTGAAATTGAATTGGCTATAATGTGTGGGCCCTTCGACTAGTGTTGACTAAGAAAAAAAAAAAAAAAAAAAACAGCAAAAGCAAGCGCGCGAGAGAGAGAGAACAAAAAACAAACAACTTTGGTCAAAAGGTGCAAGTTTTACACGTAACGATTTGCACGACGAAACTCTCAATCTCCATCTCCTGGAACACAGCCAGGAGCAGCAGCAACACCACCGCCGTCCGCTACACCACCGGCAGCCGCAGCAGCAGCAGCAGCTCAACCTCAACCTCAACCTCAAACACAAACGAGAGCAAATCGTTTTGTTGTCCGGAAGAGTCAGTCTTTCGTTCGTTGGCGCAGTCGCAACAAGATTCTCTTAGCGTGTGTGGTGGGCCCCCAAACACCGGGGCATCGAGGCACCCAAACACCGGGGACCTGGCTCCAGTTGGCTTGGGGCTATGGCGCGACTTGGCCTGGACTGGACTGGCCGAAACCGAACTGAACTAAGCTGAGCTGAGCCTGAACTGAACTGAGCTGCTATGCGAGGCGAGGCGATGCTCAGGCCAGCCGCCTGGCCATAACAAGCTGCCAACAACTGGCGCCAAGTGCTCAATAATGTTAACGAGCTATTCAGTTAAGACAACAACAACAGCAGCAGCAACAACCCAAGGCAGACGTGCCTGGCTCGCTCGCTTCCCCGCAAATAAAAAATAATTTGCAGTCAAAAAAAAAAAAAAACGAAGAAAAACCCAAGGCAAGCCCCAAAACAAGAGAAGTATATGAGGTGGTGGTGGAGGAGGGGGAGATGCTCTGACTTCTTCTCCTTCTTCTCTAAATAGAAACATCCTCGGACGAGGAGTCCCGCCAGCCAGTCCGTCAGTGAGTCGCTTAGTCCATTTGTCCGTTCGTCAGGTCCGTCAGACATCACTCAGTCTTGTTAGGCCCTCCTTTTGCTTCTTCTCCACCTTCATTTTTGTGTGTGTGTTTTTTTGTTGTTGTTGTTGTTCTTTTTGTTGGTTTTTATCAAAAATGCAGTCGCAGCTGATGATGATCTGTGAACATGAACAAGACGTTCGTTAAATTTGATTCATGAGGCCCAGGCTGAGGTTCGGGCTGGAGCTCAGGCGCAGGCGCTGGCGCTGGACTTGACGATGGAGGCGCAGTCGCAGCGATTGAGTGATTGCTACTTAAAGTTATAATTTTCATATTTGTGTGTATGTGCGTGTGTGTGTGAGTGTGAGAGGTAGAAAGACAGATCAGGATGAGGTAGGGAAGGGAGTAAAAAGAGTTTCATATATTGAGGGTGAGGCACTTTTTGGGTGGGTACACTTACAGAAAAGAAATCATTTTTACTACCGAATATTCTCCATGTAGAAGAATATTTATTATTAATAGAATGGATTTTCCTTTACATAAATTATTAACGAATGCCCCCCCTTTTTTTTAAGTGCATTTTATAACTGGTCCATCATCGGTCCTAGTCGATCCGCGTCGTCGTCGTCGTCGTCGTTGTGGTTGTCGTTGTCTGTGTTGTAGGTCGTCGCATGTGTGTTCCACACGGAGCTCTGGGGTCCCATGTAATTTTCGAGTTTGCACATTGCCACCAACATGGCCAGAAAGCATGGATGGACTAAGGCTAATCAAGACTCAAGACTGAAGACTCGCCTCGACTCTTTTACCATCGACTCGACCAACAGGGCCAATTTGAATTCGAGTCGAGGCAAGACGAGACAAGTCAGTCCAGGCCAGGCCGAAACAATTTGAGGCTTGGCGCCACTTGATAACCTGGCCCCGACTCGTCCAAGTCCAAGTCGAGGCGATTTGGGGTTTTGTTTGCTTTAGTTCCACACTCTCTCGAACTGATAATGATGATGATGATGATTGTGGCGACTCAAACTCAACTCACTCTCCACCCATCGTCTTACTGGTGGGCCCCTGAGAACCATGCTCTCTCTCTCCCTCGACGTTCCACACCACCGCAGCCATCCAGAGTCTCAATCTCAATCTTAACCTCAGGCTTTAAGCTTAACCAACAACAACAACAACAAAAACAGAATAAAACGGAACCGAATCCAAAACCAAGAACCCAGAATAAGCAAAGGCGAAGCGAGTTGCAGTGTTTAGGCTTTATGTTGTGCTGATTAATGTTTTATTTGATTACCAAAGCAAAATGACTTGTGCCCCATACCCCCCGATTGCCCCTCTTGCCACCATTTGTATTCACTCAGTCACTAACTCACCCGTTTTTCTGGCTCTTTCTCTTCTGCAGACAAATGTTTCCGCAAATGAAATTTCGTGTTTCGGGACTGGATGCCAAGGCTAAATACATACTGCTACTGGACATCGTTGCGGCGGATGATTATCGTTATAAATTTCATAATAGGTAAGCATAGGGATAAGCGATCCCAGGATTAGAAAGATGGGGTCCAATGGAATGTGTGTTTTGCTTTTGGGTGGGACTTTCATTCCACCCCATCCCAGGCCACATTCCTTTCACATATCACTCCCATCCTCATCCTCTTGTTTGTCTCTCTTGTAATCTCAAATACTATTCTCTTATTTACAGTCGTTGGATGGTCGCTGGTAAAGCGGATCCTGAAATGCCAAAACGCATGTATATTCATCCAGATTCACCCACAACGGGTGAGCAATGGATGCAAAAAGTTGTTTCATTTCACAAATTAAAATTGACCAACAATATTAGTGATAAACATGGATTTGTAAGTACTGTACGTCTTCTTTGTTTACCGCATTAGATATTTAAGTTATCTACCTACATATGTGCGTACCCATCTTCCTGCAAGATGCTGCCCCATTACCTATTTAACATATCTGTGAATTCTATTTAACTTTTCATCGGCAAAAAAAGTTGAGTAACCGAACCAAAAACTTGCACGACAGATTAACTTTAGAGAACCTCCGAGGTTCGAGGTCCTCCAGAAAGCATGTAACTTTAAAGTAGCTCTATGTATATCAGTGGATCAAACGGAGAAAAGATGCGTCATTAGCTCTCGGATGTGGTGCCATGGGCCCGTGCCCATTTACGGTCTATTTGCAATCTGTCTAGAAACGGAGACGGCGATAGAGAGGATCGGATCTAGAGTCGTTATCAATATAAATTTGCCTACCCATCGGGGATCCCGGTACTGCACTTTGAAGTGCTGCAATGAAGCGCCTCTGCGCTTATCTGAAAAACTTCTCACACGAACTGTGGATGAAACCCACCAACCACTCACTCCTCTTGGAGGAAACGACGACAACTTTCTCATTCTCTTGTGGAAAGATCGGCGGGGGCGCCAAAGCAAATTGGCGGCATTGGCTTTTAATTTTAATTTTTCCTTCTTTGCTGTTTGCTTGTACTCTTGTTGGGGGTTTTCGTTTGGATTTGGTGCCTGGTTCTTCTTCTTCTTCTTGTCTCTAGTTAGTCTCTTTTTGGTCTTCTTTAGCCGAACACACACACACTTTGTAGTTTTGCCGACGCCGATCGCGTAAATTTCATCAACTGCTGGGCAAAAATTTTCATTTTATTGATCGGCACCGGCTGAGAGTCAGCGTCGGTGAGTGGTGAGTGGCGAGTGGTAAGCGGCAGGCGGCGAGCGATTGTGCCACCCGTGGTTCTTCTGCCCAGTGCCTGCGCCTCGTTTGCCTACGATGATGCCCCTGCAATGATAATGGCGTCGACGCTGGCGGGCGCCATGCAGTTGTTTTTGTTGTTGCTGCCTTTTTCTCCTCTTATTTTATTTTGTTAATATATATGTGTATATGTATGTATATATATTTTTGTCATGTCTGTGGTCCGCCTTTTCCTCGCTTATTTTTACTGTTTTCTGTTTCTGTTTCTTCCTTCCCTCTTGTATTTTTGCATGCCAAGTCATAAATCGCACAATGAACAAGCCGAAACGCCGACGATTGGCGACTTTGAGTTCGACTTGGTGGCATAAAGGGTTCTTCCATTTTTTCTCTCTCTCTCTCTGTCTCTCTCTCTATCTCTTTCTCGCACTGAGCAGTGCGTGGGCCTCTGCTAAGTAGCCTGTGTTGGCCATTAATTTTGCTTTAGTTCAAACGTTGCATGCCGCCGCCTCGTCATATACTTGCCACAGAAAAGGCAAGGAAAGCTCTGCGTGTGTTCCAGGATTCAATTGGAATTGAAAACGGATTCGGATTTGGATTGGAATCGGAATCAGTACATGTATTCGGTTGTTGGAGTTTAAAAATTGGGTTAACTTATTATTGTTGTTGTTTTAAAAGAGACTAACTACAAAATGGATGACCCATTCGTCGAATAGTTGAGTGTCAGCTGCATTCGTTCTCAGAGTTCCATCGTTCATCGCATGATAAAGCTAGCGACTATATAGCCAACACGATGACCAAGTCCTATAATTTAACACTTTTTGCGGTCTAGCGTGGTGGCACATGCGGGTGCGATTACGGGTCTGGAGGGTTCACATTTGGTCAGGTGCCAGGTGACGACTTCGGTCGCTGGCTGCGTGTCAAAACAACAACAGAAAGTCGTCGTAGTCGTCGGGGTCGGTGTCGGGGTTGGGTTTGGGTTTGGGGTCGGAGTCGGAGTCTATGAGCCCAATAATTTCAGATCGTCGGTAAGTGTACGTGTTTACGTACATTGAAATGCACTTAAGGTCAAATGCAAAAACGGAAAAACGAAGTGAACAAAAAAATGCGCTCAATTCTGAACGCCCCATTCTTTTATTTTTGGACTCTGCCTAGGACTTGGTGTATTTTTCTTTTGTCCGTGTATTATTTCATTCCCATTTTCTTTTTTTTCCTCTTCCCTGAGTGTATAAGTATCTGTGCGTGTTTGTCGGCCATGTTGCGGTCGGGCTGAGCAATCAACCCCGTTGGTTCAAAGGGTGGGTACACACACACACACACACACACACTGCTGGGGCGAATGAAAAAGAGAGAGAGAGAGAGGGAGACACACACATGAGGCAAGGACTATAACAGATAGGGAATTGGTGGTAGGTGTCGCCTTAATGCGTTTAATTGTTGAAGCTAAGCAAAAAGCTTTGCCAATTAGCAAAAGACTTCCCAAAAACGAACAAAAAAACCCCCCTTTTACACTCGCCGCTCCCCTCGTCCCTTAACCGCCCCACTAGTCCTTTGTATAACCTTATTTGACTCAATTCTACTTCAGAAATGCCCCATTCAGTGAAGCGTTTTCTCAAGTACCGGGCAACGCGGTAAATATAAATGGAAATGTACCAAAAGGGGCATGGACATAAAGGGCCAGGGCTTGAGTCTGGGTCTGGACCATGGACTGGGGGAGATTGGGAATTGAGGTATGCTTGCCATTAGTTTCATCATAGTTCTAAAGCATAGCCGCATAGTTGGCCATCTTCTCGCCATCGTTGTCGTCAGCGTCGTTATCCTGTGAGCATTCAGGCATGCCAAGTGGTCCTTGTCGTCGTCGTCGTCGTCGCCATTGCCATCGTTGCTGTCGCCCTTCTTGCATGGCAGACGAAGCGCAAAAAATTTATCACAGCCAAGTTGATAGACAACTAAACTAAAGTGAAGTGGAGTTCCATTTCCGGACACATGGGCACATAGCACATTTAAACGCAAATCAAATTAATTGAAGCTCACATATCCTGACATGGGCCGTATTTTTTTTTTCGGTTTCTGTATACCCTTTTTTGCCCCGCTGGTTCTCATCCTTCTTCTAGTCTGAGCATCCGTTTCTCTTGTGGTTTTTCTTGAAACAATTCGATTAGAAAATCAAAGGCGGCGGCCCGTTATACACTAGTGTGTGTGTTTGAGTGTGTGTGCGTCAGTGTGTGCTGGGATATGGCCAATTTGTCTGTCATAGCCAGGCAAACTCGCTGTCTGGCTGTCGGTCTGACTGACTAGCAAACAGGCAGGTAGTTAGGTGTTGCTCAAAAACACAATTTGAAAAGGCTCTTTTGAAGTCGTCTTGGCTCGTGGATTGGAAAACATCCACATCCATTCACAAACAGGACAAAGACAAAAGGTATAACCGGAACCAAACTAAGCCCAAACGGATCATATCTAATAGATACAAACCTACTCAATTAAATGGGAAAGGCCCATTGACTGACTGTCATTAGGTCTCTCTTAAGATGAACTTTTTTTTTTTTATTTTTTTGGTTTTGTGCTAATCTCTCTCTCTCTCTCTCTCTTTCTCTTTCTCCCCCTCTCGCTCTGCATAATTATTGAAAAAACGAACTGTTGGCTATAGGGTAGCTTCTTGCCTAATTTGTTTTGAACAAAAGGAGTCTAGGAGAAATCTATCCATATCAATGGCTGCCTCAATTGAAAGGCAACCAACCCTCGGGGTTAAGCTAAGCTATTAATGACTGGGCTACCTTCATTGCTCCTGGATGATGTTGTCTTCCATGTAGTTTGGTTCACTTCGTTTCGGTGCGGTTCGCAGCAAATGTCCATCCCATAAATGTCTGATTTCTTATCTAATGCCTAATGCCATCAATTGCGGCACTGCGGCTCACTTATCGCTGACTGTATCATGACGAGGCAGAGGCACACACGCACCCCACGTACAGGACCAGTTGATGGTCCCAGCACAACAGCCGGAGTGCAAAAGGGTATAATAAATATTCCAGCTAGAGCTATCGGTTGCAATCATTTCATTCCTCTTCTTGTTGTCGATGGGTTGGATAGTTAAGCGCATCCTTTTTGACTGTTCCATCGAAGGAAAAAAAGCAACAGCCGGGAATACATCTGTTAAGCTGTCTCCCTCTCTCTCTCTCCAACTTGCACGCAATTTTCGACGACTAAAATTCAGTTAGTTAGTACATATTCGCCTATTCTTATCGAAAAGGGGCAACTAAGAATTCCTCAGTCTTCTAGTCGGGGGGGTGGGGAGACAGCAGTAAGTGTCAGCCTCAATTGTGTACAGCTTGCTACAAGTAGATAAAACTCAACTCAACTCTACCCTCTGACCTAAGGACATCTGTCAAACACACACACACACACATTTCTTGGTGTGTATATGTTAGTTTGATAGTATTTGCATATTTCGGTGCCTAGATTGAAGTTATCGTGACCAGTGGCACTTAGTCGGTCGGTCAACCCTGTGTGTTTTGTTCTCAGCTTTCGGGCCCAAATGTGTCAACTAAAAAAATAACTTGGCCAAAAATACAGGCACATACCATATACACACACACACACACACACACATACATACACACATACTTCGGGTTCGTGCCAAAAAACCTGAACATTTAGTTTTTGCGCTTGATTTTAATTTTCGGTCAGTTGTGTGTTTTTTCTGGGTGGAGGTCAGTTGGGAGGGGCGTTGAAACTAATTAACATATTTAATGTTTTTGGCACGTTTAGTTTTCGAGTGACTATCCCTGGAGTTTGGTCCAACCCTGGCATTAGTATGTACCTACTCTATGTTGTATATACATATTAGGCTAGTTAAAATCTAATAAAAACCTGAGCATGCCTCATAAATTTCCAGCGCTAAAAGTCGCTGCGGTGTTGGAGGGGTGAGGATTGAGGGTGCGAGAGGTGGATGGGTGGTTGGTTGGTTGGTTGGTTCTTTGGGTCCTTGGTGGTTTAACCACCTAATGGCGAACGCGCTTTTATGTTAAATTAAATCGAGGATATGCTTCTCTTTTGCTCTCCCACTCCAATGCCCGCCCTTGCCTTAAATATTCTTTTTTTTCTCTCTTTTTCGCGTGGCGGGGGGGTAGGTGGCACATTTTTTTGTTGGACTTAATTTCATCGTCATCGTTGTTGACGTTGTTGTGCCTCGCAAAGGTGGCAAGTTGGTTGTCGCAAAGGTGCGACAAAATATCACAAATAAAAATACCTTTTATGTTTTGGAATTTTTTAATATTCAAATGAAGCCGAGAGAAAACGAGAAAGGGAAACGCCAACGACGACGCCAACGCCAACGAAAACGATGAAAACCCAACAGGAAAAACAATGAAAAACACATTGTTGGCCTTTAAGGAAAAAAATAGTAAAACAAAATTCCAACAATTGACTTAAAAATTGAAACTCTTCGAAAGTTTTCTAATGCTCCTAAACATAGGCTATCCATTCTTGGATATTTCTTCTCTGTGGGTTTTGACTTAAACGGAAATTTGTTTAGTTGTTGAGCTTATCTTGTGACCCAATGTCAAGACTCTTTAGTTCTTGAACAAATACGACAAAAGACGACGACGACGAGACGACAGACAAGTGAAAGTCGCTGCGGTGGAAAGGGTCTCTGCGAACGTTTTATTTAAGTTAATGCAGTCTGACACTTTTATTGACTCGACAAATTGCCAAATGCGTTTGCCATGATTTGATTATTGGTCTCAGTCAGGTTTTCATTGTGGCAGGAAGAGGAGGGTCTTGACAATTATAACAACAATAGTAGCAGCAGCAGCAGCAACAATGTGACATTTAGTTAGTTAGGCACGCAAATTTCATGTTGGCTCATTAGGGAAAACTTGCGCGTTGCCATAGAATAGAATACCTGCACATGTGTGTATATTTAGTTTGTACTTATATATAGTTAATAGATATAGATACCCGAGTTGTCGTTGGATGTGACATGCATTTTGCGTGTGACATGGCAACAAATGACAACAAAGTCAACAGCGATTCTCTTTTCATTTAACAATTTTACATACCTACAAATACATGTGTGATCATGATATTCTATATATACACACACCTCTCTCTCTCTATATATATATATATATATATATATATATATAATAGATATTGTTAATAAGCTGATAATAGTATGGCCATTGTGCATGCAATTAGGTATCTCGTTCAACAATAAAACTTGATTAAGCAGAGCAACACAACACAGAAACTAAAATAGAGAGAGAGAGAGAGAGAGAGAGAGAGCGAGAGAAAACAAACTATTAGTGTTAATTAATTTAATTAATTTGCTCTGTAAGCGCAACAAATGGAGCGTTGCATTGTCCATTATTTCTCGACGATATTGTTTAACTCGCGCCTTGAACAAGTTCAATTTAAAGAAGTTGTTTCTCCACTCGTCTACCTGCCCGGGCCACAGAGGCCCAAACACATAGTGAATGATAGATACAGCCATAAAGAAGAGGTGGGCGGAATAGTATTAGCCATAGACACAATGCCCCTCTACGGAGTCCGCTTGTGCAGCACAGTGGAAAAACGGCGTTGAAATATACAAAATTATCTATAAGTAATCCATTATGCAGTTCAAATAGATGGAAAACAGAAGGAGAACAATGTGTGGAGGGAGAAATTGAGGTAGAACAGGTAACTAGCTGTATTTTTTGAGTAAATTAGTGTGACTGAAGTTTTTTCTAAGGAAAAGTGTGGCTGCATATTCTGCTTAGGCATAATTTACGGTTGCTGACAACAACAAATTTAAGCTGCAAGTTTTCTATTTACTTGGACGATTACATAGATTAAGTTTTAGGCGCCACAGCATCAGAACTTCCGTTTGTCCCTTTTGTCTAGATCTAAGGGCCCTTTAGACTAGTCTAGAGATGGAGTAGACTATCTATCTGTCTATCTATCCCATTCTTGGGCAAACAAACGGCAGCCGAGACAAGCGAGCGAATGGACAAATATTTGAAATTTAAATAGAAACAAAGGCAAACATACAAACAAAACCAAAACGAACGACAGTCAACTAAAGGCAACGAAGACAACAAAATGTTGTTGCTATTGTTGGCCCGCAGAATCCACTTTGACTGTGTGGACTCTCTGTCTCTTTATTAAGTAAATGTAAATGTAATCAAAATTCGAAAAAACCGAAAAATTAAAAAACAAAAAACCAAGTAGACAGAGAGAGAGAGAGAGAGAGAGGGAAGAAACCAAATGTGGTAGCATATTTGAGGTGTTTAACTGTCACCTAAGACTTAAGTAGACAGCGACAATGCCAACAGCCAACGACAAGTGGCGCTTAACGAAACTTGGATAGATATATGTACATACATAGAAACGTGTCTATACACACATATGTACATACATATGTATGTATTTGTTAGTTGGCAAATAAACGACACACGCGAACGATGCGAGATAAACTGAATGAAACACTGAACGTTTAGAAATCTATTTGCATGCCGCAAATATTGCACTTCCGCTGCAACATTAATCTCAAACACCCATGGGCGTAGCCAGCGGCAACATCTGGGTAAGATACACAAATAGATACATATTTCGGAAATGATTAGAAATGTAATTAAAAGTATCTACATATCTCAGACAGCTGAAGGATAAACGATTCCTTAAATGTAATTTCGAAACTTGTATTTCTGTCATTGATAGTTTTGATGGGTTTTGAGTGAGAATTGAGTTGCCGACTCCTTCTCGGTGAGCCTCTGGGCCGAAATTCAAGTCAAGCTTGTCTATTTGTTTTGGCCTAATGGAAATGTCTGCTACCCTGTGACTGAGAACTCCAACTACAATGCCCCTTACTTTTCTTTTTTTCTTTTGGCAACATTGTGTGGTGGGTGGCAGCAGCAGCAGCTGTTGTTGCTCACTTTGCTGAAGATGGTTTTCATATAATTTCTTTATATGTATGCGCATATATGGGAAAAGGCTTTTTGTGTGTTATACAACTTAATCGTTTTGGGTTTTTCTATATATCACAGCATGTAGGCTTTCTTTATTGTGGGTATTGTCCTTTCAACACAAGGAAAATTTCTCTTCAGCTGTTGTCAGGGGTCTTTCTAATCTAAGCATTTGTTTAGACATCAGAGAGAATCAAGTAGACGGCGACGGGGAGAGATTTGTGGCTGCTAGCACCACAGGAGACCTGAAGGAACAGTGAAAGATGTGGCGCTCTGTTTGTCGTTCATTCGAGGCGCAGGACAAATGGAAGGCGTAGTCTTTGTTAATTATGTTGTTACTAGGACAGGGATGCGTCTTTTGCCTGCACTCGATGCATAAAGTCACCTTTTCTTTTCGTTCAGCAAGTCCTTGTTGAAAGGCAGGCAGGCAGGCAGACAGACAGACAGGATCACAGACAAAGACAGAGAAAAAGAGAAAGACAAAGGGGCGCAACCATCAAAAAGGGGCGTTTAATCTTGTTGTTGTGGCCACTAATCGTCAGTTTTGATCTACAACATCGACTCGAAATGATGAGTGAATGCAGCCGCCGAGGGCTTGTCAATGGGGAATGCGAAAACTACCTCACTAATCATCATCATCGACATCGGAAAAGAGGTTGGTGTTGGGGTTGGGTTTGGAAGGGATTATCTGCTACATTATCATGTTTTGAGGATCTGACAAATTTGAGAACCAGAAGGTTCTTCTTTTCGGATTGAGCCTCACAAAATCGAATTGAATTGAATGCACTTTAGTTTAACCATGATGAAATATCTAATGAGATTGAACTGCAACAAATTGAGAAGAAACAGTTTTATCCTTTCCCATTACCACGAAGCCAAGGCATCCCTATTCATGTGCCGTGGGGTGTGCTGTGTATGTATGTAGTTGAAACAATTTCCAATGAACAATTACCATCCGAGTTATGCCTGTTATCCGAGTTCTGTGATGAAAATGCTTCCCATTTTTCTAATCAGATTATGGCATTTGTTGTGCTCCAACAGCTAGTTAGGAGTTACCTTTTGTTTTCCTCTCCAGCTTGTTGATAAATTAGCAGCTCTTAATGAGAAAAGCGCATGAAATTGCCACCATCAAATTGGAGTACGCCCACCACGAATGAGGCGCAAAGACCCATAGACCTGGGTCCAAAAGGCAAACACAAGCAACAAAGCACTTCACTTCCCCCCACTCTGTCTCGCTCTCACTCTCCCCGTCCCTTTCATTGCACATGCAACTCAGGCAGCAAGCGCCGCTCGTCATAATTACCAAAAAAAAAAAAAAAAACAGAAAAAATTAATGAATTATTTGGAAAAACAAACGCCAGGGCCAGGCCACGCAACGGGAGCGAGATCAGGAGCGGGAGCGGGAATGGCAGTGGGTGCGGGAGCAGGCCAAAATACAAAATTAGGCATTTAATTGTCTCGATTCTCTTGGCTCTTTTGGATGGTGGTCAACAAGCAACCAGCAACAGCAGCTGACAGGCGTCACGTTGGAAAAACCAACAGCAACAACAACAACAACAACAACAAAAATTTAACTACCAACCGAGAAGCGCACATGCAACGCCTGGCGCCAGTTGGAAACGGACACACGGGGCACAACACACACACACACACACCGAGTGAGAGAGACAGAGACACATGCAGTGCAACAGAGGCAACATACCAGCCAAAAGTGGGCGCAACGTGGCCAACCACCAAAAAAAAAAAACAAAAAATTAATACACCAAATTCTATATATTCTTTATATCGTTATATAGAGAAATAAAATTAGTATGCGTCTGCGTTGGCAACTTCATTTTTTTGATGATTTATGAAATGAACAAATTTCTGTGGTAAAGGTCCAAGCCAGGATCTGGCTGGTTGTAACCCTTTCTTCTTCATCATCTTCTTCTTCTTCTTCTTGGGACGGGGCATTGCTACACGCGTCTCATTATTAAATGAAATTATACTTTTTATTATAGAATTTATTAATAATTTGTGACACGTACATTACGTATCAAGTATTTGATTTCCAATGAAATTGGTCATATCAGAGAAAAGAGAGAGAGAGAGAGAGAGAGAGAGAGAGTGGGAGGGAGGAAGAAAGCCATAAGATAGTCGGGGTATATTGGCGACAAGTTCCGACGGCTGAACAACTAACGATTCGATACGAATAAAGTAATGAATAATCTGATAAACGAATATATTCATAGTCCTTGGACTTGATGGAATTCCCTTTGCTAAATGATCGATAGTGAATACATTTTTTGTGTTTCTCTCACTTGCCATCCCAATGGTTTAGTAATTGCGTTGAACCTAATAACTTTATTTGGCCAACAGTTTTAGTTATTCACAAATTGGTATCTATTGACACACACTATGTATACATAGATATATGCATATATCGATGAGAAGCGATTTGGTGTGTGTGTTTGTATTCGTAACCAACTAACTGCCTTAATGACTGGCTTCATTTATTGATGACGATTATAAAGCAATTTGTACAAGTCAACAACTATTGACCCACCCATTCGATGAGTTCAGTGGGTGGCGTGAGAAGTGGGGGCGGCGGAGGGAGAGAGGTCACTTTTGCAGTAATTAAGCAAACGATCGAAGGCGAAAGGCCCCACCCAAAAACTAGGTTAGCAATTAACCCTTGACGGCCCCAAAGAATAAAATAAGGTGACAGAGGAGGAGCAAGCGCTGGAGAAGGAGGAAGGCGAACGAGAGAGAGAGAGGGAGAGTACAAAATATAGTTTTTATTACGCTGATGATTATTATAGTGATTTGGTGGAAAAATGAAATATGGTCAGGCAATTAAAATGCAATTCAAGGTTGCAAAACCAAAAAGCGATCCCAAGCCAAACCAAGATACACGCACGCATGGGGAGTGAGACAGAGAGGGGAGAGAGTGTGAGAGAGAGAGAGAGAGAGAGAATGCGTGCTAATTATACTTATACAAACACACACACACACTCACGCTCCATGGCTTCCCTCTTTGCTGCCCTACCCCCTGAATGACTGACAGGCTGACTGCCTGCCTGCCTGTCAGCCTGTTTGCCCCCTCTGTCTTTTGCTCGCATTCACACATTTCCGCCATTTGCCATTGTGTGTGCTGGCTGGGCACAGCCATGACTGCAATTTTGAGCTCTCTTCCTTCTCTCACAGAGTCGCCCTTTCTCTGTCTTGCTTGGCGAGCCTCCTCCCTCGCTTGCTCGCTCTTTCTTTCTCTCACTCACTCTTTCTGTCACCTTCTGGACACTTAAATCGCGCGCTCCTCTCTCACTCTCACTCTCATTTTTGGGCCGAAAAGCTTCGTCATCTTTATTTATGTTGAACTCTCTTCTCAAGTGTCTTTTGTCACAGGCAGCGGCCATTCTTCATCCTTCTTCTACCTCTCTTTCTCTCGTTCTCCCTCTCTCTCTCTCACTCTCACTCTTTAGTCTCTGCTTCTTCTATACATTTTGCAGCCTCAATTCTTAATTTATTCTGCTCATTTGTTCATTGCAATATGCAAATTGCCATATACCCACACATATATATATATATATATTGTTGTCTCGCTTGCACAGATTTGGAGTTGGGAGTTTGCAAGACGAATTTCAGCTGGAGCATAACCGCCACCGGGAACAGGGAACAGAGTAGGAGCCAGAGCCAGAGATGGGAGTCTTTTGCTGTGCTCTTGACAAACACCCAGTGAAAGCTTTTGGCATTTTATTCACCTCTCCTTTTCTCCTTTCCCCCTTTTGTTTTTTTTTGTATAGAGCAGTGTCAACAATTGACAGATTTCAGTCAATTGATATGCTCTCTCACTCTCTCTGTCAGTCTCAATATGCCTCTCGCTCTCTTAATGGCTGCTCATTAGCCTGGTAAAATAAAACACTTCCGTTTAATGAGTGGCAGAGTCGCATTTCCGTGCTCCGTGCTCCGAGCTCTGAGCTCTCCGGGTACTCTCCGTCCGTCCGTCCTAACCGTTCATCAGGTTCAAGTACGCTAATGTCTTTGGAGTGTTTCGCACTCTTCAGTTTTTCAGTCGTCGTCGTCGTCGTCAATCGTTCATTCTTTCATTCAGTCAGTCAGTCAGTTAGTCAGTTGGTCCGTCGGTCGTTATTAGCGTATTATTATGCATCTCCATCTCCATCAACATTTTTTGTATTTCTCATTTTGTTCACTGTTGTTTAATTGGATTTCTTAAAGCTCTGCGCCTTGACTTAATAGGATTGCCATTTAAGCGAATGCGATTCGAACGAGCTCTCCGTCAAGTGTTTGAAATGCATTTGCCAGGTGTTTTGTAGCCGACACTGGGCCCAAGGCTAAGCCTTAACTCCCTGTAGAATCAGCGTCAATTTGGAGAGGCTTATAATAGACTTAAGCGAAAGCTTTCGATTATGTTTAAATGGCATCGATCGGGGGAAAGAACAAACCCTTCTTTTTGATAAGTGATAAGTAGATGTAGAGCAAGAGAAGTGTACTGGTTCAGGTTGGATCACATCAGTGGCCGGGGGGAAGAGATCTGGTTTCTGGTCAGCAACTCAACTCTTAATCGTTTATCCAGCCGCCGGCCACAGTGCGTGTGTTCCAATTTTGTCTGGCAGCCATTTACAAACAATTTGTCAACTGGCCAAGTCAAACTCTTGGCTTGTTAGCCAAAATAAAAACACAAACCCACAAAAACGACAGATAGACGGAGAGACAGAGACAGAATGAAAACCCACCCGGCCTGAAGCCAAGAACTACTCAAAAACATATTAATCATGGCATCCCCAGCTGGTCAGCTAAACCAACGACCAGCCCGATCTTAAGGCAGACACACACACACACACACACATGCACGAAATCGTTTAATTGCCTGCTGGCTCGATCATCATCTCATCATCATCTCATCGTTGGATCGTCGGATCAGATAGGGATAGCATCCGATCAGTTTGGATCGGATCGGTATAGGTTGGAAAGAGATCTCTCGTCAATCATCGCGCAGTGACTCAGTTAGGGCCAATTATCGCGGACAGATAGATGGACCCTTATGAGTTTATCTTTCGTTGGTGTTTCTCTCATACCCAGTAATAGATGAGGCTGTTTGAAACTTTCAACTTTCAATGACTTTTGCTACAGGGTACAGCTTGGTCGTGCTTTTATCAATGTCATGTTTTTTTTTCTTTTCGGTTTTGTGGTAGCCCAAATTTGAGATGGGACCTGGAAGCTGGTGAGCGTGCTGTGCGCAATTTTCGTATATCAATAACTACTTAAGTTTTGTTTTTTGTTTCTTTAAATCAACAATGCTAATATGTGTAGGCCGCCCGCAGGCCAAGCAGGTCAGGTCAGCTCAGCTCAGAGAGAGAGATTCACATTCGGAGTGTCTATACTAATTTCAAGTTCCCACGAAGATTTCGAAGTTTGTTTGGAAAATTAACATTTTGCTTTGGCTTTGACTTGAGCTTTGGCTTGGGATGGGGTTTGTCGTTTTTGTTGTTTTGTTGTTGTAAGTTTTGTTTTGTGGTTTGTGTGTTTTTGCTTTATTTTTCGAGACGCTTGTTACAGTTCCTGCGGCGGACAGATAATCCACCTGCCTCCAAGTGCCTCTCTCTGACAATAATTTTGTAATTAATGATGTGAGAATGATCTGTGGACAGGCTTGGTTTGGCTTTGGTTGTTTTCATCTGTTTTGGCTTCTCCTCTCTCCTCTCCTCTATCCGATTGCCCCGCTTGACCTTTTTTGGTCAGTTGGTTGTCTGTTTGTCTGTGTAGGTTTTTGGGTGCCTTGGCCTGCCTAGCCAACCCGCAGACCTCCAGGCTGCTGCCTGTCGTTTGTTTGTCATCATCATCATTAGATGATGATTTTGTTTCTGTTGTTTGCTTCTGTCGCCAAGGGGTCAGAGATTTCCATTCATTATGCCATATGCTGAATGTGTGTTTCGATTCATTATTGATTAATTAACACACACACACACACAAACACACACAGAGAGATTGTTGTGGTTGCTTTTGCTAGCTACTTGCTGGAGCTACTTGGTCTCGGTCCCAGTTAGATGATAATGCGGGCATATTTCCCTTACGAAATTACAGTAGTGAGACCAAAAACCTAGGTGTTAAATACAAAAAATGGCTAGCATTCTCTTGGAACAAACGATATCCTATAACTATATTTAATCAAGCAAAATGTCACACAAATCTGTCTGTCTGTGTGTGTGTGTGAGCCTTAAAATAGGAGGCAATGGCGGCCGCCCGCTGCTCACGACAACCGCTGATAGGTGGAATAGAAAATGCAAAAGAAGAACAAGACCATAGGAATGGAGGTGGAGATGGCGATGGAGGTGGAGACGGAGGTGGAGGACGACTACTGTGAGAGACAGTGGCTAAGTGTGGCATTGCTTGTATTTTGTTGCCATTTTGCTGCCGTCTGCTAGCTGGCAAAAGGTCAGCCCAGAGCTCTTTTGTTTAGTGGCTTCGCCCGCCCACTGGCTTTGACTATGAGACAGTGTCGTCGTTGTCGACTTAAAGCTCTTCTCTCTATGGAGCCTTCTCGCTCTCTCGTCTGATTCATTGCTGTTGCCACAAACATGTGTACTCCATCACATGGGTTGCCACGACAACAGTGGTTCTTACTTACCTTTTGGAGCGGAGCTATCCTTAATTTGGCAAACCGCCCCCGTTGTCTGGCTGTCTGGCTGGCTGGTTTGCTGGCGATGCGATTTCGATTTCTATCGATGAATTTCATTTGTGTTCTATTTACTGATAGCCATCTAAAATGTGCTTGGTGCGGCTACCGACCAAGCGACAGCGACAACAACAACAACAGCAGCAACAAAGACCTAAAGCTAAACCAAGACGATGACGAGGACGAAGACAACGATGACGACGATGCCTAAGCCAATTTGTATGCCGACCAAGCTGGAACTCTACGACAAACAAATTTTATGCAGGCGAAGGGCGGAGGTAGTCGAGGCAGGAGCTCAAAAGAGTTGCCTCCAAAATCGTAGTCGTCATCAATATATTAAACCGGTCGAAGTCGTCGTCGTTGTTGCTGTTGCTGTTGCCGTTGTCATCGCTTCCTTTTCTGCGCACGGGCACGAGTTTTCAGAAAAAATTTCTTATCTTCAACTTGGAGCACAATTCCTGTTGGTTTTGTTTCAAAAATTTTATGGCAGGCAAAGGCAAAGGCGACCACCGAGCGACCAACCGACCAAGCAACCAACCAACGGACCAACGACAACGGTGTTAGCCAGTCGACCTTCAGCGTCACCAGCAAACGCGACGACGACGACGACGACGACAAAGAAGAGGAATAAGATGAGAACGGCGACGCATTTGTCCAGTGGAGGGTCTTGGCGATGGCCATAAAAACTCTGCCTGGGGGAGGCATAGACGGCGGGGGTGTATATTCCCCTCTTTCTGCTTTTTCATCGTGGTCTTAGTCCTCATCCTCATCTTCGTCCTCGTCCTCGTCCTCGTCGTCGTCGTCGTCTTCTTCTTTTGCTTATTATTTTGGCAGCTCGAATTTGTTTGGCGCTGGCGTCCCGCGTCCGTCCCAGCCAGTTGATTTCAAGTTAAGATTTGAATGTCGCTCGGACAAAAGAAGACAATGCCACGACGAAGACGACGATGAGAAGTTGGAGGTGGAGGAGGAGGAGAAGGAGGAGGTGGAGGCGATATATTCCTGGCGCTCGCCTCTCACAAAAGCTCGTGCGTTCGTTTGCTGTGTATGTGTGTGCGCTTCGGGAAGGGGGTCCCCGTTCACTCTCCTTTTCTCTCTCTCTATCTCTCTCCTGCTAACTGGTACCCCCAAAGATTAAGACTGAGGCTGGCCGGTGGCCGGTGGCCTCGTCGTCGTCTGGCTCGTTTTTCTTCTTTTTTGTTGTTGTTCTGCGTTGGTTTTGGGCTGGCGCCTGCGGTATGCCTTTGTCGTCTTGGGTTCTTGTCGTCGCCTGCTCGCCTCTATATGAGAAATGATCGGGACATGAGAAACAAAAAGATTTGCAAATGTCTTTGGCTTTTTGGTTGCCGCTGCCGATGTTGTTGTTGTTGTCGTTGTCGTCTTAGTCGTCGCCGTTGTCTTCAGCTTGTTGCAGGAGCTGCTGGCTTAAGTAGGCGACAGGTGACGCCACAGTGCTCAGTGCGCTCTCCATCTATTAAGAGCCAAGCCAATTACATACAAAAATACAAGAGCTGACAAGAGACAACAACCAGCCGAATGGACAGACGGATACACACACACAAACGACACACATTCATCTTCTTGGAGTGGGGAGTTGGAGGGGTTAGCTGGGGGTCTGGGAGTCACAGGCGCCGGCCCAGCCGCCGTTTTGTAACAAGCTTCTTCTTCTTCTCTTGCTGGCAATCCGCTCTTCTACTCCTTTTCCCTCTGCTTTGCATGCAAGTGCGTGCCGTCAACAACAACAACAACAGGAACTATGTATGTATGTTGTTGTTGTGCCTTGACATGGCAACCAAATGTGACCAAATCCACGCCAATTGTGTTTCATTTTGCCCACTTGGTTTGTCCGGGACGGGGAGATTACTTGTAGATGAGACTTGTTAATTAGGCAAACATGCTGCGATCGAGTGGCAGAACAAAGCGAACCGACAGAACAAGATCGACCGAACAAGGTCGTTCCTCTAACAGTATTTCCTAATTACCACAAACCAAATGCATATTCACCTTAGGACCAAAGAAGAACTTTCTCCTTGGCATTTCACTTACTTGGTGGTCGGCGGTCGGTGGTCACAGGAGGCGCCAGTTATCGCCAGCGATCGCGCTATCGATGGTATCAAGACTCATTTATTGCCTTCTCGCCAAAGTTGCCAGTGACTGCAGATGCAATGGGGAGACCACCATCGAGAGCAACATTGCAGCAGATTGTTGTGTGGCCAGCACCCCGAAAACGACAACAAAAACAGAAACCATCAAGAGTATAGCGAAACGCAATGCGGCACTTAACCAGGCCACTTTGGCACTTCAAGCTACCGCTTGAGGAGCACTACGCGATGCCAACTTGTTGTTGTCGTCATCGTCATCGTCATCGTCATCATCGGACCTGGTGGTGGTTACTGTTTGCCATAGTTGCAGTTCTGTCTCATTCTGTTTTATCTTTAAATGCATAAATGTGGATCTGGTGCTGCTGCTGCAGCAGCCTTGTGTGGAAATTTATGGCACGTAAATTTTTATGCCTTGCACAGAGAACGCGAGAGAGAGAGAGAGAGAGATCCCCAGGTTCTCGTATTTCCCACCAAAAGCGTCGGTAGCAGCGCCATCCGCGTTGTCGTCACATGAATCTGCCATTTTATTGCCAACTTCACTTTGGCGGCAATGTTATTAACGCACATTTTTATGGCATTGATGAGGATGACCATGATGATGACGATGACGACGATGATGACGATGATGTTGGTTTATAGGCAGGTGATGGAGATGGTGAAGATAAAGCCTGACCTATGCTAGCCACCTTATAAATTAATGCTTGTAGTTTTAATTTGATTTTCTGTTTCATGAATTCGACTTTCTTTCTTTCTTTCTGTCTTTCGATTCAATCGATCCATCTTTTCCGATCGATCGAGGGCTAAACCAGCGTCGTTGTGGGTCATTAGTATTTACATATGTATGTATGTACATATGTATATATATAAATTCATTCACACACAGACGGAAATTGTGGGTAGTCGGTGGTCGGTGGTCACTTGGCACTACTTATCTATCTATGGCCTATGGCATACATTTGGGATTTCCGTTGCATTTAACCCACTGATTAGCTGCCAATTTGGACCGAACCGAAAACCAACCAACGACGAAACAACGACAATTTCCTCAATCAACAAAAAGCAATCAACAAACAACAACGACATCCACAACAGGTAGGAAGGAGAACAAACGTTTTTATAGGAAGGAGTGGGAGATTTTTGGTTAAAAGACTACGTTTATTTTTCGTATCTTTCTAGTTTTGTTCGTTTTGATAATTTACATAATTTTACACTTAATTATGAGCATGCCGATGATGTAGGGGGAGGCGGGGCAGGTAACTTAAAGAAAAGAAATTAAAATCAAATGGTGAATGAAAGTTGTTGAACTTTTTAAGCAAAAACAGAGAGAGAGAGAGACAGAGAGAGAGACAGAGAGAGCGAGAGAGAGAGACAGAGAGAGCGAGAGAGAGAGTGGTCGCTAATTTGTTAACAAACTACAAAAGTCCTTTCAAAAAGTCCATTTCCATTGCCCTTCTCCTCTTCATTTGGCTAAATCTCAATTTGAGTTTTACTTTCTGTTTCCTTTGGGTGTGTGTGTGTGTGTGTGTGTGTGTGTGTGTACATGTTTTTTTCTCCAGAGATTCGTGCATTTTGTATTTTGGGGGTCTGCTAATTAATTTTTATGTCCCACTCTTCGCTACGCTTTGCTTTTTCCTTTCGTTAATTAAGCAAAGAACTTAAATAGCTATAGAATCGCCCTATCCCTCTCTCTCGCTCTCTCTCTCTCTCTCTCTATCTTTCTCTGTCGGCCCCTAACCGTATTCCTGTTCCACTAGACATTGGTGCTTTGCCCTTTTTGGTGTGTGTGGCAGAGGCACAGCCATAAAAATTGTGGCCCGGACTTCGGCTCATACTTGGGACTCGGTCTCTGGTGTCTCACAGCGTGTGGCAATGTCCGAACAACGCTAAATCCCACACACATTCTAAATCTCATTTCCATTTCGAATTTCATTCATTAACTTACAACAGCAAAAATAAAAGAGAGAGAATAACATATAAAATAGAAAAAACAAAGCAAAGCGCGGGATGTTGTGTGTAATCTGAAAAGAAAAAAAAAAACAAAATAAAATAAAAATTTAAATATTAAACAAGTGTCGATTTGTCTTACTTTTCTACTACTGTCTGTGTGTGTGAGAGTGTGTGTGTTGGTCTTCTTTTCAAATGCAACAAAAATTAAGTTATAAAACAATGTTAATGGTGTGACTAGGCGGTTTGGAGTGTTGGCTGGGCGGGACAGCGGGTTAGCCTGATAAGATAGCGGGAGAGATCAAAGACAGCGAGAAGAACCCCCTAGAGAGGGGTCATGTCTTTGGTGTGGACATCGGTCGTTGAAATTGCACAAGATTCGAATCCAGGTCATTAGCCAACAATATTCATTCCATATCCATCTAGCTGGCCCATTAATCGGACATCTGTTTTGCCTATCTTCTTAGTTAGCGATCTCGGTGGCTACTGTTTATTCTGCTTTCACTTGATAGCCCATTCCATTTGCCCATTCCGACTCTTATTTTCATTAACATAAAATGTTTTGTGTTGATTTTTATATACAGTAAATTATCGGCAATTTATGCTCCTCAGCCTGAACCTTTCACATTTCTTAGTCTATCTCATTCTCACTTGCTATTCATTCATAAAAACCGCTGTGAGTTCAGCTAAGCGCACATTGCGTATGCTTAATTTATCGACACTTAATGTCAATGATGCGCGGCGGCTGCACTTCAATTAAAGGCATTCCAGGCAATCTCCTATATCTACCTACCCAGCTATCCAGAATCCCGACTACCGACCACCGACCACCGATTCCATCTCCAACTCCTTTGTGTGTGTCTGCATTATGGTTAACACTTGTCCATGTCGTCGATGCCATCGTTTTTGTGAACAGTAGCCCGCTTCAAGACTTCAACTCGATCCCAGAGACCCCAAAACCCGCATCTGCATGCGTGCAAATAAATTTGTCTTTTGGTAATTGCCCAACTGGTGTTGGTGTTGGTGTTGCTCTTGCTGTTGGACTAGCAACATACACAGGGCAGCAACATTGCAACATCGTTGCATCGTCGTTGCATTGGCATCATCATTAACGCTTTAACTTAAAATTGAATTTCATTAAGCCAACAAAAAGAGAAAGAGAGTGTGAGAGAGAGAGAGGGGATGAGAGTGAGAATGACAGGCAACTGAAGAATATGGCAAGTAGAAAGTCTTTTCAAAAAGAGAGAGATGAGATTATTTTAGCTAGTTTATTTGAAATGCATTTCAATTTATTCCATTAGAATATAAACTTCATGTTCTTCTTCTTATTGTTAGTTGTTTTTTTTCACATGGCCAGCATCCGATCAGAGTGAGTGAGAGAAACACAAGTTATATGACTAAATATATACACAAAAATCAACAACAAGAGCAACACCGACGTTTTCTCAGCTTCAGCTTCAGCTTCAGTTTTAGGTTTTTGTTTTTTACATTTTTCTCTTCTTTCGGTTTGGGTTTTTTATTTGGTGGACAATCGCTTAATGGCTCGCCTGCAAAACATGAAAAAATACTCAAGTGTTATCGATTAATGTCCAAGTCTAGCAGCTACCGAACGAGCGGCTGAACCTGAACTCAGACCCCAGAATTCAGAACCCAAAACCCAGAGTCGTTGTCGTCGTCGTCGTTTTCGTTGTCGTGGTCTGAAAACTCGCTTGGTTGGCGGTTACTGCTGCTGCTGCTGCTGCTGTTGCTCATCCAAAAGTCAGTGGCTAAATGAACGACAACAACGTCAAATGACGACAACGACCAAGTTGTTGGTTCTTTATTATGATTATTCGCCTTTTTAATAAAGAAGAACAAAAGATGCCGACAAATATGGCAAAGCGGTCGCTGCTGCGGGTTGATTGCGGCGTCGGCATTTTGGATGGTGCTAATGTCATCGAGCGTTGAACACCTTTATCAGTGTTGCATTGAAATGCACACACGCATGCGCCGCTGCCTGCCAACTTGCATGTTGCATGCAACACCCGTTCGTTCATTTGGTCGGTCGGTCGGTCCAAGTCCAAGTCCATTGGCTTATCGGCAACAAATAGTCAACGCAAAAATAGTTGAGCCGCCGCCGCCACCGCCTCTGACTTCGTTTCTCCATGTGCACCTTCTGTGCGTGGCACCTCGCGGTGGTGGGTCGCTATTCAATTTATTAGCTGCAATAAAACGCAAATCATACGCCTCCCTCTGTCCCTCTCTCACTATTGCTTTTAGTTGCAGTTTCAGTTCATTCCTATCCATTCTAAGTAACCGCTTCTGGTATCGTTTCTTTGGTCAAAGCGGCTTCGTCCAAAGTGTTGAAATCATTTGAAATATTTGTCATTCAGCTTGATAGACCCAAAGTAGAGTCAAAGTAGAAGCCGTAGCTATATAAGAACCATCATTTATTCAATCTCTCTCTCTCTCTCTTTCCACACTTTACTTTGCACATTTATCTATTGGGTGCCTTGTTGTTCGTAACCTGAGTCATTTATTAGCAAAAAGTCGGCACAAAAAAGAGGCAACTCCTTGAAAGTTTTATTTTTATTACTTTTAGTTCTTTTAAATGACGATATATATATACATTTGTCCATAATTCAATTTTATTATGACAATGTTTGGACAAAAATCATCGTCATCGTCCAAAGGGAAAGGTGAAATCGATGATATTTGATTCAGAACCGATTGGTTTCGGTTGTTGGAGCTCGCATTTGATCATTCGGCCCATTGATCGGCCCGTTCGACTCCAACGAACCGCAGCAACAACCAACAGCAACAGCAACAACAAAGAGTGCAAAAAGCCATGTAGACCAAGGGAATTGAGCATTTTGTTTTGGCCAATCGACTGTGACGCCCCTTTTCTGGGTAGGTAGGTGGATAGGTGCATAGGTGGATGTGGATGTGGAGGAAGGCGAAACAATTTGCATATAACAAAACCGCAGGCGAAGTTGCTGCTGCTGCTGCCGTCGCAAGGCATCATTAGTTACGATTTCTTTTCCGCCGCCCATTTTGTTAAGCAAATTTGCAATTGGCTGACCCCTCCGCCCCCGGCCCGCACTGCGATGGCTCTTCAAGGAGTTGAAAACAAGTAACGACTGCAGACATGGTTGTAGGTGCTGCAATTTCTCTCTTTTCAAATGGGAGGAGCCATTGCAATCCCCCACCGAAAACGGCGCCCATGACTCCATTTACATCTACAACTACAACTATATATACATATGTATGTATGTATGTGTTTCTGTTTCAGTTTATGTTGCTGACTGCTGCTGTGTATCTTAATCTGTCTGCCGTTGTTGCTGTTGCTGCTGTTGTCTTCGTGTTGTCATTAAAATGTAAATCCGTTTAATTAACTTTAGTTCCCTCTCTCTCTCTCTCTCTCAGTGTCTCTCTGTCCGAATCTGGTTTTGACTCTCTGTAAGAATTTGTATTTTATTGTAAATACAATTTTTTGGGGCAAAGTTTCGGGGAGTTTTGACATTTTCCAAAAAAAATTATAGTTTACTTGGGTGGCAAATCGCCGTGCCACATGGATCGATATCGAATGTCCACTTTTTTGTTTCTCTTGTTCGTTTTCGACCATAAAATTATGCATAATTTACAGATTACGAATAATGCTGCTGCTGCTGCTGCATGGTGGGTCCATGTTGCCGCCGGCAATTTGGGACTATGTCTATGTCTACCTGATCCGCCGGCTTATTTCTTAATTAAGACATGTTTCTTCTTTGGCTTGGATTCGTGTTGATATTTATGGTATATACAGATCGCTCAATATGCATATCGATTTAACTTTCAAAAACCAAAAACAACAAACGGCTTAATATCTGAAAGAGTGGCGAGAGGGAGCGAGTGAGACACAGTCAACACAGTCTGGGAGATTCGTCGATGTCTGAAGTGACTGAATCGACGGCGCTTCAATTATGCCCATAATTGGTCAACAGGTAGCCGAAAACGGCTATGACGATCGCGATCGACGCGATGACGATGACCCAATTGAGCTAAGAAAGACAGAGGCAGAGAAAAGACAGCTTGAATATAGATAAAGATTAGCCAGGAGTTAATCAAGGGCCTAACAATTATTAATTCTCCTCATTGATCAAAGTTAATCTAAGAGATAATCCTTGACTGACAGAAAAGCAAATGTGGTCAAGTGGATGCCTATTTGGTTTGCAACATTCATTCACGATTAGAGTAAAATTTCATCTAACTGACGTGTTGATCACCGTTAACTTGGCTTGGGCTTTGGGAGTTGCTGCTGACTGACAAAACAAGGCAAAGTGTGAGTGATCATTCAATTAAACAGCACGCCAACAGAAACACAGCAACACAGAAGCAGACAAGCAACAAAAAGCCAATGTCAGTAATCACACACAAAAGCTGAGTAAACAAGCCAACAGCAACAAGAACAGCACCACCAACAGCAACAGCAACAGCAACTGCAACTGCAACAGCAACAGCAATAAGCAGTGCCATCATCAGTTAAATTATGTGATAATATGCCAACAATGAGTGTGCAACAGCAGCAGCAAGAGCAACCAGCGAGCAAGCAATCAACACGCAAAAGTCGCAAAATAAACGTGTTGCCGCAAGTAACTGCACGTAATATGCCCCGCCAGCAACATGCACACCAAAAGCCAAAGCCCAACGAAAATTGTCGCACCTTTTTTGGTATTGACCGACAACGACAACGACCACGACGATGACGATGACGAGTAGCAACTATAGGAGCAGCAGCAGCTCAATCAGTTGTCACCCGGGCGATATATAGAGTGATTAAGTGCCTCATGGATTGGTTTGTACTTGAGAGCAATCACAAGACTTGACACTACCAATTGTTGTTGTTGTTGTTGTTGTCGTTGCCGTTGCAATTGCAATTGCCGTTGCTGTTGGCTGTTGCTGTTGAGGGTGACGTGCAGAAATGCTTCTTATTTCGTATCGAATCTAACAAAAATCTCAAAAACTAAATTTCAAGCATAATTGCATTATTCAATCAAAAGTCAACTAAAACAACTCGAGCTGTTGCCGCCGTTGCTGTTGTTGTTGCTTGTGCTAATGGGTGACTGAGTGACAACAGCAGCAACAACAACAGCGACAACAGTTGACGACTGCCTGGCGTCCGTGTAATCGCACTTCATGTCTAATTAGACTTGTTTATGCCCATTTGGAAAAACAACTACAATAGCAACAACAACAACAGCAGCAGCAACAACAGCAACACATTGCTGTTGCATGCACATACATATAACATTTTTTTTGTTGTTGTTTTTGTATTCCTATCCTCACGGTTATATTCATTTAAATTGCAATTCAAACTCGGCATTTTGAATGACAATTTTGCGCCTTTTACAAATTCAAACGGAATGGGCGAACAAATTGAACGAAACAACAACAACAGAAGAAAAAACAATTTATAATAATAAATGGAAAAATAAAAAATTAACGTAATAATGCAAACTGTTTTATCAATAAATTCTAGACACACACACACACACACACACTTACACACACACAAAACGCACAATGTAATTATGATGATTGCTGTTGTTGCTGTTGTTGCTGTTGCTGCTGGGGCAAATGAATTTATGTGTCAATAAATTTAAAGCAAATTAGCAAATGACGTTTTAAGTAGACGACGACCGATGCGATTTATGGACTAACTGACATTTGGACGGATGAACGGACGGACGGACGGACGGACGGACGGACGGACGTCGTCGTTCCCCTCCATATGAATGTTTGATTGATGATCGCATATTGCCAACCGAAAACCGAAAACTGAAAAAAACAAAAAACAAACAAAAAGTTTATGGTTGCCTTTTAAAGGCTAAAAAAGTTGAATCTGGCTTTCGACGAGGCTCGCAGTCACCTGCCTTGCCCTGCCCCGTCCAAGCTCCTTTGAAAATGGCGAAACACTTATGTGATAGAAAATGGGTTTTCCATGCTTTTTCATGAGATTAGTCACACCTAGATATTTGTATAAATGTGTGTTCAAATCGAAATTTGACAAAACGAAGAAAGAAATCCATCCGTATCGCCATTGGTGGTCCAAGAGAGGCGTGCAAATCAAGCTTAGATACAAGATACTCGTACTATAAGATACACATTCTAGTCAGGCTTGTTGTTTTGCCGTTTCGGGCTTGTTTCTTTCTTTAAATTACATGAACAAAATGGCGACGACGACAACAACAACGTCGATGATGATGATGACGACAGCAACTTTTGGCGGGGAGCTGCTTGTGAGGTCCAAACGCAGCAACAGCAACATCAACTGAAACGGCGGCAACTGCCTAGACCTAAGCCGGCTCTCACTCACTCTTGGTCTCAGCCTTGTCGTTTAATCGAAGTCGAGTCGACGAGTTATGGTAATTAAAAAGGTGTTCCTTTTCTGCAACAGTCCAAGCCACGTTGCTTGCTTTGTCTCTTTTCGTTTGGTTGGGTTTTTGGTTTTTTGCTTGGGAGGTCCGCGTTTAGTTCTCAGTCTGCGACAGATAGACAAATTCATATTTTATGACAAAAGTTGGCATTGCTTTTGCGTTTCGCTCTTTCGTTTGGGTCCCCTGTTGGTCCTGGTGCATTCGTCGTGCATTTTGGTGGGTGGTCGTCAGACAATGTATCGATGTAGGAGTCAGGTTTTGTATCTGTGTGTGTGTGTGTGTGTGTGTGTCAAGTTTTGGTCAAGTTACTGCTGCCGAAAGTAAGCTGAAAATAGAAAAGAGAAAAAAAGTAATCAACAAATCTCTATAAATCAAGGAACTAATCTATTGAGCCTTATCATTATTCTATCGTTTCTATAGACCATATTGAACTCAATGCATAAGTATCAGCCGCGCTTTCATTTGGTGAGGGCCAACGATATACTGAAGCTACCGTATTCTACGTTCCGCACTTATGTATTCAAGGAGACGGAATTTATAGCCGTAACTGCATATCAAAATGAAAAGGTAAGCCACCAAAAGCCACGGCTAATTGCTCTTACAAAGTTTCTAATCATTTTCGTTTCACTTTCTGCAGATAACTCAATTGAAAATTGACAACAATCCCTTTGCAAAGGGTTTTCGTGATACTGGAGCTGGCAAGAGGGAAAAGAAGTGAGTATCAAAATACAGAGTTGTAGACGAAAGTCAAAACATCCTTAGCGGGGGGGAGGGACAACACATCAACTAGTAGTTCACACACTAAGTAAATACTTTTATTAACCTATCATTTGCTTACGAATTGCAATTGACTGACAGAATTCAATTTGAAACCAAAGAAAAAAATGACAAACTAATCAGTCGGCAGATTCAATCTGGACAAACTAATTTGTCCAACTGTTGACCGATTTGTGCATAAGAATCTCTTTTGAGTCTTTGTGGTGTTTTTTTTTTCTGTGTCCTGATTAGCACGGACAATAATTTTTGTGATATCTAAGCGGAACTAATTAGCCTGCAGCCCTTGGCCAATTGCAAAGTCATACAAAAAGTGGCAGGAGTCAATAGACCCCCAATGGACACGATGATGATGATGATGATGATGATGACTGGCGGCACCTCGGCCTCAGCATAGAGTTTCAGTTTTAGCTCTAGATAGATATGTAATCCATATTGATGGATTGATTTCAATTTCCTGTTAGCTTCCTGATGATGCTGAGAACGAAAGTTACAGCGGGGTGAGACTTTTCAACTCCTCGGATTGTGTGTGAGGTGGGGGGGCTAGAGGATTTGGCAATTGTTTTTTTTTTTGTTGGTCAAAGTCTAACCGAAAAGTAAACAGAATGAGAGGGCGAACGAGGAACGTGGTTGGAGTGGTTCCGGTTTCCGGCCACTGGTTGTGGCGTAGGCGGATGAGTGGGTGGCACTGTGACTTAGCATAATGATGAATGACATTTAATAGTTGACTGGACATGTTAAACGTTACAAATCAATTTTCCACAATGACGAGGATATAACATCGTAGAAAGAATCCATTTCCATTGCCATCTCCATTCCCATTCCCGTACCCATTTCCATTGCCATCCTCCACCACATCAGAGTCGGCAGGCATTGACACAAACAATTTACTCAAGTCAATGTCGGAAATTGATTGGCATTAGCGTGTTCAGTCTGTCAGTCAGTCTGTCGGTCGGTCGGTCTGTCTGTCTGTTAGTCTCTCTGTTTGCTTGTGGTTGCTTCTGCCCGCCGCCCACACACCCTCTCTGCAGTCAATAGAACACAAAGAGCTAGAGAAATCAAATCAGAGAATATTCCTGGTCATTGATGTGACAGCAGCTTGTCATTTGCCATTGGAATGGCGGTTTGGCACAAAGTTTTTTGCTCAATTATTAATTAAATGCCATAAAACGCTAAAAGTATGCTAAACCTCTTACAGAGTTTTGATCTCTCTCTCTCTCTCTCTCTCGGTTTCGTTCTCTTTTTGTATCCTTTACATCCTCAATTAGTCTGGTCACAAATCCTTGGGTAATTAATGCGACTTAGTCAACTCTTTGCCTAACAATAAAACAGAAAGAAAAACTAGAAGAACGAACGTAAGAAGGATGGGGGAAGGCAAAGAAGAGGGAGAAGGACAACAAAACACAAACGCGGCATTTAAGTAGCATATTTGCTTTTGTGGTTACTTTCAACCCCTTAGCCCTCAATCCCCTCACTTCCCGCAACAGCTATCGACGCTCCTTTATTAGTGGCATCATCACCATCATCAACATCATCATTGAGAGTCGAGTGAGTGACATTCTTGGGTGTCGACATTGTGTTTAATCCCCTTCACAGTTAGAGCCATCGCTAATTGGTGTGGCAACTCTCCATAGTTCGGGTCTCCGTTCACAGTTCTCAGTGCGCAACTTCCGCCGGAATCGCAATGATATTCATACTCTCAACTCATTCACTTACTCCTCAAAGTTCTCGCATCTCTCTGTGACCAGAAGGCCGGAGGCCAAAAGGGAAATCTAAAGTGAAAACGTTTTAACAGCAGCAGCCACAGCTGCGGAAAATAAAAGTGGAAGTCGAAAGCAATTGAAATTTTTTTGCGAAATTCTAAAGTGAACTTCTCCCCCTCCCCCCATCTTACCCCAACCCCCTTGGGTGTCACTCAACCCTGTTTGAGGCAAAATAGCCGCAGGCGTTAGTTGACAATAGGCGAATTTCTTTTTTTTCTGTCTTCTCCATGCCCCATCACTGCTTGGCTTAAAAGACGGAGGCAGGGGAACATAGGAAACGGTGGGCGGTGGGTGTGGTTCTAGTAGTCGGTGGCTTGCAAATTTAAGACGTAATTCAAAAATTACAGAGCAGCAACCTCCATGGAAACACTTGCAACGAAAAAAGGAAACGATGAAAACCGCACACAAAAATGAGACAAAAGGTCAAGATAAACGTCTACAGTCTGAAGCAAGGAAACCCACACAGGAGCGCATTCAATAAACACAAAGGGAAGAATACTGGGTGACACTGAAACTAGCTTCTTCGCTAACCATCACAGACTGAAAATTGGAAGTCAATTGAGTAACTAATCGTAAATTAGATAACCCTGAAAGTGGCCCCACATTGGGCGCCATTACAGGACTGGACTATGAGATCTAAATGGCGAAATGACGAGTCCTTTCTTCCTTTCTTTCTTTCTTTATATCCTGGCCTTTGTAGTTAAGTGGGTGGGTCAGAGATAGACTGCCTGGATTAACACAAATTGATTTGCTATTAAATTAGGCTCATATGTACACACACACCACAAAACACACACACACACACACACACATAGAGAGGGAGCGAGAGGGATGGAGAATGCAGACACACCTTTGCGGCGTTGCAAATACGTGGAAAAACAGTTAAGTGTAAAAGAAGACGCCTGTGGCGAAATTCCAACCATGCTGTACCACCAGGTCCTGTGAGTTAGCATTGAATTGGATGGGGTTGGTTACGGTCTGGGTGTGGTTGCTGTGATAATGATACATACACACACACACCTAACCCCACCCCACTCCACATCTCTTGCCATGTGTGTGTGTATGTGTGTGTGAAACTAAATTGCCCAATTTGCGAGGTCGAGCTCTGAGCCGCCACCGAACGTTTTCCAGCGTTTCTTTGATGTGTGAACAAAAAAATTACCAGGACCAGCAACCAGAACCAGGACGAGCCTGTGCATTTGACGTGGTAAAGCTGGAGGTAGATGTGGATGTGAATGGAGAGGGGTTAGATGGGCGTTGGGGCGATCAGAGCTGGCACTAAATTACACTAACGTGTTTTGAATTATTTTTCAATTTCATTGTCGGCCCAGACACCCAGGCATACTCACATACATATCTCTACACATACACGAACTGGCAACTCTGTTTCCGCCCGGCATTGTTACATTTCAATTAAGGTTCCGGGCCCTCTGGCCTACTAGCAGGCCCAGGCCCAGGCCCAAACCTAAACGTAAACCTAAGCCCCGTCAGCGTCGTTTTATCATTTAACAGATAGGTATTTGTGTTGAGCAGGGTTATATTTTTTTTCCTGTTCGTTGTTGCAAATAAACTATGAAAGGAATTTTATAAATGGGACTGGATAGGGCAAAGGATAGATAGATGGGCTGGGATGGGGATTGGAATGAGAACATAATATTTAGTTAACCACCAATCTGACACTTGGATGTTCTAATTTGTGTCTGTGTCTCTCGTACAACTGTTGTTACAGGCAAGCTCTGATGTCGAATCGAGGGTCCGATTCGGACAAACTGAATCCCACACATGTGAGCAGCTCCCGGGCCCCATTGCATTTGGGGCATGCTGGAAGACCGCCCCATCTGCATCCCCATGCGGCTGCATTGCTGGACAATCAGCAAGACGACGATGACAAGCTGCTGGATGTCGTTGGACCGCCTCAGAGTCCGCTGTTGCCTTTGAGCCACTCGCTGCAACAGATGCATGCGCATCAGCATTCGGGTGAGTCCGACTCGATTCTAGGATCGAAGAAGAGATGGATGGATGAATCAATGGGAATTTGAAACAATTGTAAACTAATCCAAACTGTCATATTCTCTATCTTTTGGTTTTTACAGCTCTGGCCGCCTGGTTTAATCATTTGGCTGGTGCTGGAGCCGGTGAGCATGCGGCTGCAGCTAATGCCAGTGCGGAGGAAGCATTGCGCAGACGTCTGCAGGCCGATGCGGATGTGGAGCGGGATGGCAGCGATTCCAGTTGCTCGGAGAGTGTCGGCGGTAGTACCGGCGGCGCGTTCCGGCCCACATCGACGGGCAGCCCCAAGGAGGGAGTGGGCGCGGCAGCAGCTGCTGCGGCCGCTGGTTTGCAGCCCGGCAGTAGTTATCCCTCGCCAAATATCTCAGTGGGACCACCGATACACCCATCGCCGCATCTGTTGCCTTACCTCTATCCGCACGGACTGTATCCGCCGCCGCATCTCGGCCTGCTGCATAATCCGGCTGCAGCGGCAGCCATGAATCCGGCTGGCCTCAATCCGGGCTTGCTGTTCAATGCCCAGCTGGCTCTAGCCGCCCAACATCCGGCTCTGTTTGGTCATGCCTACGCGGCAGCGGGCCACACACCAGTGTCCCCGCTTCAGGGGCTCAAGAGTCATCGCTTTTCGCCGTACAGCCTGCCCGGAAGTCTGGGCTCGGCCTTTGATGCGGTCACCCCTGGATCAAATGCAAATCGCAGCGGCGGCTGCGGTGATGCAGCCCCGCCGCAGCCACCAGCTGGCCTAATGGGTCAATCGAGTGCCGGAGCCGGTCTAGAGAATGGGCCGCGTAGCCTTAGTTCAAGCCCCAGGCCAAGGGCCTCATCGCATTCGCCACCAACCAGGCCCATATCAATGTCCCCAACGACACCGCCGTCGCTCCTGAAGCGTCAATCACAGCATTCGCCCTCGGAGCTGAAGAGCATGGAAAAGATGGTCAATGGTTTGGAAGTCCAACATAATGGCAGTGCGGCTGTCCTTCTAGCTGAGGAATCAGCCGCGGCGGCGGCAGCAGCCGCGGCAGCAGCAGCGGGACAAATGCATCATCATACCCATCCGCATCATACACATCAACATCCGCATTCGCATCCGCAATCGAATACAATTGCGGATCAGTGACAATTACTGGACGGTCGCTCCGATTGCGAGGAGGGCGGCCTAGATCTAGACTTGGAGGATGACATTATCGATGATAATGAAAACGATGACAATGATGATGAGCAGGATCGCAGTTCGGTCATTGATCTGGATGTTGATGTCTGACCGCAAACGGAGCAGCTGCCGCATCTCTAGCAGCATTCCCTGATCCTGGTTTAGTAAATTTTCTCGAATTTAGTTGCCGCAAATAAAAGTGCTGACAAGTTTTCTCAATGTAAATAGGACTAGCCCTCCTCCTTCCTCATTCCCATCTCACCACACCCACCCTTTCACACTCACACCCCCTCACACACACACACAAACACATGCATATAGGCTTTGTAGCATATAGCAAACTCCTTATACAATTCTTTCGGTGGATTAGACTTTCCTCTGGCCATGCTAAGAATGTAGGCTGTAATTTTTTTTTTTTTTTTTGTCTTAATTCAATTTTGAATCTACTTAGCTTGGGTAAGGGATCGGGATAGGACTTGTCCATGGGGCATGGCCTGAGGCAAAGTGTTGCTCCCATCAGCTTTTAAAAAGTAGTTTATAACCAGATAACCAGGGAGTCAGAGAGAGAGAGAGAAAGAGAGAGAGCGAGAGAAAACTTGGAAGTCTTAGAAGTACGTATTCTTGCGAGCTATATATACATATATATTTTCATCGGAATCCTTAAACCTTTTTGTTCTAGTTGGTAAGTTCTAATATACTTATTGAAACAGTGAAAAACACACACACACACACACAAATATATAAAAACCAACAACAACAACAAAATAAGAAGAAAAAATAAGAAACAAAAACAAATTCTACACACACACACACCCACACACTTATATACATATGTATGTACTATATATTGATAATGCAACATCCAAGATGGCGCCTATATATATTAATTATATATATATATATATATAAATTGTACGATGTAACCTTAGAAAAAGCAAACAAAAAAGAAAAAAAAACAAAACAGCAAAACAAAAACAAAAACTAAAAATCAACAACAACAAAAACATGAAAAACCCCAACAAAAAAAGGCAAAACATTTTTTTTCTTAGTCTTAGGATGAAGATTTTTTTTTTTTAGTACTCTTAAAAATAATTAAAAATAAAACAAAAAGAAAACAAACTATATTTAAAAGATAAATAAAACAACAACAAAAAAAATATAAAAAATAAAACGAAAAAAATATTAATTTATGTAGTCCCTAAGTAAGGTCAGGCCCCACCTTCTCCCTCCCTACTCCCACACAAACACATTCCGATAACCCACAAACACACACAGAACGTAACCTATAATTGATATATATATACTACAATTATTATTATTATAATTATTATTTTTTTTTTGTTGGTCCGCACTTTCCTATAGCGTATAAAAGAAACCAGCGAATAACCAAATTTCAATTGGAACTAGTTCCGACTCCCTCCCCCGTATTTCTGTCTAGACAATTAGTAGACACACACACACAAACCCAGTTGAATTTTAAATTTACCCAACTAGACGCACATTTCATAAACAATCCGAATTCCATAGAAATAACAATGAAGAGAATAGAGAGAAAGGCAAACTGGTTCCAAAGTGGTTCCCAAGTGGTTCAGCCCATCCTATGTGAAATTGAAGGAAGAGTGTGAACGAGAAATAGAGCCCAAGTGGAGTTAATCCTTCAATAGAATTGATTTTCGATTACCCCCTTTGCCCCATGGCAGAATCCCAACTGATCCGGTCCTGAGCCAGTTTGCATGGCAGTTGCCTCTCAACCTGAACCATCTACTAATCTATAATTCTATTGATTTGCATACATATGAATGTCTCTATGTATGTGTAGTTTTTTGTGCTAATATTTAAGTTCTAAAACCAAAGAACAAGATACTTTTTTTTTTTTTTTTTTTTTTTTCTTAATTATTAGTCGTATTGTAGTTCTCCTCTGGAACAGACTTGATTGGGGCACTTGGCACATTTTGCAGACGCTATTTTTTGTTAGTATTATGCAATATTGTATACTATCGAAACACACACACACACTGAAAAGGAAAGGATATATGTATGAAGAAAGGAAAGGGCATGAGAGTTTTGGTGTGTAACATTTGCAACATTTTCTTTGCCTCAGAGTTGTATAGGTTTATATTAAAAATATATATATATATATAAATACGTATATGAATGTATTTTTTTTTATTATTATTATTATTTTATTGTGTTTTTTTTTTAAGAATTAAAAAAGCATTAAAGTTGAATTCAACGCATGTTCCTCGCATAAGTTTAGAGAGCAACAAAACAAAAGCAGCGCGGCAAATGACAGAAAAGAAAAATCAGCCCTAAATCCCTTTTTCCGCCCCACCACACCCCGCCCTTTCCCTACTCTCTCCCTACATATATATGTAACAAAAAAAAAAAAAAACAAAATATTTAAAGATTGAACAAAACAAAATATATATAAAGATAACAAAAACCACAACAAAACGAAAACCGAAAAAGAGATCATAATATTTGTAGCAGTTTGTTTTCATCAACATTACATCAACATCATCTCAAATACATACATACATACATACATACATCACAACTACATATACCTTTCTCTTTTGTTTGTTTAGCTGTTTTTTGAATGAATTATACGCAAAAGCAATATTAATTATAGTTAATTAAATTTAAACAAATGTCATAAAAAACATACAAACAAAAAATAAAAAAAAAAAAAAAAAAAAAACAAAAAACAAAAATGCGAACAAATATAACAAAAACAAGATATAAAGCAAATCTATATATGTATGTATGTACATATATATACATATGTATATGTATAGATCAATATATATATATATATATATATCTACATTTATATATATATAAAATTAATGAAGAAGCAACAACACCTCATGTCACTGCAATTATATTAAAATTAATTAAACAACAACAACAACAAAACAAAGGAAATTAAATAAAAATTATTACTAAAAAAAAAAAAATACAAAACAAAAAAAAAAACCAACAAAAACAAAAATCAACACACACAAATGTGCAACCGAAATTTGCGTTTTATTATTTTGTCTATAAGGTTGGCAACAAAATGGCATAAATTTAAATACAAATACAGGAGTGCACTTGGCGGGATCCACACCGACCTGGCTACACTCTATGTCTAAGGACATGAATGAGGCCATATCGAGGACATGGGGAACACAGCTATCCACCGAAAGCTGGCCACTTTCTCTGGGAATCTTCTGCTGTGGCTGTCGAGATAATTCTACAAATAGATAGTTTCCTTAGCCCCAATGTCAATTCTTCTATATCTCAATTCGCAGACTTTCTTAAAAGGGGAAGAGCCTGAGTTTATCTGTATGTAGTCTGATCAATCAATTAAATGACATATACCTATAAAATTTCCAGTTTTTGACACCCAGAAAAAGAGAGAGAGAGAGAAAAAAAACAAACACAAAACGTGTCACAATATATTTATATATAGGAAGGCAAATAAATTCGAGTAAATAATAAAGTTTGCAGACCAAAAACGCAGCCGCGTGTTGTAATTAAGTCATCACCAGGACATGGACACATATACACAGATGTATGTGTGTGTGTGTGTATTTGCATTCATAACATGCTTCAATAAATAATTATACATTTCCATTTATGGAAATGGAAATTTTGATATCCTGGAATATATTTAACGGAGAATTTTGTGAAAATGCCCATCCTTTCATACACTAGCCACGGATTCGCGCAAGGATAACTCATCTTCGGAGCACTGTGACACTTCACAATATGTTTATTCCCGAGCTGAGTTGGGTCCAACTAGTTTAGTTCGCGACTTCAAAATCAAAATCAGAGCCAAAACTCCATTTTCAATCATCGGTATCGGTAACAGGATTCGAGCTGTTGTCCAGGAAGACATCCGGGGCCAAGTCAAGTGTCCCGAAATATTTCACAAAGCCTCAAATCAAAGAGGAGTTTATTACTATGATATACTCCTACAGAACAAGTAAAACCATGCCCTGCACACCGACCCACTATGATGCAGCAAGACGAGACGCAATACCAGAAACTGCTGAATGAGTTCCGGGTAGTATACCCCTTCTCATTAAAAGTCACGTTGACAACACACACATCCCATAACCCTAGGAAGTACATTGTGACCCATATTAATTCACACTATCCACTTGTTCTATTAATGACTTCCTATACCTAGAGTAAGCACTTTAACGCTTGACCCAATATTAACTTCCTATCACATAGCATAAGCACTTTTCTATTCAACCCATTCCTGCTGACTTCACCGGAAGAGTGACATACTCTCAACATCGGCTATAGTACGATCAATAGACATTGATTAGACCTCTTGAGGTATATTTAAGTCCCCGATCTCTGGAGTAGTTTTAATATTAGTCTGGCCTCGGAACCAGAAGTACATTCAATTGATTAATAAACAAATTATAACTTTAAATCGAAGCTTCTGTGTAATTAGTTTCATGGTTTCATGGCAAAGAAAGAGTTTTATGTGTCATTTCCCATGCGTATTCGAAGGATCATGGTAATGCCACAGCCCGACTTGGAGACACGTATGATAGACTCATAGCTGGCTCCCGATTAGGGACCAGACTCGCATTCATGACTCGTAACTTATATCTAAAACATAAACAGAGGGCGGGGGCTAACTTCGACCGCGTCAAAGTTTGTATACCCTTGCATATCCTTACCAATGGGCTTGAAAGTGAAAAAACATTTTGAAGGGTTTCTTAATAGTCCAATGTTTGCGAAACGGTTTACATACGACAAAACGAAGTCATTTTTTTAGAGTCATTGTTTTCCGCCGATTGTTCCTATGGGAGCTATAAGATACTATATCTTATCACCCGATCTTGATGAAATTTGGCACAGTCGTTTACAAGTGTAAAAAGATTAATAATTTACTTAGCTTTGCCTTTGTTTATATTAACCCTTAAAAGTGAGCATCTTTCGAGTCATCTCGGAGCAAATGAAACTCCTAACGATCGTAGACACAGTCTTTCTCTCCCCTTCCGAACAAAATCTGCAGTTAGTCAAGTTAATTTCAGTTAACAATTTTTATACCCTTGCAGAGGGTATTATAAAATTGGTGAGATGTTTGTAACGCACAGAAGAGACGTTTCCGACCCCATAAAGTATATATATTCTTGATCAGCATGAGAAGCTAAGTCGATATAGCCATGTCCGTCTGTCCGTCTGTCCGTCGGTGCGTACGCGTTTTACTCAGCCATCTTAAGAGCTATCGGGATGAAATTTTTTTGGGAGCTTTTTTTTACCCGGGTGAGATAAAGTATGAAAATCTTTGGGATCGGACTACTATATCATATAGCTCTGGAACAAAAATTTTTGCAAAAATTGGAGTATCCCCATGAAATTTACCCATATAATAGAATTTGATATAAAATCTCAGATCCCAAAATTTGACCCTGATCGGATAAATAGAACACAAGTTACAGTCTATATAAATCGGTTCAATCGCTGCCGGCAGCTCTGCTTGCTGCCTACTACGTCACCATCTGTTAACAGAGCACATGCATACACACACAGACGCAACGCTACATAAACTGTATGTGTATGCGTGCGTTGCTTTGCTTAGGGAATGAGGGAAGAAGAAGAACAAATTGTACATAGTATGAAGAGTAAAATTGTTTTGTTTGTATATTAATGAATTGAGTTGCAGAAAAGAAATTTTGAACATGTGAAATTATTATTGTCAAGGACTGCAAGGGTATATAAACTTCGGCATAGCCGAATTTAACTTCTTTGATATTTTTTTTTACGATTTTGTTACATTGCTCAAGTGTGATTAATAATTTTGAATGGATTCCAAATGTGTGGGGTAGTAAAATGAAAATTACATACATAATTTACGTTAAATAATTTCAAAAGAAAAGAAAAATAATAATGATGATGATGGCTTCTGGTAAATTCTTAATAGAAACGTTTGATCTTCTTCGTCAATTTTATTTTGGGGTAAGTAGCCTCACGAACCATGACTGGAATACGCGAGATCTGATCGTCCATGGAGTTGCTCGACTTGCCCTTCGCATCAAAGAAATCAAAATCAGTCTTCATTTTAGCAAAGGTCGACTTGGTTGTGGTATCCGACAGAGTCTCCCATTCGGTGTCGTCCAGCTGCTCCTCCGACTGTGGCGCATCGTTGTGAATGCACATTGAAAAGTGCTTCTCCTTCAATGAGACTGAAGTCTGGGCCGAAATCGTGCGTTGATTTCCGGCCGATACGGCATCCTGGTTCTCGTCAAGTTCCACTACGGACATACGGTTCATCTGAAACCAGAAGCTCCTCCTTATGTTGATTTGCTTCCCTGTCTGCAACAAATAACAAATTTGTGTCATCCCTCTCTGTCTCTCACTATCTCTATCTCTCTCTCTCGGTGACCGACAGCACTTTGCACTTACCCACTGCGTATATATCTCAAAGACGATCCAGGCAAATACGAATCCGAGTACGAATATGTACCCGAATACGTACCGAGTCGTCTCGCCATCACAGTGTGCTAGTCCGAACCAGCATTTCTCCAGGATATCCTCAGCTTCTTCAACAAAGGACTCCCACCGCGGTTTTGGTTCTGGCTCCACAGCGCTTCGAAAAATTGACAAGAGGTTAAGCATTTTAGAAAATATATATTTTAGTTTGTCTTTTTCCGCTGTTTCTTTGCCCCTTGCTTTAATTTAAATGAATATTTTTTTCTGTCATGCCTTGAGGTACACTTTTTGGTCATAAACCAGCCTACTTGGATGATGTTTGGTTTTTTTTCGGTTTTAAAATTGTTTTTTCCCTCTAGTCATCCGCCTACTTGAACAGATGCATACACACATTATTGACGCTCATGTATAGAGAGAGATCCGAAGGAACAAAATTATACAGAGTTGGTCCCATGATCCATGAGGTGTATTGGCGGAGATACTTCCTTCTATGCGTTGCACACTTCTGACCAAAATTATTATACCCTTTTTGCAAGGGTATAAAAATAGGATAAAATAAAGTACCCAAAATTTTCTAAAAAGGTCTCTGTCAAGCGTACATATGTATCTAATTATACCCTTGCTGAGGGTATTATAAAATTGGTCAGATGTTTGTAACGCACAGAAGAAGACGTTTTCGACCCCATAAAGTATATATATTCTCGATCAGCATAAGAAGCTGAGCCATGTCCGTCTGTCCGTTCGACCGTCCGTCTGTGCAAATCAACTTCACGCCGCCATCTTAAGAGCTATCGAGATGAAACTTGGTATTTGAGCTACTTATAGCCCGGAGCAGATATAGTATAAAAATTGTCAGGATCGGCCTCCTATATCATATAGCTCTAGAAGAAACAGTTTCATAAAAATTGGAGTATCCCCATTAAATTTACTACTATGATAGTATTGGATATAAAAACTCATATTCCAGATTCGGCATAGCCAAAGATAGCTCCTTTGATATTTTTTATATTAAAATGGATTCAAACTGTTTCTGCTTTTGTTTGTTTTTACTTTTTTTTGAACTGAAGAAACATTGAAAACGTTTAAAGTGTCATTTTGAATGTTTTAGTTGTTAGATTTGGCAACTCAAATATGTTTAAATATGTTTGGCTTTAATTTGATACGAACAGAGAGAGCATTTGGTCTTTGAGGTAGAAGTATAAAGGGTTATTGGCGCATCTTTTGTTCAGGGTCACTAAGCAACCATTTATAAGCCTTTTCTGTGCTTTTAGACACTTTTTTTTTTGAGTCTGGCATAATCATTAAAAAGCCATAGCAGCTTTACAAATTTTACGATTTATAATGGACCGATCCAGGAGTAGGCGTCCTCTGAAGAGCTTGGCTTTAGATTTTTGAAGCATCCAGATATGCTTTCTTTCCAGTTGGCACAATCCGACTAGCCAAGAACGACAAAATGAGATGGAGGTGCTGAATAATCATTGAGCCATTCCAGTTACTAGTGAACAGATACTAGATCTTTATCACACTGTTGTTGTTTAACTGTTTGGTCAGGGTGATAAGAGCAGAGCACATCACAAAATAGGACAATCTTTCTGACCCAAAGAATAATTGAAATCGGTTTAATGTTGTTTACTTACCCATCAACATTCAAGATGGTACCTGTATCTGGCATAAAACTGAACGCAGATTTGGGATCAGCAGACTCAAATTATAAAACGACACTGGAAAAGTTTTCTTCAGTTGTAACGATCCTTTCTCGTCCCTTGGGCTCGGCTAGGTATGATTAACTTCTCTGGAGAAGTCTCGAACTTGGGCAGCGTTGATTACGGTGTGGGTCCCTCGTTGCTTGCTCCAGTCCTTCTCTTGTCACTTGTGTCTCCGCTGGCTACTACTTCAGGTTCGTAACGTAGATACTCGATTTGTACCTCCCTCTTCAGAATATCTCCTGAACGTCGATTTGTCTTAGGATATGTCCTCGTGCCTTCCAATGTGCTATGGATCGTCCTGGAGGCGCTTGACATTTCTCTCTTTATGACTGCTTGGGTACGGTGTTCTAGTCCTATTCTAAGGACTTATTGTTGTCTGATAAAATTGAGAGGTTACTCGTAAGGCCTTCTCAGTTATTGTATTTTTCCTTGATCCTTTTCTTAGGACTTGTTTTTTACTTGATGAGTTTTTAAGGTTACTCGTAAGGCCTTAAAAACTCCTTGGTTGATCACGACTTGTTGACTTGAGATGAGGCATTTATACACAGAAAGAGCATTCGGTAATTGTACTTGGCTTATGGGATAAATCCTAATCCCAAAACCCAATAAAAAGGTCTTTCGTAAGGAGATAATATATAATTTTTTCATCGGTAGATCCAATTTCTGCTCTAACTTGAAAGTATTTATTATCTACGCATCCACGAAACACGAAATATTTTGGTATTTGTCCCCCGGATGGGTCTTCAGTCTCTGAATTTCCAAAATGGTCAGTCCATGTATACCATAAGCGCATACACAGTCAAACGATGAAGTAACAGTTTGGGAATCGGATCAAACTAATTGGGCACTAACATATCTTCAAGTACTTCATGTCAAGACTTATTATAGCATTCAAAAAAAAGTTCTTTAAACATGAAGTTCGGAAGAACTTTGTCCCTAAAAGTATGCAATGGGCTGGAAATGTATTCGTCTTAAGTTGGCTATAGCTTACAGATTATTCCATCTTGTGATTAATCCATATGAACTTATAATTACGAATTATGGAAAAAGTATTTCTTCAAAACATTCCAATATCTTGTTAAATGTTTCAAAGAGTGAGTTCTTGGATTGCATATTGCATATTTTAGGGCGCATATTCCGCCAAAGCCTCTTAAACAGATTTGGTAGTCGGAGTTCCATGTTGTTATTGCTGTGGATGCTGATCTAAATATGAGATACCATTTTTTTTTTTTTATATCGTAGGTGTTGTAAGTTCGTTATCTATTAATTAACAAATTTCTTAACTTGGTTTTAATAAATTTTGGCCCGCTGTCCAGCCCTCAACAGAGCAGACCCAGAGCCAGGCGGATATGGTAGGTGTAACATTTAATTCAATAAAAAACTTTGTTTGTAATCTGTTGGGGCAAACAAGAAATGAAAAAACGGAAGTAATAAAGTGTACGTTCACTTTATTTTTTGTTGTTCCTGTTGTGGTTGTTGTGGATTGCGGATTAAGATTATCGGTAGCTAAGCCAAGCGTTAAGCACTTTGGTCTCTATCTCCTGGTCTAATAGAATTTGGCACGAATTGTGGATTAGCCTGGCAAACGTTCGACGAAGGAGAGCGAATCGTTGGCATTTTTCGGTAGAGGGGGGAGATGGGGTAACTGTGTAGTTCTGTTACACTTGACTGACGATTTCGGTTGTAAGTTGTAACGCTTCACTAGCAAGGCGCAAAAGAGTTAAAGTGCACTAATAAAAGGGTAAAAAAAAGCGTAACCCTTTTTGTCTGGTCTCAGTTTTGTTGGTTTTATGGCCACGCACTGTCAATAAGTTGGAGTGTTTGGGCCCAAAAGTCAAATAGAAATGGGGAACATAAATTACGTATTATTAATTGCTGCCGCCCGTTGCCATCACCAAATGTCGCCCAGTGTCACCAGCAACGCCAAACTATTGCCACTAAGTCGCTCGATAAAGGGTTACAGAAGTCGTATCCAGTTGTTGATAGTTACAACCCCTTTTCGTCTCCTTCCACCAACAACGATCATTGCACCTGGCAAAACAAACGAAAGAAATGTCAAACGAACGAGAGGAACTCATGAATTGTAGGTTAAAAGTGCGATATGCGAAAAAGTAACGAGTAACGATTGCCTATGACCAGTGCCCATGCATCCAGCCATACTCTTTGTTAAAAGTAGCGAGTTTCCCTATCCTCACAGCATTGTGCAAAAAGTGTGCAAGTGCATACAATGATAAGTAAGTATAATTAGTTCATGTGATTTGAAAAATGTTGTGGACTGACGAGTGCCAACACCTTTTCGATCAATGCACCTGGCAAAACAAACGAAAGAAATGTCAAACGAACGAGATGATCTCATGAATTGTAGGTTAAAAGTGCGATTTGGGAAAAGGTAACGAGTAACGATTAGCAAATAGCGAGTAACGATTGCCAGGCAGCAAGGAAATTTAGTGGACTGACAAGTGCCTATGCATCCAGCCATACTCATTGTTATAAGTAGTGAGTATCCTTATCCTGACAGCATTGTGCAAAAAGTGTTCATGTGCATACAATGATGAGTAAGTAATTATACTTCATTAAACTAATTATAGTTCATGTGATTTGGAATATGTTGCTTAATTAAATGTCATTTGTAAAAAGTAACGAGTTAAAGCAACGAGTAGCTGCAACAAATGCCCTACATTCTTAAATCGATTGACAACTTTTTAAAGACACTTTCGAAGAGTAACGAAGAGTAACACCAATTGACGATTAACTGTGTAACATTATCACTTTTAAGATATCAAACAATTGACAAGCTTTTCCTGTGTCATTTGAAGTCAATAAATATGTTTAACCCTTTACCGATGTTCCCTTGTTACTTGTGAATGCGTCTCTTCCCCCCAACTCCGCCTTAATCCCGCCACTCCAATTTTCTGTTATGAATAAGCATTATCATAACCTCGACTTTTGCTGCCAAAACATTTACAAGACACTAACGCAGCAAAGTGCGTGTTGAAAGTTCTTACACAGGACCTCCTTCCGCCGACTTCCCTTTCCCAGGGCTTGGAATACATTTCGTTCAGGAGGACGGAGTGGCGGAGAGTGGGGCCTTCGATGGGTTGGGAAAGTTTTGTGTGTTGCAACCATAATGATCATAATAATAGTTTTACGGGTTAGAGAAGTCACAGTCACAGCGACAGCGACAACGACCCGATGAAACGAACGAACGGTAATTCAGCAAACAGGCAACAAAATGCTCCCACAACTTATGACCAAAACAAGAACATTCGGGTTAAATAGATGAAATTGTTTTCATACTTTCGATTTTGTTACCCCTTTTTATATTTCGCATGACACTGCGTATATTGCGTGAGAGGTATAGTGAGTTGGTGGGGGAGTAAGTGTGTGTATGTGCGGGGGGGGTAGGGTATGTCGATTTGGTTCGAGTTTGTTATGCATATTTTATTAGCGCATTTTGTGGATACGCACAGGAAGTTAACTCTTTGCGTGCAACAACGCGTTGTCGTTGTCGTTGTCGTTGACGTTGACAGAAAGGGTTGTAGCCCACACACACACACACACACAGAGACTGAGAGAGACACATGTATCCAGACGAGTTTCAACTGGGCGGAGTTGCTGTTGACATTTGGCGTAAGCGGCCGCACGGCAGCAATTAAAATGCTCAACTTGTCAACAAGCAAACGCAAACGCATTGCAACCGCCAGCAGCCACGACAACCCACCAGTCCGCCAGTTCGCCAGCCTGCCACCCTGCGAAACTTTGATTTGTGAGCAACAAAAGTCCAAAAATGGATGACAATGGCATTGATAATGATGATGATGATGATCATCACCACGAAGAGGATGATGACGAGTCGAGCCTGGCACATGTCGTGTGCATTTTTGAATGCTAATGTCACCAGTCTGTCGCTGGAATGCGACTGGCAATTATGAAATTCTTTGAAATTTTCAAACACGGTTCGTCTGTGCCTTTTGCCTGGCCATAATTTAAACAAATCTTAATAATATTGCACAGCAATATGTCCACGAATGTGACAATTTAAATAATCGATCAGCATTTCATTCACACACATACATACAACTATATATGATACATCCAGAATCTGAATTTTATGGTACTCACCAGACACCATCACACCATCGCAGGAACAGTTGCAGCTGGCTACTCCGTGGGTCACTTACCAATGTTGTTCCTGTTAACTCACACGATAGGTATTTCGGTACTCCAACTCTATCTTACCTTTTACAAAGTCCGAAATTGAAATTAGTCGCCCTTAGTCAGACCAAAAGAAGATGGATTTCTTAAGGCAAAAGGCACTTACAGTTTTCCGTAATTGTCCCTTTCACTTCTTTAATTTTAAAGCATCAGTAGAGACGGATAATTCGATTCACTTTCATACCTAGTTCAACAAAAATAGCCCCTTAGGGTATGCACAAAAAGGTGGACTTTGGTATTGTAGGCTTCGCCATTCTTTTTCCGCTTCATTAAGTTGCAATTCCCAACTAGTTTAAGAGTTGAAGACAACGCAAACTTCTGCGAATTCAGGAGTTCTTTAGCAAAGTCTGCTGCCGATTGAACTTGGTGATTCTTGAACGGACTACCTGCTCACCATTCTGTGTCTCCCTTTGGAAGATTGAACTCGGTTTGATTTTAGAAAGAATGTTTTAAAAATCATCTAAATGTTATGACTAATAAATTACTAAACAAACATCTTCAATGAGTTACTTGGGGGCAGAGAAAATCAGAACCAAAGTTTTAAAACAAATGAAGTAAGTAACTCGTCTCGCCGACTTCGTTATACCTTGTACCAATTGAAACTACTTTTTAATAACAAATATATGCACATACATAAATATGTACCTATGTATATGTACTTCAAATTTAATTAACGTTTTGCATAGTAAGCATAAGCCATCTCGTATAGATATGAATCATATCTAATTTTAGTCAGAATTTTATAAAACTTGTATCATTTGACGAGAAATTTAATTTTCTTTCATATGTTAATCAAGAAAAAAGTATATTAGCTGAAATTGTTATCGTAAAAAGGCGTCAAACCAAACGACCTTAAGAATTTCATACAAAAACCCAAAATTTCGATGGACACCAAAAAATAAACTGGGGCTAAAATGAAAATTTTTTGGATGCAGTTTATCTTAGATTACCTAGATCTATAACTTCTTCAAAGAATTCACATGTCTAACGATTTTGGAGAGACTGGGCTAAACTATTGACCGAATATTGGTAGGGGGCTTTTTGTTCAAACGCACCTGTAAAAAAACGTCGACCGCGTCAAAGTTTGTATACCCTTGCATTTCCTTACCTATGGTCTTGAAAGTGAAAAAACGTTTTGAAGGGTTTCTTAATAGTCCAATGTTTGCGAAACGGTTTACATATGTGCGACAAAACGAAGTTATTTATCAGAGTCATTGTTTTCCGCCGATTGTTCCTATGGGAGCTATAAGATACTATATCTTATCACCCGATCTTGATCAAATTTGGCACAGTCGTTTACAAGTGTAAAAAGAATAATAATTTACTTAGCTTTGCCTTTGTTTATATTAACCCTTAGAAGTAAGCATCTTTCGAGTCATCTCGGAGCAAATGAAACTCCTTACGATAGTAGACACAGTCTTTCTCTCCCCTTCCGAACAAAATCTGAAGTTAGTCAAGTTAATTTCAGTTAACAATTTTTTTTTTTTTCGATTTTGTTACATTGCTCAAGTGTGATTAATAATTTTGAATGGATTCCAAATGTGTGGGGTAGTAAAATGAAAATTACACAATTACATACATAATTTACGTTAAATAATTTCAAAAGAAAAGAAAAATAATAATGATGATGGCTTCTGGTAAATTCTTGTGGGAATGGTCTGGCAATCCTATTCAGCCAGCCCTAGTTGAGTCAGCTGACTCGAAAAAGCGGAAGACAATCTGGCAAGCCGGTCAGACAGAGACGCATTAAGAAGACAAAGTTAAAGACGAAAAGACGGAGTTTTAAGACGAAAAGCCGAAAGTGTAAGACGTACACACGACGAAAACGCGAAAGAAGTTAAACAATTAATTATAATTATATCTACTATTAACTAAAAATCAATACTTATCTTAACATTAAATAAAATTAATATAAAACTATAACCGGGACTGTGTTTATTCGTAATACAATACCCCAGTCCCACACATTTTGGGGGCTCAACCTAAAAAAAAAAAAAAAAAAAACGTGAAAAAAAAGTGACCCACACATTTGGGCTCAACTTAAAAAAGAATAAAAAGTGAAAGAGAGGTGACACACACAAAGAAGTAAAAGTGAAAAAGATTTTAAAAGTGTAAAGAAGTAGCCCAGACATATTGAGGCTTTACGTGAAAAAACTATAAGTGAACTCAACCTAAAACAAAGTGTAACGGAAAATTAAAATAGAGTGTAAAAAGGTGCAAAATTAACTAATACGAGTCTCTCTAAAAGTTTAATGAAAATGGTGAATAATGCTAAAAGTTCAATAACAGTCGAATCGGTATAAAAGAAAACAATTTTATTTCACAATTTCTTGGAAATTGCATCAGCCAAAAAAGAGACGCCACATTTTACCGCGTTTTTACCGCGTCGGTTACCCATACACACACAGCAACGGAAAAAAACGAAACGAAAAATGGCACAGTTAAATGACTTTCAGTGTATTAGTGATATGCTTCGGCAGGAAAAGAGAGAGAATATCGTTCTGTTGCACAAGTTTATTTTTGGAAAAGAAGGAGATAGAAATAATAGAAAACGGGTGCGCGAGTTCGAGGGCTATGATTTTGCTGAGTCGGACAATTTGTATAATGACAAAGTAAATTATATTGCTGAAAATCTGTCAGATATGGACCTGGCTGTAATTTGTAATTTGCTTCGATTGCCTCACAATAAAAACGATTTAACGAAACACATATTTTGCAATTTAAAAAAGAATTCTTTGCTGAAAGATGCCGATTTTCAAACGGAAAATAACGATGAAAGTGAAGACGAAGAGTCACAAAACGACGAAGTGTGTGAAAATGAAAGCGTGCGAAGCGAGAATTCATGCAGTGTGCAAAATAGAAGCAGTGTGCAAAATCCAAGCAGTTTTTCCGAAGTTCCGAGGTTCGCTTTAAACTTTCGCGATATAGAAGACTCTATCCGTTTGTTTAGTGGCGAAGATAATCTATCTATCGAAGTATGGATCCAAGATTTTGAAGATATGGCAACTGTTATGTGTTGGAACGAGTTACAAAAATTTATTTTTGCCAAACGATCATTAAAAGGCCTAGCAAAAATGTTTGCTAATAGTGAGCGAAATGTAACGACCTGGTTTAAGCTAAAAGTCGCACTTCTTGCTGAATTTAAATCAACAACAAATAGCGCACAGTTACATAAGTCAATGTCTGATAGAAAAATAAAGAAAAACGAAAGTCTGCAGGAGTATTTTTGTGTATGAAAGAAATGTCATCTCGCGGAAATATTGAAGACTCTTCGCTGATACAATATGTGATCGATGGCATAGACGATACGGTGAATAACAAATCAATTTTATACGGGTCTAATAATATAAATGAATTCAAGCAGAAGCTAAAAATTTTTGAAGTTATGCGCGAGAAATCGAAAAATGAAAACAAATATAACAATGGTGTGGGCAAGCAGTATCCGAAAAACGACGATAAGTTTCAAGCAGTGCAAAAGAAAAGTGCAAACAAAGAACTCAAATGTTTTAATTGCGGTGCCAAGGGCCATACATCAGTTAATTGCGATTATAAAAATAAGGGTAGAAAATGTTTTCAGTGTAATAATTTCGGACATATTGCCAAAGATTGCCCAACAAGCAGTGCAAAAACTGATAAAGCCAATATATGCAAAATTACGTCATCTCAAAATTTTATGTCTATTCCAGTTCAAATCAATAATATTAATTATAACGCGTTCTTAGACACTGGTAGCAAGTACAATTTAATATCTGAAGCAATGCTGAAAAACATGAATAATCCAATGTTGAGTGATTCTAACATTTATTTAATCGGTTTCGGAAAGAAAAAAGACACAGACAAGATCAAAGCATCGGGTTCATTTAAATATACAGTCGATATTAACGGTGAGAAATACTGTTTGACATTTCTCTCAGTGGAGCAACAATTTATGGATGTGGAAATTGTTCTTGGCGAGGATTTCTGTAAGCAAGCGGAGGTTACAATCAGCTACAAAGGTCTAAGGGTGACAAAAACCCAATGTTTAGAATCCGAAGTAAGTTCCTTTTTGAAAATCAATGTGGATGACTCCAGTGAACAGCAGGCCGACATAGATCCAGCAGCAAGTAAAAGGGCTAAAGAAGCAGTTCAAAATTTGGTACAGAATTACCATCCGGTAAGCGAAAAGTCAACAAATATTCAAATGCGACTAGTTCTAAATGATGATAAACCGATATACTCACGACCTCGACGATTCTCATATGCAGAGAGATGCATCATTGACAATCAAACCGATCAATGGCTGAAGGATGGCATAATTGAAATATCAGAGTCTGAGTATACAAGCCCAGTCGTGCTTGTGAAAAAACGGGACGGATCAAATCGGTTATGCATCGATTACAGACGTATTAATAAAGTAATCATTAGAGATCATTTTCCACTTCCCTTAATAGAAGATCAGTTAGACAGGCTTCAAAATGCACGTATTTTCAGTTCCATTGATTTAAAAAATGGTTTTTTTCATGTTGGCATTGAAGAAGGGAGCCGCAAGTATACTTCTTTCGTAACACATAATGGACAATTCCAGTTTCTTCGAGTTCCATTTGGTCTTTCGAACTCTCCCAGCGTCTTTCAACGGCATGTCAATGCTATATTCAGAGATCTAACCAGGAAAGGAGTAGCCATACCATATGTGGACGATATAATAATACCAGCAAAAACTGAAGACGAAGCTGTAGCCAATTTAAAAGAAGTACTCAAACACTGCGAAGAATATGGGCTTGTGATTAATTTCAAAAAATGTCAGTTCCTTAAAACGAAAATTGAGTATTTAGGACACGTAATTGAAAACCAAAGTATAAGTCCATCCACATCGAAAACGCAAGCCGTGTCATCGTTTCCTATCCCGTCTAATCTAAAACAATTACAGAGTTTCTTGGGGTTAGTTGGATATTTTCGAAAGTTTATAATAAATTTTTCTCTGATTGCAAAGCCTCTAACGGATATGACAAAACATGATGCATTGATTATTTTTGGTGAGAAAGAGCTAGCTGCGTTTAACAAATTAAAGAAGCTTATTACAGAGAAGCCAGTTTTGAAAATTTTTCATCAGCTACACGAAACGGAGCTTCATACAGACGCCTCGATCGACGGATTTGGCGCTGTCCTTCTCCAGAAGTCGCCAGAAGACATGCAGTTTCATCCGGTGTATTACATGAGCAAGAAAACGACAGATGCCGAAAAGAAGTTCACCAGTTACGAGTTAGAAATCTTAGCTGTTGTAGAAGCATTAAAGAAATTTCGAGTTTATTTACTTGGACTCCGCTTCAAACTTGTTACAGATTGCAATGCTCTAGCTAAAACTATTCAGAAAAAGGATCTGTGCACACGAGTAGCTCGTTGGATTCTCCAAATGCAAGAATTTCAATATGACGTCGAACACAGAGCGGGCACTCGAATTCGCCATGCTGATGCACTCAGTCGTGTACCAATGATGATGATCAGCGAAACCAGTATGCATAGCAGAATAAAGCATCTGCAAGCTCAGGACGACCAGCTGAAGGCTATTATAGACGTATTGGTAGATAAGACGAATCACAATAACTATTTTTTAAAGGCTGGAGTTCTGCACAAACTTATCTCGGACAACGAACTTATTGTCGTACCAACTAGTATGCAACGAGAACTAATAAAAGAGGCCCACGATCATGGTCATTTTTCCATCAAGAAGACACGAGAGATCATTGGAAAAGAATATTTCATACCGAATCTGGAAGAGAAAATAAAGAGATGTATAAGCTGTTGCATAAGATGTATCGTTACTAACCGCAAGCAAGGAAAACAAGAAGGAGAGCTTCATCCATTATACAAAGATGAACAACCGCTAATGACCTACCATATCGATTTTTTAGGACCTCTGGAATCAACGCATAAACAGTATAAACATATCCTGGCAGTCATCGATAGTTTCACCAAGTTTTGTTGGCTGTACCCAACAAAGTCGACTTCTACAAAAGATGCAGTTTTACGACTACAGGAGCAGAGCAAGGTTTTTGGCAATCCATCCCAAATAATATCGGACAAAGGATCAGCTTTTTCCTCGGAGGAATTTGACTTGTATTGCAAAAACGAAGGCATAAAACATCATCTCATCACGACGGGACTTCCTCGAGCGAACGGCCAAGTAGAGAGGCTAAATACAACAATCATCGCAGTTCTTTCTAAACTCTCAAGCGAAGATCCAAGAAAATGGTACAAATTTGTAAATAATGTCCAGCAAGTCATCAATTCAACATTTAGTAGAAGTATAAGAACAACTCCTTTCGAGCTGCTTACGGGAACAAAGATGCGATTAAAGTCTGATATCAAAATCAAGGAAATGATAGAAGACGAAATGATTCAACACTTTAATGATGAACGAGATAAACAACGTAAAGAAGCAAAACAACATATTCTACAAATTCAAGATGAAAACAAAAACAGGTACAACTTAAGACGAAGACCAGCATCGAAGTATAAGATAGGCGATTTAGTTGCCATCAAGAGAACCCAACTTGGTCCTGGGTTAAAGCTAAAGCCGAAATATCTTGGTCCATACCGGATCATAAGGGTAAAATTCAACGACACCTACGACGTGGCAAAAGACTCAGTATTCAGCGAAGGCCCAAGGCAGACGACCACTTGCGCTGAGTATATGAAACCATGGGTACCATACGACGACGACGACGATGCATTCGGGGCGAATGAAGTGTAGGATGGCCGATTTGTGGGAATGGTCTGGCAATCCTATTCAGCCAGCCCTAGTTGAGTCAGCTGACTCGAAAAAGCGGAAGACAATCTGGCAAGCCGGTCAGACAGAGACGCATTAAGAAGACAAAGTTAAAGACGAAAAGACGGAGTTTTAAGACGAAAAGCCGAAAGTGTAAGACGTACACACGACGAAAACGCGAAAGAAGTTAAACAATTAATTATAATTATATCTACTATTAACTAAAAATCAATACTTATCTTAACATTAAATAAAATTAATATAAAACTATAACCGGGACTGTGTTTATTCGTAATACAATACCCCAGTCCCACATTCTTAATAGAAACGTTTGATCTTCTTCGTCAATTTTATTTTGGGGTAAGTAGCCTCACGAACCATGACTGGAATACGCGAGTTCTGATCGTCCTTGGAGTTGGTCGACTTGCCCTTCGCATCAAAGAAATCAAAATCAGTCTTCATTTTAGCAAAGGTCGGCTTGATTGTGGGATCCAACAAAGTCTCCCATTCGGTGTCGTCCAGCTGCTCCTCCGACTGTGGCGCATCGTTGTGAATGCACATTGAAAAGTGCTTCTCCTTCAATGAGACTGAAGTCTGGGCCGAAATCGTGCGTTGATTTCCGGCCGATACGGCATCCTGGTTCTCGTCAAGTTCCACTACGGACATACGGTTCATCTGAAACCAGAAGCTCCTCCTTATGTTGATTTGTTCCCCTGTCTGCAACAAATAACAAATTTGTGTCATCCCTCTCTGTCTCTCACTATCTCTATCTCTCTCTCTCTCTCTCGGTGACCGACAGCACTTTGCACTTACCCACTGCGTATATATCTCAAAGACGATCCAGGCAAATACGAATCCGAGTACGAATATGTACCCGAAAACGTACCGAGTCGTCTCGCCATCAAAGTGTGCTAGTCCGAACCAGCATTTCTCCAGGATATCCTCAGCTTCTTCAACAAAGGACTCCCACCACGGTTTTGGTTCTGGCTCCACAGCGCTTCGAAAAATAGACAAAAGGTTAAACATTTTATAAAATATATATTTTAGTTTGTGTTTTTCAGATTTTTCTCTGCTGGTTCCTTGACTATGAATGAATATTTTTCTGGCATGCCTTGGGTACACTTTTTGGTCATAAACCAGCCTACTTGGATGATGTTTGGTTTTTTATCGGTTTTAGAATTGTTTTTCCCTCTAGTCATCCGCCTACTTGAAATCCGATGGAACAAAATTATACAGAGTTGGTCTTATGATCCATGAGGTGGTCCATGCAGGGAAGGGCAACTCCTGGCCCAATCCTGTCTATTAAGGGTTGAATCCGTATGTACTTATTGGACAAGATGAATAATCGCACCAAAGATAACTGAGAAAAATCAAAAATATCGACAGACAAACACATCGTTTAATAATTTACTTAGCTTTGCTTTTGTTTATATTATATATATTAATATATTAATTTTGGTCAGAAGTGTGCAACGCATAGAAGGAAGCATTCCCGACCACATAAAGTATATATATTTTTGATCAGAGTCACCGTTTTTCGCCGTAATCCTATGGGAGCTATGAGATATAGTCACCCGATCTTGATCAAATTTGGCACACTCGTTTATAGGCGTAATAAACTGTATAATATTAAGTTTCACGATAAAAGCACAGAAAATAACAAAGTTATTGAGAAAAGTCATTGTTCGTGACTTTGGCGTTTATATGGGAGCTATGTGATATGGTGGTCCGATCCGGCCGAATCCGGAATATACAACCCCTGCAGTATATACAAGCCTACTTGCAAAATTAAAGCTCTGTAGCTCCTACAGTCTAGAAGGAGTTTCCGTTGATCCAGACGAACGGACAGACGGCGGACATGGCTATTCGAACTAGTCGGAGAATAAGGTAAGAATAAGGTATCTCGCTCACGCTTACATGTATATTAGCTTTACATCAGCGCCAACGGCCAATTCGGCCCTTATGGACAGGGCCGCAGAGAGAAAATCAGGGCCCGGGGGTAACCATGTTCGGGCGCTCTACTTCCCTTCAAATAAGTCCGCTATTTTCGACTGTGATGTATCACGGGCCCTTCTGAAAACTGCGGGCCCGGGGAAAACCCACCCATCACCTCCCTCTCGATGACCCTGCCTATGGATTACCAGGTGAGTTTTCTTTTCGAAAAAACGCTTTGTCATTACCAGGATATCTCTCTTTTGTTACTCTTTAGTTAGTCTTATTCATATTTACCGATCTAACAAATTTTATTGAAATCGGACTTGAAACACGTGAGATATACGTATAAACGAGTATTACTAGACGGCCCAAAAGGCCGGATTTGGCCGTAGGCTAGTGGTGGCGCTAGAGTGCACTTGTGTTTGCAAGAGTGAGCGAGATAGCATATGATATGATGAGACATGCAAAATAATTTAATGAACATACATTTGGTCCTGTTTCACCTAGTGCATGGAATACCAAAGTCGGCGAGACGACCTACTTACCTCAGTTTTGTTATTTCAAGTGCAAAATATATCCTTTTCTACTAAACATGTGTGCCCTTCAATGTCATCTGATTCTGTATTACATATGGACTGATGTATATAATAGAATTTGGTGATTATCCTGAAAGAAACAAAACATATTTTCACAGGTCTAGAAAAAGCTGGCTTTGATCCAGACAGATGGACGAACGGATTTGGCCATAAGAAGTCGTCTTCTTGTGATCTAGAACATAAACTTACATGGCTGGATATATCACATCCAGAGAGAATGTTCTTGAAGGAACATATAGGAAGGGTAAAACATTTTCAAATCTCAGCCGAATCTAAGTCTACTCGAATCGACTCGCCGACTGAATGTATGTATGTGCTTGGTATGCAAAAAAAAAAGTTAAATAAATTAAATAAAGAATCAAATATCCATCGATCGAATGAGGTCTGCAAGAAAACGTTCTTCTCCTCCTCCAACCATTTGCAATCGACACGAAAATCGCAAATCAATCAAAGTGACGACAACGTCGCTGGCCAAATTGCTATGCAAGTGGGACAGTGGGTGACCCAGGGATGGGGATAAAGAGGCAGATGGAGAGACCAAGAGAGAGAGGGAGAGATATAGAGAGACAGAAACTGATGGAGGTTGATATTTGTTGTTGCTGCTGCCGCAAAATGTCAACTGGCTTTGCATATGGAAATTGGATAATGGCAGCGGCAGCCCAACGGTCACTCACTCGTTCACTGATGGTCATGGTGTAGCAGTGAGGGATGTGGTGCGAGGGGTGCGAGCTCAAAGCACAGCAGGCAGAGCAATTTGCCGAATGGAAAACCCAATCAGGCTGCAACTGTAGGCTCCGTCACCAAACACCAGGCACCAAAACAGTTCTGACCTGGTCCGCTCCGGCTCAATACGGCCCGGTCCGGTCTGGGACTTGACTGTGGCTCAGATATCATCATTCGACATCCAATTTTAACGTTAATAAGTAAATGGATGTGCCTGTCAACGATGACGACGACCATGATGATGTTGATGGGCCTGCCAACTACCAACTAGATTGGGTGGGCAACCGGGCACAATGCCACACCATGGACACCACATTATTTTCGGGGCTCTTTTGTGGCCAGCCACCAAAATTGACCGCTAACTGATTTTCAAATTGCGCCCCAAACCATTGAACAAGCGAGTGGTAGTTCGCTGTGAAATTGAACTGCTGCTGTTGCTGCCGCACCTACTCGAAAGCGTTACAGCTCAGTGGATGGATGGCTTAGATGGAGGTGGGGGTGGATGGGGCCATTGCGTATTGGTTTTTGTTGGGTAGCGGTTACTGCGATTGCTTTTTGGGTAACTCTACTTCCGGCAGCAGCAGCACCAGCACCAGCCGCCGCACTAAAACTAAACAAAAGGCAATTTAATCGAGCATGACTTTTGGTTAAACTTGTAGAGCAACGCCTACACCAATGCCAATGCCGGATGTAGGGAATTTTAATTTGTCGCGTCGTTTAAACGCGACCATAGTGCAACCCTTTAACGCCCGTCATCTACGTCGTTTGGGCCATCAACGTCTGAGTTTGAGTCCATTGAAGCGTTGAGTTTGTATTGCGTTGCTTGGTATTGGATGTTGGATATATCCCTCACCTCACCTCAGCTCAGCTATCGTCACCCCACCCCCGCAAGAACCCCTTTTTTACTGTGTCGTTTGTTAAAATTTTGTTGGTTTCTTTCAGTCTTTTATTTTTCGTCTGGTTTTTTCTTTTTTTGTCTGTTTTTATTTTTTGGCAGCATTTAAATCGCTGGGTGGTTTTTATTAGGGCCCGGGACCGCTGCCTTGTGTGTGTCTGCTCAGTCTGTGGGCACATTATTTATGGTCGCGCATTTGCATTTTGATGGTTAACCCTTTGGGGTAACACACAAAACACACACACACACACGGAGAGAGAGAGGTGTGTGTGCGTGTGTATTTTTATGTCCATTGTGGGCTGAAAAATTGAAAAAAGAAATTTCCACGTATTGGATGACAATTGCCATTTTCCCCATTCTATTTATTTAGTTGGTTGCGCTTCAGACGATAATCAAATGTGACAACAAAAGGATCCAACAGTTTTCAAAAGGCTCCACAACTCCAAGGATACTTGCCAGTTCATGTGCGATCCTCAGTGATCAGAGAAAAGCGCCTGAAACTGCATTGAATTGTGATAAAAAAGGATGTGGCTGGTGAACAGATCATCGAATTCCTTGCACACTGGGACAAAACGTCAAATATTTGCCATAAAGTCCAAAATACACATTAAGTAGATTGTAGATTTCAAATTGTGTCTCTGAGAAGCGAAATGTATATATAATATTATATATAATTAAGAAATATGTATTTGAAGTTCGCAACAAACATTTTTTTAAGTGTTGAATCTTCTCTCATAACAAGTTATTATCTCCAAATCCTGGAGACGTATGTAAGTGAACAGCCCTTACCACTTACTCCTGGTTTGGTCTGTCATAGGAAAATGGCTAGCGCATTCATTTCATCATTTTGAAATGTAAGTCAAACCCCGTTAAACCCATTTAAGCCGTTCCGTTTTGTCGTTTCGTATGTACCAAGAGGCTCTAGGAATCGTTGCAGGATCCAGATCGGTTTTATGTACCAAATTCAAAAGGGGGATTACTTTCGGCGATATGTTTATGCCGTGTTATCCTTCTGTCTAGGTGGATGTCGAGATATGTAAAACAAATGATGTAATAATTTTCACTACTTACGATATTTGAAAAACAACAGGAAATTTTTCATTACCTTTCAGTTTTTCACTTTGTTTCAAACTTTAATTGCAGATTGCGTATACGCTCTGTCGTCAAATCAACTTAACAATTTTGATATTTGAATTTTGACTTAATACAAACTTTTGAAATTTATTTATGCATTTTATTTTAAATATTTGGTGATTCGACCCACTGTGCAGTTATTGAACACAATTGGCAAATGACTGACAAGGGGAACTACAGGTATGCGAATCACCGATTTGGATGAATTTTGGATATGTTGTAGAATACATCGTCATTTGAAGCTGTGTGAAATATTTCGGCGCACTATTCTATATTTTCCTGTAAAATCGCGTTTAAAGTTATAGCTTCGGTGACTTATAGGTAAAACGCCGAGTGGTCTTTAAGCAGCACGGCGGTGTAAGGGGGTAGAGTTCCTGCCTAAAAGTCAAGAAATCCTGGTTCAACCCCCGCCCGGATCTAGTTAGTAACTTTTAAAGTAAAAAACTTCATGTACGTTTCTATATAGTGTTATATATAGAAACCGACTAAGGAAATAGTTTCATAGATATAATTATTGCGTGTAAAGAAAAATCAAAGAAAACCTAGGGCTATCTTCGACTGTGCCGAAATTTGAATACCCTTGAAAGTATTTTTGGCTACTGTGGAGTCACCTATAGCCGAGAAAAGTGGAAAAGCGTTTTATCTAAAAAGTCTAATAGTATAATTGGCAAAACAGGCAAACTATTTCCCTCTCTTTCTTTTGCATGGTAAAAGGGACGAGCAGGTAAAAGTATCTTTTCTGCGAGGCAACGATCAGATTTTGATGAACAATATCTCACTCGACGGGAAATTGAATTCAATATCTTTCGTAGTTCAAGAGTAGTTTTACTTAGAAATGAATTAGTGGCGTAAATTGACGCCAAGCAGAGAGACCAAAAGAATATATAGAAAATTGAGTTTCTTAACTGACTCCAAATTGGATCCTGGAACCAAATTGAAACTTTGTGGTACACAGTTTATCTTAGTTTTAGTAGATCAACTACCTTTTCTTATGGTCCGAAGGTGTACGATCAATTTAAGTGTTTTTTATCAAAATTCATTTTAAAAAACTAACTATGTAGTTGGAAGTTATATGCGGTTGCTGGGAAGCGGTTAAAGGAGTTTTGGTTTCATCAACTCTTTGTATTTGGAATACAGAAGGAATATTGTAAATATCCCTAGCACCTTTAGCAATAGAGGTCAAAGTATTAGAAAATGTTGGGCGTACTTATGGGGGATCGATTTGCCTTCGTATTCTAGTAGACTTCTCTTGATTACCTTCCTTCCCCAACTAACCGTAGAATTATGCTTGGTGTTATTTTTATGCACAAGCTCCTAATTGGTGATATCGACTCGCCTGAGTTATTAGCTCAGGTAAATCTGTCGGTACCATGTAGACGGAGTAGACATCCTTTGATACCTTTATCCATTAGTCGTTGTTCTTCTAACTATGCCATGAATGAACCTTTTAGGGTCCTCTGCTCTGATTACAACCTTCTATTCCCTGTAATCGGCTCAGATATATACTTATTAATATACTTAAAACGTCTATCCTATCCCATTTAGTTAATAGATAGCTATAGTATTATTTGTTTGTCTGTTGTTTCTATTGTGTATTTGTCCACGCGATTCCTGCCTTGCGTTATACGGCTGCACCCCTCGGTCGGTCGGGTGGGAGGTGGCCAGTTATCTGCTTGGGCTCGCGCGTAACAGGCTTTGTCCTGGTGTCGTAGGGGCCACTTGAACGTACTGCGCATAGTATCGTCAACGTCCACTATTAGTTCAACCTAAATATGTCTGAATATATTGTGAGAGGTCAAGAGCGCTGCTAGACTTAGTTGTTTTCATCTTAATATACTAAGTCATCACGATCTCTGAGATACTGCCTTTGGGATGTGAAAGACTCTTTCAAGTTCAATTCTATTTCATTTGTCTTTGGTTCAACTTCCTTCTCTCTTTATCTAATTGATCCAGCATGGAAGTGAAATACAAAATCCGCAACAAAAACCCTCATCGAACTTTATCGCTGTGACTCCGTTTAAAATTCCAATCGACACCCGAATGTCGGCGAAATCTTTTTGAATCTCCTTAGCTTCTCCCCTCCTCTTGCTCCTCCTTCTTGGTCATCTCGCTCTCTATGGGATGGGCTGCTGTCGGAGTCGAAGAGTTTGCATATTTTATTCAAATTATCGCATTGCCGTGGCGATTTATGTGCCTATATATACACATACAGAAAATCGAAAAAAAAATGTATATATATGTGTGTATATGGAGACTCAAGGCTTTTCAGCACAGCAACAACTTAAGAAACCGTGAAAACACTATGGAAAAATGTAAAACAATTTAACACTTTACACGACATTCAAATACTTCTGTGGGAAATTACGCCTTGTCCACCTCCTGGTCCTCATCCCGCTGCTGTTGCTGCTCCTGCTGCCAATGTCATTGTCGTCTTAACTATGTCTGAGGTATTTCGTCAGCCTTTTGGCTGATTGTTCCTACGTGCATACATATATACTTACTTGCATTTATATGTAATTGGTTTGCTGTTTATTGGGTGTTGTCAGCAATCGGCAATTGTGGCTGCTGCTGCTGCTGCAACTCCTCTTCTTGTTGGCCAAATGCCAACTTGACTTAAAGCAATTGAGATTGAGATGGAAATTGAGATCTCAAAGTCTCGATGACTTGGTGGAAAGTGGGACAGTGCTTATTGTGTATCTGTATCTGCATCTGCATCTGATCGACTCTAGATGTCACGCGAGGGACAATCGATGTTGCAAGCTAAACTTTAACTCAAAGAAGTATTATCAATATTATAGATATCTGACAAAACTAGAAATTTTAACAAATTCCTTGACTTCAAACAATCTCATATGTCACTAGATGTGGATTAAACTTGTAACAATAAGAGAAACCGCCTTATACACCCATGAAATTTACCTTGTTGCCTGGGCTCGTCTATTACTCTCTCTTTAGTCCAATGTTCGCGAAAGAACGGCCTACAATTCTAGGCTGGAGCAATAAGGTCCCTTTTATCGTATATTTATATGACAGCTATTAAATATAGTCATTCGATCTTGATGAAATTTGGCATAGTTATTAATAGATGTATTGAGGGGACAAATATTAAATTTTAATGCAATTGCGTCAAAAGTAATGAAGTTATTGGAAAAATTCACTGTTCGTTGGAGCTATATATATAAGGCTGAATCCGAAATATACAACACGTATCTATATAATCTTGTCGTACTAATCAAGAATATATGTATACTTTATACGGTCGGAGGTGCTTCTTTTTAGGCGTTGCACACTTTTCACCCAAATTAATATACCCTTTAGGCAAGGGTATAAAATGTTCCTTCTGAAATTTCAGATATGAAGTTGGAGTAATCTAAATATGCTCTAGTTTTGGTTTCTGACTTCATTTGCGACCGGTAGGACTTCCATGAGGACGAGATAGGGATTCCCATGGACTTGATAGAATTTAACTATAACTTTCTTTTGCGGCGATCGTTGAGTGGATTGAAATAGTTTAAGTTCATTGAATTCATAAAAATGAAATGGATTGAAAAACCCTTCCTCACCCACTTTCTGTATATTATACAACTCTTAGATTTGAGAACTTTAGGCTTATAGCTCTAGAAGGACATTGATCTAATAACACATAAACAGGACTATTTTAACTTATTCCGTCGTGCTGATCAAGAGTATTTACATGTTTTGAAATAAAATGAAGTCTTAGCTCTGACATGCTCTCATCCTTCGGTGTGGAAGTTAAAGTCTGATTCCAGATGGCTAAGAAATGATAAATTTGTCCATACTTGAGTCGTAGAAATGATGGCGTGGAAAACTTATAATGACTATTCATTAGTGTAAAAAGTTATTGGCCCAACAATAATCTAAAGAAAACCAACACTTAACTTGGCCAACTTGTATTGATGTCACATCCAAGAGACACCTGTGAGGAAAAGAGAGAAGAAATTAACTGTTGCTTTAAGGTCCTGGTTCAATTTCATCTTGTTTCATGTTAAACTTTAAGGCATTGTCTGGAAATCTGAAATAGATGTATCAAACTTATTGATTTTGAGGCCAAACAGAAATATGTACAAGCCATAAAGGCCGATATAACGACACAAAGAATTGGGCATAATAAATTGGCTTCAACTGACGGATTGTGGACAAACACACACACACACACACACTAAACACGGAGAAGAAGGAGGATGGGGGAGAATGAAGAGGGCAGAAGCGGCGCAAAGAACTACGCGCACGGATGCACATTGGGCGCATTTGTTGCTAAGACCGAATCGAGACCCCAAAAACCCCGAACAATCCAAGAAGAGAAGCAGAAGGGAAACGCTGTTCAATGTTGTTGGTGGTGCCCTTTGTTGGTGTTGTTGTTGTTGTTGTTGTTGCTGCTGCAGCGTCCAGCATTTAACACTCAATTTAATACGAAATTTATGACCAGCTTTAGCGACGACATGCTGACTGTCGACTGTTCACTGCTCACTGCTGACTGCTGACTTCTTTTTTGGGACTTCACACACTTCATTGGATCCACGCATACACACACACACACACACATACTTGGTCGCGTTGAAGAGGCAGAGGAGAGAACTCAAACAAATTAAAGACATTAGAGTTTATTTAATTTAGCAGCTGACCCTGTGATAGCAGAGACCAAAAAGGAAGCGAGTGACCACCAGAAGGTTACTGCAATTGGCACTTTTTATGTGAGATTCGTGTGACAAATTGTGCACCATCCCCCACCCACACAGCCAGCAGAACTGTATGCACCCTTACCCTAGATATCGAAATGCCCAAAAACCTTACATATGTGCCCACACAGTTTAATTGACGGGGTTGGAATCTTTCGAGTGTCAATTTCGTAAATTACAACGATTTGCCAAGGAAAAACTGTTAAACAGAGGGCCAAGGCATCGAGGGGAGATGAATGGCATATCGATACGGGGGTTGCCAGGATTTCGATTCGATTTCGGATGGGATTAAGCCATCAAGTTAATGCATTTTCAATATGTGCCCAGCAATTTTCTAATTGAGCCCCCGTTAGGACTAGAAGACGAAGGAAAAAAGATAAAAGAATAAAGAAAAAAAAACGAGAGACAAGAAGAAGAAACAATAACACCGACAAAAAAAGAAATCGAATCTGACCATTGATTGATTTATTAACCCCTGCACTTTCCCCCACCTCCTCCTACACACTCGCAGGCAGAGCTTATGTCCAGTGTCCTGGCCGGAGAGGCATTGTTCTGGAAGCATTGCGAAATATTTGCGCCGGCCAACCTATCAAACTGACACCAAACAACTGCAAGAAATTCCAATACCAATTCAATTTCAATGGACCGCGCACCCGACAAAAAGAGAGATGGAGAGAGAGAGAGAGAGAGAGAGGGAGCAGGAGAGAGTGTAATGGTCTTGTTATTTGGCTTTGGCTGATTAAAAAACAAAAAAAAAAAAAAAAACAGGAAAAACACAAGAAGGCAAATAAAGAGAGCTGCGAATGCAAAAGACTTTGACAGTTGAATCGCCTGGGTAAAAAAGGCTTTCGTGCCAAAAATTATAGCCACGCCAGGCTGGGCCAGGCCAGGCCAGGCCTTGCCAACTGACATAACCGCAAAAACAAGTAGGTATTCTCGAATTGGGCGTGTGAACGGCCACGTCAGGTGCAGCCACGGTCAAAGTTATGTAGGAGACTTTGACCTCTAGGCCTCTACCTTCGAGTTCTCTTTCCTCTCCCCCCATCCGCCCGTCGACCATGTCTAGCCAACTGAGCAACTGAGTGGCAGAGTCAGTGAAGCATTTAACCAAACCAATTTTCCCATTAGGACCAACACTTTCAGTCACTCAAGCGTCGTTCGTCGATCGTCGATCGGGCGCAACATTTTTGCCTTTTCCCCTGCGTGCCCTTGCCTTTGAATGTTCGAACTAATTGATCGGTTCCAAATGGTCGATTGCCGATCACCGATCACCGCTCCGAGGATCGCACGTAACGGACGCATATGTGCGCGCGAAATATATAGACAAAGACGACATTCGGCTATGCGATCGCATCACGCGATAAGCCTTTGGCCTCACAACGGAGAAGGGAGAGAACCGCCAGGGCTCATCGCAATCATTGAGGCATCACAAAAGGTCTAACAGGGGAGGGGAGGGTGAAGGCATAGACTGGTTTGGTTTAATATCGGAAAGGGAGTGGGGATCGCAGATCGAATTTGCAAAAGGGACCCATCATCGACAGTTTAAGTTATGATTAACAAAAGCCAAAATATAAAAATCACAAAGGGTCGGGATGGTCAAAACCTTCATCTCCCTATTTGTTGTTGGTTCCTCTATATGTTTTATTCAGGCACCAAATGATTTCTACATACATAAATAATTTCAATTTTCTCTTTGAGGTTTTCAAGGAGAGGCTGATATGCCTCAAAAGTATGAAGAGTGACGGACAAAAGTATTTTGACCAGAATCTAAAAACTGGCCCTGGTTTTATAGAATGGAATCGGTATAATATCTGATTAGATTCAAAATATTGTAGTCATTGTTTACCATTATTCACAGGGCGTGTTTATTTTTTGATGAAAATGCTACGACAATAATCGATTTTTGTGTTTAAGCTTAAACTAAGATGGCTAAGACATCTGTCATTTTACTATCAAAAACAAATTTAAGTCTTAAAGATGCTTCAACTACTGACCAGGTTTAACTTAATTTAACCAACTACTATTTACATCTGGCACACAAATGAAGGTTCGATAACACTTCTTAAATTTGTGACTATCTAAAATTTTTTACACACTTTTTCAACTGATAACAATAGAATTGATAAAGGACTACCCACTTGTCCATACTACTCTTGCTTGATTAGTAAACAGAACAACTAAATTTTCTTTTCCAATTGCTATTCCTTTAAATTGTCACACATTAAAAATTGGACAAAAATTGAAGAAACAATCATTTGATTAATCGATTCCTTCAATTTTTCTTCGATTAATCGTGATTAATAATCGCGCACCTTCGATTATTCGTTATATATAATTATACCCTTGCAAAAAGGGTATATTAGTTTGGTCAGAAGTGTGCTACGCATAGAAGGAAGCATCTCCGCCCATACACCCATGGATCATGGCACCAACTCTGTATAATTTTGTTCCTTCGGATTTCAAGTAGGCGGATGACTAAAGGGAAAAACAATTTTAAAACCGAAAAAAAACCAAACATCATCCAAGTAGGCTGGTTTATGACCAAAAAGTGTTTACCCCAAGGCATGCCAGAAAAAAATATTCATTCTAAGTTAAGGAACCAGCAGAGAAAAATCTGAAAAACACAAACTAAAATATATATTTTATAAAATGTTTAACCTTTTGTCTATTTTTCGAAGCGCTGTGGAGCCAGAACCAAAACCGTGGTGGGAGTCCTTTGTTGAAGAAGCTGAGGATATCCTGGAGAAATGCTGGTTCGGACTAGCACACTTTGATGGCGAGACGACTCGGTACGTATTCGGATACATATTCGTACTCGGATTCGTATTTGGCTGGATCGTCTTTGAGATATATACGCAGTGGGTAAGTGCAAAGTGCTGTCGGTCACCGAGAGAGAGAGAGAGAGATAGAGATAGTGAGAGACAGAGAGGGATGACACAAATTTGTTATTTGTTGCAGACAGGGAAGCAAATCAACATAAGGAGGAGCTTCTGGTTCCAGATGAACCGTATGTCCGTAGTGGAACTTGACGAGAACCAGGATGCCGTATCGGCCGGAAATCAACGCACGATTTCGGCCCAGACTTCAGTCTCATTGAAGGAGAAGCACTTTTCAATGTGCATTCACAACGATGCGCCACAGTCGGAGGAGCAGCTGGACGACACCGAATGGGAGACTTTGTTGGATCCCACAATCAAGCCGACCTATACTAGAATGAAGACTGATTTTGATTTCTTTGATGCGAAGGGCAAGTCGAGCAACTCCAAGGACGATCAGAACTCGCGTATTCCAGTCATGGTTCGTGAGGCTACTTACCCCAAAATAAAATTGACGAAGAAGATCAAACGTTTCTATTAAGAATTTACCGGAAGCCATCATCATCATTATTATTTTTCTTTTCTTTTGAAATTATTTAACGTAAATTATGTATGTAATTGTGTAATTTTCATTTTACTACCCCACACATTTGGAATCCATTCAAAATTATTAATCACACTTGAGCAATGTAAAAAAATCGTAAAAAAAAAAATTGTTAACTGAAACTAACTTGACTATCTTCAGATTTGGGTCGGAAGGGGAGAGAAGGAGTGTGTCTACGATCGTAAGGAGTTTGATTTACTCCGAGATGACTCGAAAGATGCTCACTTCTAAGGGTTAATATAAACAAAGGCAAAGCTATGTAAATTATTAATCTTTTTACACTTGTAAACGACTGTGCCAAATTTGATCAAGATCGGGTGATAAGATATAGTATCTTATAGCTCCCATAGGAACAATCGGCGGAAAACAATGACTCTGATAAATAACTTCGTTTTGTCGTATGTAAACCGTTTCGCAAACATTAGACTATAAAGAAACCCTTCAAATCGTTTTTTCATTTTGAAGATCAATGGTAAGGAAAGAGTAACAAAAAACTTGCACTTTGACGCGGTCGAAGTTAGCCCCCGCCCTCTGGTTTTTCTTTCACATCACTAAAATTATTTCGAAAAAACCCTTAATCAAAAAAAGTTCTTTTGGGCTAGGGTCAGTTTAATTATTTAGCTTGAATGCAAAAAGATATTTCTATTTAAAGATGCAATGTTTTCTGAAATTAAAACTCCAACGGTTTTTATCACGCGTTTTAACATTAATGATGTTTCACAACACAAATCAATTGGAAATAATAATTTCCTTTACCAACAAATAACTAGTGAATGAAATTTTGTGTCAAATGCGATATTCTTAGATTCAAACTCGATTAGAACTAACAGAGATATGAGACGTTATATTTAGAAATCTTTACATGAGGAATTAAAAAACATCTTGGGTATGAGATAAAGAATGCATGAGATGGGAGGTTTTTAGTAGTGCCTCCATACTATCTACATGTGATTTGATCCTTTCAAATATTTGCAATACTATTAAACCTAAGTCAAAACCCAATGGGGGGATGGAATCATATTTTTTCAAGTTCCCAAGATCCTAAAACTCCAAGAAGCGATTGCACTCAGGGGTTCGACCAAAGAAACTAACTATATGAATGCCCATATAATGTAAATAGCTAAAACTACGACTTTGTGGCATTAACTTTATTCTAACCTTTTCAGAAATGATCAGAAATATATATGTACATAGGTATATACATATACCGCTCTAAATCTATGTAGATGTTGACTTAATGTTCCTAATTGGTATAATTTCTCGTGAGCACTAAAGAACACCACTTGAATATTTCTACATATAGCCGTTTAAGTACAGTCGCGTCATAAGCAGTCGGTCGCCATTTTGTTATTTACATAACCTCACACGGGGCGCACGCCAATGTGGGCGATCTGTGGGATTCGTGCCAGGCAAGAAAAGGGCAAACCAGCGAAAGCAACACAACAAATTGCAAACTTAAACACTTAATCTTTTCATTTAATGTTAATTTGTTTGTTTTTATCGACAAATTCTTGTTGCGAGTTACTGCGGGGGGTTACTTTGTGATAGGGGCTGGTGAGGGTGGAGGGGGCAGGTAGGCTTGGATGCCGTTAAACGCGCCGCGCTTGTTACGACAACAAACTCATTTTACGTTATGACAAACTGCTGCCAATCAACATAATTTTCTTTGAAAAAAAGAAAGGAAAGTGGTAAAGAGGGAGCAAAGTTTTTTCCTCTCCTTTCCCTTTCCTTTTTAGCAATGCCACGCCCAGGCACCGAGCCAAGCAATGAGCCTCCCCAGCCCCCTTTGGCTGGGGCCGCAGCCTAGCCTGGGTTAGGGTCTGGGCCTGGGTCTTTGCCTGATTAAAACTCGCCCGAAAAATGATAGCTACGTAGCTTTTGACAAATGTCATGCCTCGCCGGCGCTGCTCACTTTAACGCTCATAGCTATTGCCACGCCCACTCATCAGAAAACGATGGCTCCGCAGATGGGTGGGGGGTAGAGTAGTTGGGCGGAGGGCACCCGTTTTGGTCTCCAGTGGCGTTACCGCAGGCAAAATAAATTGTTAGGCTATGACCTCGAAAACAGTTGGCAAGTTGTCTTCGAAACGTAGCGACATTACGTGGATCCTCCAAATATCTCCCCCAATCGTATTCATTCTCATAACCCTCCTCGTCTTCCTCCTTCCCCTTAGCGCAAAATCCTCTTCAAACTTCTACCAAAACTGAACCCCAACTCCTTCAACTTTCTATGGAGGGTTGGGTGTTATGGAGGGACGGTTGTCCTTTTTGTATCTCTCAGCTCGCCTTGTTTGGCTTTCATGTGATAATTGCGGCGCATGGATTACAATTAATTCACAACGATTCGTGCAGGAGCCTTTCACATTGTGATTCCCATATTTCCATATACCCATTTCCCATTTCTTTTTGTTTTCCTTCTGTGATGGCGACGACGACAACGACAACAACAACAGCAACAGCAACTAGGACCGCGTGTCGTTAGCAGCGCCTGTTTATTATTCCGTTAATTTTTGTGAAACTTCTTCCCTGGACCCCCCAACTCTGACAACTTTTGTAACTCTTTCGTCTGTGTTCTTTTCTCTCTCACTTACCCACACTCTATCCATGTATCTATGAATCCTTTTCCTTCTTTTTGGTTTGTCCTTTGTGTGCCTGCAACATGCAAAGCGGCGGTGACATCGCCAAAAAGCTAAAAACCAGAAACCGTAACCAAACACGCATACTTAGCAGCAGCAAAAAGTTCTTCCAAAATATTTTCCATGTAGGTGGAACTCCTCCCTCCTTCCACCAAACACACACACACACTCACACACTGTGACACTGTGACACTGTGGTTGGAACTGCAAAACTTAAGCTTAAGTTGGAATTGTACTTGGAGTTCGAACTGAAACTGAAGTCAGAGCCTGGCCATGGTGTCAACACCCATCCATATAGCAACCATTAAACTGAAACTTATGCTGATTAATATTGATGGGACCAGCTGAAGGAGTTGCTGTTCTTGTTGAAGCATCAGAATAAACATGAAATCACAATATAATTAAGGATTAAGCATTTCTTCAAAGTAATACCAAACATAATTCGATAAAAGACTATAAAATAAGAGTATTAACATGTTAACCCATTAACCCTGCGTTTGAAATAGAAGGATCCAGGGGGATAGTGGAGGCGGTCGATCTGCATAGTAAGGACCTAGGTTACACATTATATACAATAATACAGACTCCGATAATTAAATTCTTCCTGTGAAATCTTAACAACGACTGGGAGACTGGTCAAGAAACCCATAATGAGTGGAAGGAGCACCTATCCAACTCTCATACAAGTACCTGGAGGAGAAAGCGGAGTAGTTGGAAGTCCGCCAACCTCCTTCGCATCACTTTCGTTAAAGCTAGAACTTCCAGCAATGTGCGAAATGAGCAGAGGAAAACCCCTAGCTAACAAATGGAACTTTAGGTTGGCGAATCAGCGATTCTCTTATGCTGTGAAGTTGTGTGGAATAATTCTCTGCCCTATTATATATTGTTCTAATAAATCTCGTTTAAAACTACATCATCGCTGATTTATAAGTTAAATCACAAGAGTGCTTCAAAAAGTTAAAAGTCCTGCCTCAAATCGTCGAACCCCTGGGTCTGTCCAGTCTCATTTTTTCTCTTTTCGTCAAGCATCTCATGACATACTAATGACTTTTTTGTATGGAACCGAAAAACCATTTGATATCCCTCATCCTAATACTTTAATTGTCTATTCTTGGGGAGGGTAACCAATTCTGCAACGGGAAGTTTGATTCAGAGAGACGAGAGAAAGGCTTTTATTTGCACAAAAGCATCTTTCATAATATCTTCAAGGTGCAGAGAAAATGTATATCTTTCTTTCAAAAGACGGGGTATCCTACAACATATGAACAATTCATCAAAACCGCAAGGATTGCAGGATGCTGACAGGAATTCATGTGAGGAAACTTAATCGAATGGACTGCATCAGCTATAGGAGAAGGTAAAGAATGCTCCTTGGTATCGATGAGGCATACGTAAATCTACTAACTTCTCGCATGGAAAAATCCCGCTGGGTGTCCACCTAACTTAACTTAACTTCATCTAAACTGATCTGAGAATATAAGGAAAGGAATAAGTGTTTGCTAGAATATATATGTATGTGTATAATATAATACATTGTATCTACCTATGTATTTATGTGAAAAAGAGGAAGCTTCAAAGCATTTTATGAACGCTTTTCTATGGCGCCCTTCCCCTCACTTTTCTTATTGTTTTGAATCGTTTGCACTCAATTAGCATAACATTGATTTAAACTTTTTCCCCATCCATCCGACCATCCCAGCATTGGGTGCTCCGCTCCACCCCTCAGTTCTGGATGGATGGAATTGTTTTTATTGTTGTTGTCATCGCTTTGTGGCTGCCCTCGTCACATCGCAACTCATCGCGTCGCGTTGCGTCGTGTTCGGCTTGGTTGGATCGCGCCAAAATCAAAACCAGACCCAAACCCAAACCCAACCCAGACGCAACCCCGCTGTGATTTTATGAGCCGCAATTGCACAAAACATTTCTATTGAGTCAGCTTAAAAAACAAATCTTAAGTCGATGGGGTGCTCTGTGGTCCAGGCTTCGCTGTATGTGTATGAGCTATCTGGTGCAATCCGAGGGTTGCTTCTGTCTCTGTCTCTTGTTTTGGCTTTGGCTTTGGCGGCTCATGATTACAGTGATTATGCGCCGTCAGAAGTGCGTTCCGTAGATGGGGAGAGCTGCTGCGAATATTGGGATACCGGAATCTGTGTCTCAGTGTGCGTATCGTTTACGCTTAATAATAATAACAACTGATTTTCGGATGTATTATTACATTTCCCGTGGTGACTGAAGCTGCACCCAAATTATCACAGCTACCCCACACAAACACACACACACACATACAGAGTCAGTTAGACTTGGACTGAAAGTCAGATTCGGAGTCAAAGTCGACGAGGTGGACGAGAATGGAAAGGAGGAAGAAGGGACAAAAGGGGTTGTTGCGGTTGAGACGCAAAAACCGCAGTAGCTTTCGTTTTTCCCTTTGCTCCTTCTCCATCTTCATCGCCAACTCTCATTCGCTTTGTCGGTAACTTTCTTCAGATAATGAAGTTAAAGCCTAACCAAATAACGCTAAGGACAAAAGCAGCTGATTGTACCAAGTGATGAGGTGGCTCGTTTACAACAATTACCATGGCATTTTGTCACCCACAAAATCCACTAACAGATGCGGATGGAGCACATGCTGTGCCCAATGAAACGTTGCGCTTTTCGAGCACAGAGAGAGAAATAGAGAGAGAAGAAATTCCAAAAAAGTAGGCAACGAAAAATATTCAATTGTTTTTGCTACCTGTAATTCCGAACTGCTTAGCGCAGAGAATTGATTGAACCTACTACATTGTATGTTAGTATATGCGCATATATTGTATTGTATGGACAGACAAACAGATTTATTAATGAGTCCCTTGGCTTATATCCATTTATCTGTCATTCCTTTGCCCAATATTCGTATGACTCACACACCACAGAGTGCTTACATCCCACCCATCCAGAGGTCTTTCTTCTTCTCCCTTCAATCCCATCCCGTCCCATTCCTTGGATGCTGTGCCTGCGCCTTTGCCCGGGTCGATTCTGTTGTTGTCTTTGGTTAAGAAGCACGTAAACCATTTGGAGTTTGCATGTCCATCTCTGATCCATGTCCACTGGAAAACAACTCAATTGGTTCAACTTGAATTGTAGTCCGAATGCTAGTGAGCGACCGAGTAAGTGTGTGCTCTTGTGTGTGTCTCAGTGCCTGTTTGCCTGTGTGTATGTGTTAATGATGAGCGACCATGGGCAAGAGTTAACTTGCCATGCTGCCAAAAATTTGTGCTCAGCTCTCAATTCACGTTGCTCGATTCACGGCAACCAGGATGCCATCCAATGCCTTCTGATGGTGCAACTGACGCACATTTGAGGGACTTTTGCCACATCACATGACGATGATGATGATGATAATGATGATGATAATGGGTAGGTAGAACGGGACAGCGTATCTGTCTGTGTATGCATTGTAGGAGTGGCCAGAATCCGGACACATTTCCGTTGCAGTTGCCTACACACACACACACACACACACACACACACACACACACAGACCAACACACACATGGAGCAGAGGACGAGACATTTTAAGGATGGCTTGCAATTTGAGGGTTCGCATGGCATATTAATGGGGTTTTGTGCCACAACTGACGAACTGGCAGCCCCGCCGGGTGTACCAGATTGCCGGCTACCGGGTAAGCCAGCTCACCAGATGGAGCAATGGTAATGGAGATGGATGTACCATAGTATAGTTTGCGGAATTGTAGAGTGGTCATCATTCGCATGCGTGTGCCAACTGAGCTGAACTCAACCGAACCGACCTGTACTCTGTGCTCTCTACTCTGAAGGGAACCGGACGGAACGGAACTCGACCCCATAGAGATGTCCGTGGATGTAACCGTTATCGTTACCGTTATTGTTGTTACCGCTACTGTTACAGTTTGCCGCCATTTAGTTCATTAGAGCAAAAATGTTGCCTTGCTGCACGTATCACAACATCCACGAAAGGGTCTCCAAAAACTACTTCACTACGCATTTACGTGATTAATCAGCTAGCCACGTGTGTCTCACATCCATGCATGTGTCTGTGTGTGTGTGTATGAGTGGGTGTGTGTGTTTGTGTGGGTTGAACAATATGCCTTCAAGTCATGCAATGCAAACGAAAATGTTTTAATTGCTTACAAAGCACTTGCGGGACGAGAGAGAGAGAGAGAGAGAAGGAGAGACAGACAAAAGTTTATCCACAAATATTTCAGATAACCCAATACCTTCGATTGATGGAATCAAAGTGTATTGACTAATATATCCCAGGTGAAACTCATTCAAACGCCCTGACACGCCCAATGTGGGGCTTCAAATTTATGCGCAATTATGAGTGTCAGATATAATTCCAAGAAAGCAAACTGTGAATGGGCTCATTCGACTCAAGTGTATCTACTTGTTCCAATCACGATCATCACAAGGGGCGGGGTAGCTAACAAAATCAGGCTAGAGGAGTCTTGGTGTGAAAGCGACAACGTGCTGATAAGAATCGATCTGAAAACTCCAAGAAGTGGCACGGGTCGTGGATGTCACGTCGACGGGGTTTTGTCATTCATAAAAAGCAGTGACGCCTCAAAAAACAACAAAGAACGCAGTTCATGAATTTCTTTCAATATCTACTGACTGAAGCAATTCTTCCTGCAGCCGTCCTTATTATTTCCTGTGCAGAGGGTATTCTAAAATTGAAACCCATTGAAGAAGACTTTTTGAAAGACCCATCTGTATCTTCTTAATCAGCATGAGAAGCCGACTCTGGAATGAGAGTTTGTATTCAAGTTGTTACGTATCTATTTACCAAAGGCCAAAGGATCCAGAATTATATAAACTTTAGTTGACCTCTTTGGTATTCTGGAAGCAGGCATAAGGAAGCTTTTCCAATCCTACGAAGTATTTAACTTATTCTTGATCAGAATCTACAGCCGAGTCGATCTAGGCATTTCAGTCTGACCGTCCGTCCGAAGACGATTAGGGCTAGAGACACCAAATTTGGCATTTAGTTGCCCCGTTTACTATGTAAGGTGACCAAGGGTATTACATATTTTTGCCTCGCCCCCCTTCCGACCCCTTCAAACTAATTGAAACTGAGTTTCTGAAAGACGGTTCTGGGTAAATACATCAAATTTGGCATCTAAAAAACGATTGTCTTCTTTACGTTATGCAAGGTATACCAAAGTCGACGAGACGATTCACTTACTTGATTTCTTTTTCTTTTCTTTTGTATTTTGAGTTAAATGTGTCACATGAAATTTTCGTTAGTTTCAGATAATTTTCTTATCCGTTGCCGTTTAAATTGTCACAATGTCTGAGCCATTGGAAATGCGTCAACGTTTGGCAGCAATTGGGCCCCGCGCTTATTATGAAAATTGCCTTCATCTTCGGTAGTCGGACAATTGGGTTGGCTGTGGTGTGAGAGGGGACAAAGTGCTGCCAGCTATGCCGCACACTTGTGGGTTGAACTTATGGCGCATAAATTTCCAAAGGGCCCACCGCCAACATAATTAATTTCAATTGGTCCGAAAAGTTTTGCTAGTTTTGGGTGGCGGCGCGGCTGGTGCAATCGAGTACTTATTTAGACAATATGTTCAATGGGAAAACGCAAAACTTTCCTGCCGCCCACACACTACTCACACACATGCACACACACACATACAGCCGAAAGTTTATGTGTGTTTTTCATGGTAGAGGCAGAGGAGCAAACTGTAAACTGACCCGCCAACATTGTGTAAAACGAAGATTTATGAGAGTTTTGGCCACCTCCCTCCACCTGCACCTCCATCTCCACCATCTCCTCAAAAAACTTGCTCTGTATCTCTGCAAATGTATCTGTATCTATGTATGTGTCTGACTGTACTTCCGTCCGGTAGTGGTGACTGTACTTTTTGATAATCTCTCCACAACCATCCAACCACCCACTCTGACCGTAACCGAAATTCATATGTGTGTGTCTCTGTGTGTGTGTGTGTGTATGTGTGTGGAAATTTGCATAGAAAGTGTCGCCACAAATTTTCGGGACGTTGGAGTGAGGATGAAAGGACACATACGAGAGAGAAACTGTTTGCGGCGGTCCAACCTTTTCTTAATTTGCTGTGAAACTATTGTCAACTAAGCGTGGCAAACTTTTCCCACTCCCCACTCACTCTTTCCGACTCGCTCTCTCTCTCTCTCTGTGTCTCTCTCTCTCTATCTCTCTTACAATCCTGTTGCTAGCCAAGTTAAATAGCCTGAAATTGTTCAAGTTCCGGCCATGAAACTCGCCTCTGGCCGTTTGTCAACAAGATTTTTGCATTAATTAAACAAGAGCAACAGCAGCTCGATGTCAAAAGTTAAGAGCGAGTAATTGCTTAAGGAAATATGAGTAGAAAAAGTGTTTTCACCACAAAATTCACTTCAAGCAGTTATATGAAAATAGAAGATAAGAAAACTTGGAAATATGAGAAATTTATATCTCTATCCTAAGAAGATTACCATCTCGGGTACTTAATGTTTTATCAAGGTGACTTGATATCGCTTTTGATCATAGATACATATATCTATTTATATATGAAAGAGTTAGAAAATGGCTTTTTGGGGAATCTTTCAAACAAAGAATGTTGATTATATCGAAGGGACAACTGTCATTTTAGATAACCAAACTAAAACGCGAAGTATAAGAAGTATAAGATAGTAAAGTAAATCCATGTTTATTCCCCAATTTCATATCATTTTTAGAAGCCAATATGGTTAAACCATAAACCATATTAAATCTACATCGTCGTATGTATCATTACGATTTTAAAACCTCGTTCAGGCAATTAGCTGTTAGTTTTCTTCTTAAAATTCCTTAAAAAGTGTTGTTTAAAATGTTGTGAATTGTAAAATCGACATCCACATGCAAGGTAATCGAACAGCCCTCGAAGTCAACTGTTCCTATTCCATAACGATTATTTGTCAACGGTGAAACCGACGTCCTTGATTGTAAAATCACGTCTTTACCTTAAGTATTTAAAGAACCCATTAGAAATCTGTAGTTTCAAGCTTTGCCATTCCCTTTTCGCTTCATGTAGTAAAAATTCCCAACTAGTTTTAGCGTGCAAGATATGGTATGGCCATTACAAGTTTGGATTACAAGAGATATTTCAATCCAGCTTATAGACAACCTGCTTACCCCTTGTGCTGCCTTCGAAGTGATCTCAATCGACCTGAAACACAGATTTGATAAGACAAAAACTGAAAAAAAAACGGTTTATAACTTTTTGAGAAATTTTCAGGGAAATTTTGGATACCGCTCTTTTTGGCGGTTTCACTTTTTTTCCTAAATAGTTTTTGTTGGAATATTCGACGAGACTTTTTTGTTGCCCGCATGTTTCCTAGGATGCGGCTGATGGTTGTTCTAAGCCCTTTGTTTTCCCCTATTTTTCTTCGTTTTTTTATTTGACTGCTACATTCAAGTTGAAGTTTTGCTGGGCACACATACACACACACATATATACATACACACACACTCGTATGCATGTATGTGTAACCAAGCATTCCCCAAGTGGTTGCGCTCAAGTGGGGCAACTTCATCTCCGGTTGCAACTTGAGAGAAAACTTTAGCCAGGGAAAGCTTCGCCATTTCTTGCCTTTTTTTCTCTTTCTTGGCCAATCCCCCCTCTTGGCTCTCTCAATTTCAATTCAAAGAATGCCGCCAACACATTGTAAGTGTGTGTGTGTGTGTGTGTGTTTGTTGGGGTCGCTTCGGTGTTGTTTGGTTTTGTTTAGCTTAATTTGTGCACTTGCTTTGATGTGTGTCGAATGTGAAGATGCAAGGGATGGGAGCAGAGGCAGAAGGACGAAGGAAAAACAGGACTATAGCCATGTGTGTTACACATTTTCCTTACCTCTTGGCCCGGGCTATTGCGCTTTTTAGCCATAATCTTTTGATGAGTGCAGTGGCGTAGCCAGAAAATTTTTTGGGGGGTTAACATGTTTTAGGATCAAAGATATTGAATTGGCTGAATCAATTTTATAAGAAATGAACCAATTTTCGGGGGGGTTTTATCCCCAAAACCCCCCCCGTTACTACGCCACTGGATGAGTGCCACTTTCTGGTTCTGCTTCTTCATCCATTTCTTGGAGGTCTTCAATGTAAAGGTCCACAGGTGTGAAACATCATCATTGCGAATGGAGAACTTCACATAGATACGTACAAATGCGTGTATGTATGTGTGTGTGTGTGTGTGTGTATTTATATTGCCGTCGAGTACCACCCACTCGAAAGTGAAAAGCGACCTTTGTGTCCTTCTCAGGATGTCCTTAAGTAGAGACACTTAACTCTCGTTTCTCTCCCTCTCTCTCTCTGTCTCTTTGTCCGTCTCTCTCAAACCTGGTGACAATTTAATCAAGCATGTGAAAATATGTCGAGCACATTGATTTCTGTTTTTCACATTAATTGAATGAGAAATTGTTGCAAATTTTCCGATTAATATAGACGAAAATCGAACATTTTCATTTTGAATATTGAATTTACCAACAAAATCGTTCAAAAATTCTTACTTACTTAGAAGACATTTTCTGTAAATTTGCCAACGGCAAACATAAACATAAAACTCAAAAACATAAGAATTTACCTCCCAATATTGGAAAATTGAAACAATTTGGCTAAAAGTATCCATCCATACATATGTACACACATACAAACATATACATACATATGTGTGTGTGGATATGTTCATTTGTCTGTAAGTGGATATATCTGAAAATCAATTTTCCAAATGTCAAGTTGAAAGTTTTTAACTATGCATAAGCAAATTCCTTTTTTCTATTTCGGATCTGGGCCAAAGTGGTAGAAGCAGACGATGTTTGGCATGCAATTTGTTAGCAAAATTTCCAATGCAGTCGCCCAGTCCCCCAGTCGCCCAATCAGCCCCGCCCACTCCTCCACAGCCGCCACACACAATTCTCACTATCCTGAAGTTTGAACATGGGCATTAACTAATTTTATTAAGCCATCATCAAAGACCGGCAAAGTGCAAAATCAAGCAAACGTCAGAAAGGAAAAGCTAAGGAAAAACAAGGAGAGAGAGAGAGCTAGAGAGAGAGAGGGAAAGAGGAAAAGGAAACTAAAGGAAGAAAGAAGAAAAATTCTGCGGGCTTGGTATAAAATTAAATGGACTGGAAAACTGGTTGGTCAGTCACACAGTCAGACGTTTGGTCCTTCTCGCTCTCTCTCTCTCTCTCTCTATCTCTCGCCCTTTCTCTATCTTTCTCTGTTTCGACTGTTTGCTATGTGTCCTGGATGCGAGTGCGTGCATAAAACATAGCTTATTACAAAAACAACAACAAGACCATCCCACCCACATGAACATGAACATGGACATGTATATTTACCACCCCTCTCCTCGCCGGCAACCGTTCCGCAACCACTCTGCACCAAACAATCGAGGAAAATCATGCAAATTTTGCCAGCTTTCTTGTTGTTGGCGTAGAAACTAATGGGGCACAATGTGTCCACAGTGTGGGAGACGTGGACCGAAAGCCTGCTTTGGCTCTGGTCCTGGCCTTAAACATGAGCTAAATCATCTGTAAATGCGGGTCGGAGTAGGGCCAGCCCCCGCTCCCTCCCCTCCACAACGTTTCCCATATTCTCCACATTTACGTTCAGGTTAACGTATAAAAGGGGTGGCGATGCAACCCCAAAATGACCACCCCCTTGGTCCACCCTCAATGGCTTATGGCCGTTTCTCGTGTAGCCGTTTCAGGCGAGAAAATTAAATTGGCCAAAAGTTGAATCCATAACTTTTGGCTATGAACCGGACACATACACACACACACATATATACTGATATGTGTGTATATACCGACGTGTGTGTGTGTCGCATGCGAAAATTGTGGGTAGCCCCAAAACGTACGAGCTGCAGAATGTGGGAGTGTCGTGTGTGTGTGTGTGTGTTGGGGCTAGAGGCACTACTCGTTCGGCCATTTTGGTTGTTCGTGTATAGAGTGAACCCAAATATCTTTTTCCACTGCCCTGTGCACTGTGAGGTTCATAGAGATGAGATGTTAACAAGAATTGCGCTCCATTTCGGGTCAGTCTAATAAACAGTCGCTCCCAATTCCAGTTCCAGACCCAACAAGGGATACCCACACACACACACACACATAGGCTAGGTGTGCGTGTGTGTACTCCTACCCAGCTTCAATATAGGTTGTATGATTTTCTGCTTAAAAGCCAGTAGCCGGATGGCCCAAAACTCTGCAGGACATGCTGAATTGTTGGGTTGGTTGAAGGGATATGGGGGCAAGCGGGAATAGCAGGAGATGGATCTCTGTATGTGCCTTGGTGCCTTGTTATGTTTGTTGTTGCCTTGTTGACTGGAAAATATGACCGGCAGCTGTTTGTTGTGCTCTCTCACACACACACACACACACACAGTTATGGCCGCAAACACACATAGTTGGGGAACTTTATGCACTAGTGCATAACCCTACCCCCAATCGAGAACAACAACAAGAACCATCTACCGTTGCCCATCCCTTACACACAGTCCCAGCCATGTCAACTTGGTTAAGACTTTTAACTTTTTCACAGCTTCAATTGGTTGGATTGTTAAGACTTTTTCTTATAAGTAGCGCAAAGCAAAGGACACCAAAGGCGAAGGAAACTTTTTTCCTGCGCCACCGTGGCGCCATCTAACAGCTGTGGATTAACCAAGAGCTGGCGCCATCTACCGATAAGCACTCGCACTAACAAGTTTCTTTTAACCGACTCCTTCTTTTGCCACGAAACTCCTTTTCCCTTGTTAAGGGTTGAAGTTAATGAGGATTGTGAGAGGGTTGTTCCTGCGCCTCTTCAAACGAGTGGAAAGTCACGTCAAAGTGATCTCGACGTATTAAGCTGATTAGCTGAAATCGATGTCCGATCGTGGGTCCTACGATTCCCTTCAGTTACAGTCGCTCAATCCTCGGTGAAATATCTTAACCACTTGTTGAGGTCAAACTTGTGTGTGTGTGTGTTTTTTTTGATGGTTTTGTTTTGGCCCAAATAAAAGAATTTAAATTATACTAATTGTAAAACGGAAATAAAACGCACGAAAGTATGTTAACTGCACACACAAACACACACACTAGCGTATCTCTCTCTCTCTCTCCGTCTGTCTGTCTGTCTTTATCTCTGTCACAATTCTACTCTCCTCTATTCGTAATCCAGAGAGACACATCACCAACCTCCGCCCACCCCTGGCCTGAGCAAATGTGGTCATGTGTCAGCATTGGCTAAGTGCCGATTCTAAGGACAACTAAGACGGCAAAAACAACAACAACATGACTCTCACACACGCACACATGAACAGTTAGAGCGAAAGAGGCAGCGCGAGCCAACACCAGAGCAAGAGCAAGAGCGTGAGCGAGAGAGAGGGAGATCAAATTCGGACTCAGACTGACAGTGAGTGAGTGAAGTTAGAGTGCGGGGGTTGTTTTGACACCCGCCACCAGAGAGAACAACAGAGAGAGCAAGCGAGAGAGATTGCTGTGGTGAGTTTTGCCGCTGCCTTCGTGTTGGTTGCTCTGCCCTACGCTATCCTCAGCAGAGCATTCTCTGTGCTCTGCCGACGTTAACGTTGACGTACGTTTTTAGATTTGTCACCACCGCCGATTTGTCCTCATCCGCATTCGTATCCTTTTCTCTTCTGTCATGTCCTGCTGCTGGTCTTGGTGGTGTTGCTGTTGGTGCTGTCGCTGCCACTGCCGCTGCCTGTGCCTCTGCTGTTAGGTCTTGTTCTGCTTCTTCTTCGTTTTCATCTACTACTTCGACTATTGCTGTTTTGTTGTTGTTTTGGCAGCGCCGTTGACTGGATGTTGATAGAAGATAGAAGGCCCTTGCCTCTGCATGCATGCTTGCATGTGTGTGTGTGTGTGTGTGTGCCTTTGTGACAAAATGGTGAATTTGCTTTCGCCGTCGTTTTACATGGCGTTTTTCTAATAAAATGGCAGCGTGTGCCCTATCCAAGTTAAAGGGGCTTTCTGTCATCACCCTCCCCCCTCATCCCGCCTTCAGTCCTTATCTTACCCATCTCCCCACCATCCCAATAGCATTTCCTTCTCATTCATTTCCTTCGCACTCAGCCTAGCCAGAGTCTGACAGTGAGCAGCTTGAGCGAGTTTCTTTCTCTTTTTTTTTTTTTTTTTTTCGAGGGTTCTTCCCCCAGAAGTTTTTGCATTTTTAGACTGTACTTTATTTGCATTCATTGTTTAGTGAATGAATTTATCGGCCTAATCAATGTGTTATTATCGTAAATATTTAAATCCCGAAACACCCAAGAATATCATTATAAAAGAGTCCTTTTTAAAATTGACTTGATCGATTTGTAATGGAAATGCTTAAAAGTATAAATTATTATTTAATCTAATCTATAGATCAGAATATATACAGTACGTATGTATGGATGTTTGGGCTGACTGATCTAACTAGTACTAAAATAACTCAAATCAATTTGAGATACAAATCCATTTGGATATTTTTGAATCATTTTGGATTTAGAAAATGATTTCGAAATATGGATTAGGTGATACCTTGACTAAAAAACTAAAGATTTTGAAGATAGAAGATATTAATTTCAACTTTGATATCATTTCTCTGGAATCGAAAACGGAAATAAGCGTAAATTTTGTACTTTTATTAAACCAAAAGTTGTTTAAATTGACAAAAAGTACTAAAATTTGGGAAAACTTTTGAAAGTATTAAATTAATTTTTGTTGTAATTGTTTCTTATCTAATCTTTTGTAGTAATCAAACATTATTGGCTACTTCTTTATACCCATAAAGGAAAACGATTCGATGGATGGGTGAGATTTTCAAGTGTAAGATGTTTGTCTACCGAAACATTAGGAACACCCTAGTGAACACATAGAGACCAGGGGTTTCTTGTGTTCTTTCTTGTTTCTCATTTCTCGGGCTTTTTTCTTTTTTTTTTTTTGCTCGAATTCCAGCTTGGTCTCGTGTCAACCGTCGCCGACTGGATGTGGATGTGGCAAAGGTAGCTACATGAGGAGTGGCAGCCATTGTTGTTGTTGTTGTTGTTGTTCCCGTTGCTGTTGCTGTTGCTATTGATGATGTTGTTTTGGCTTTGGCGTTGGCGTTGTCGCCCCGGGGGTGAAAATAAGGCATTCGAGCGAGAGACACATCCCACATTTATTTATTTTACAGACATACAAACAGTATCTATACATACATACATGTATACTTATATGTGTATGTGTATAAGTAGAGTGGTACATACATATGTATGAATGTTCATCTACTGGGCACATTTTTCGGGTCCGCGCGAGACTTGCAAATTATTCAAAAGATTTCATTTTCATCATTCGAGCATACATTGAAGTGAAGGACCAAAACAGACGAAGATGAGCCCATTTCCTGACACTAATTGAAATACTTTTATCAGTTTGATGTGCCTGCCCCTGGGGGGGCAGCATGATATGATCTAAGAGCAGACAAGCCATGGCCATGGCCATGGTTCAGGGGTGCGGGGAAACTCAGATTTATTTCGTTTTATTTCATTTCATTTTCTGTTTTTGTTATTTGCGCCTGATTGCGCAATTTTTCAAGAGCCCAACGAACTGGAAATACATTCACACACACACACACATACATATATGTATACTATATCTCATCAGCCAGGTAAAAGATTCAATCCTGTGAAAGTGAAAACGCGCAGAATAAATACAAGTACTCATTATTAGGTTTGGTCACTCACTTGATTCAAAGTGTCTAAGTACAAAGTAAATAACTTTTGTCAGATCTCAAACGAAATGTTCTTTAATATTTTAGTTTCAAATCCAATTCAATGCAATTCGAATAACCAATTCCGAACTGCATGCAATATGAAAGACCGCCTCCACAAGCTGCCCCTCCATCCTCCATCCATCCATCAGGCCCCTTTCCCATCCAATGCCCAAAAGCTGTGCAAATATTTTATAAACTTGTTTATATATCTATTTCATAGGTATGCAGTTTTAGTTTTTCTATATATGTACATATACATAGATAGATATAGATATTCATGCATTTGGTTTCTCTTTCTTTTTCATTTGATTTGCAGTTTGTTTTTCAATGTTTTCTGTTTAGTGAGTTTTAGTTAAACTGTCGCTCGAATGCTATTTGCCGGAGTCCATTTGATTGGGAAGTGATAAAAACGTTTCAGGCTGTCCTTCTATGGCTTAAATAATTGTAGATTTTCATGCTTGATAGCACTTGGTTGGATGGACGAATAGATAGATGGATGGATGGATGGAAGGATGGATTGGAGTTGGTTGGTTAATTAACGACTCAAACTGGAACTAACTGAAAGAAAATAAATTGGCCAATCAATCGAAATTGGGGGGGACAGAAACCAAATCAATTTTAATGTCGAAAAGTGAGTAACTAGAAGCAGTTAATCCAAACATGCTATCTATCTAGATCAGAATAAACTAGTTGCAAATTTTGAACAAGTTATGCAATGTATGGCAGATGGATATATTAACTCAATGCTGAATACTCTGAATACTCTAGTTTGTTTGGGGTTTTTTTTTTTTGCCCCAATCAGTTCAAGCAAAAATCTAATCAAAATGCCCATTTAAATTCTAATCCCGAATTCGCTTCACTCACGTATGTATGCATGGAGGGCCCCCGAGTGCCCAAAAGTATGCAACATGTTTAAAAATGCAAACGCATGGCGCAATGCAACGGCTCCAAACTGGATGCATGACAGAGATGGATGTGAGAGAGTGTGTGGAGCGTGTGAGAGAGAGAGAGAGAGAAACGACGGGTCGTTTTGGGGCGCCAAAAATGCAAATTCAAAATAAATCAAATCAAATGGGCGCCAGCTAAAGGTAACGAAGCGGCAGCAACACCAACTTCATGGAATGCTATGCGGACGCCGGGTAAAAGGCAGGTGGGTGGTAGAAGTTGGGGCTATTTTTCGAACACTTTTTAAATATTTTATGTTTTTGTATATTTTCGTTCGGTGATGATGATTGTTCATCGCCAAATTGCCTGGAAGCACTTTAAAACGCTCCATAGAGCGCTAAACAACAAGTGAACGAAAAGGTTTTTTTTGGCATAACTTTTCAAATTTTCACTCAGACACGATTGATACCCTGACGTGAAGTCATATATGCATGTAGCAGCATTTTGTTAATACCCCTCTCTCCGAGCAGTCGTTTAACTAAATTTGTTTGAAAATTAATATCATTTCAAGTGAAGATCGTATCACTAACTAACAATGGAGTAAGAGTATAAACCTCACACTTTTACACCAATATGCTCTGTGTGTGTGTGTGTGTGTGTGTGTGTGTGTGTGTGTGTGGGGGTGCATGGTATTAGCGAATTGGCAGAGTAGCGAATAGAGTTGGCGGTGGCAAATGGAGGGGAAGTGGGCGGGTACATGCCATTGATGAGCACACACAGATTGGCAAGCCACATTGGTCGCCTTGGTTGCATCGCTTCGATGGAACCCACTTCCCACATATTCATTTCCATTGGCCCCAAAGTTCATTGTGCATAGCCAAATATTTTTCACCATAAATTTCGCACGTCCATCAAAAATTGATTGGACAGGCACCGAGGCATACACGGTGATTCGTTTTGTGGCCCGCATGGCCCACAATACTGTGTGTTGCACACAAAAATATCGCGTATTGTTTACTTTTTGGGCATTGTGTGGAATATTTGAAAGCTGATTGCAACTCCACCACATTGCCGCAGGTTCCAATGCAGATTTTTCCTTTTCTTTTATGCAAAAGCCCAAACAAAACAAAGCAAATGAAAAAATGATTCGCTAAATTTTCTAGATTCTAGCCGCTTTACTTTAATAACAATCGAAAATACCATCAATTCTGGACTACATGACATGACAGGTCTCAAATGACTTTCAATTGGCACGGTTCGGCTCGGTTTAAAGAAACCGAAGACGATTCTTCCATTGAGCTGACTTTCCTTGGGGTTATGGACAGGTTAATGGACGGACTCAAGTATATCTGGCTAAATACAGTTTAGTTCATACTCATGACGTAGATCCATTTCATCGAAATCAAAGTTTTCGAAGAGATTGTGCAATTTCGGGTTTCTTGATCAGACGTTTCCCAAAAATATTTTCCACATTCGTCCATGAGCTATGTTTGGCTTTAAAGTCCCTACTCAATCCCAGTAATAATCTATTCTGTCGACGGTTTTCAGAGGATTCGTTAAGGAATATAACTTACATTAACCCGTAAAATGGTGTTGTCTTAAGTATCTGGATCATGGGAGATACTGAATGAATCACATCCTTATAAGTTTAGCGGCACGGCCACACTTGGGATTTTGTCGCCCCTGTCTAGCGGAGACCCCTGGCCGCCAGCATTCCAGCCTTTCTTTAAAAAGCTGAGTTTTTGAAATGTTTTCTGCCACATTGGTGACTTTCATATACCATTATGTGTGTATGGTATAAAAAGCTATCGCGAACCGATCCGATCTTAGGAATTTTTGAAACTTGATATCTCTGGTAATAAGAAGTTTTATTCCGATGGTTCTTAAATTGTAGATTGTCAGATTGAAAAACTATTCAAAAAGAAAGTCGAAGAATTTCTTTGTTTAGAGACAATTTTAAGTATTATAAAGCATATAAAGCATAATTTTAGTCTATTGCATACTTTCAGGGGCAAAGTCCCTCCAATTCGTTGCTTTAACGCTGCCTGTGCTTAAACATATGTATATATGTATACACACATATCTGATCAATGTCTGCATCTTTAGGAATATGTAAAACTTGGAAAATTTAAAAATTTTTCATTTTCCTTTTGATATTCCGAACATTTAAGAATAACTTTATACAAATATTTTTCAAAAAGGGTCCGCTTCTAATTTTGTTTTTAATCTTGGGATATTAATGAGGATTTGTTTGGATGGTAAAATAATTCACTATTTTCATAATTGTAGTCCTTCAAAGATGACAAAGAGCACTCCCTATTTATGCCATAATTTTTTCCATTTCCATTTCCAGGTTGCTAAGATGGTCTCTCTTCATTACGAATGTGTAGAAATTTATGATTTAATGATGAATATATTCTATTTTGTATGATTTCTGGCTTCCTTTCATATCTTCTTGAGAAGACGTCCTCTCTTATTCCCATCGCCATCACCGGTCGCTCCATAAAAAGCCAAGCACACCAATGTGCACTAATTTCATTGGTAAGTGCTTTTAGTTGTTTGGGTGCATCCGGCCAGATGGAGAAGGAAATGAAGATGATGGTGGAGGCGGAGGCGGAGAAGGATGGTCGCATCGCCACCCAACTCAAAAAGCCAATGGCAATTACCATGCAAATGTCGCCATGTCGCGTGTGGGGTGGTACCTGCTGGAAAAAACTTTAGTTGAATAAAATTAAAAAAAGTAAAGAGAGAGAGAGAAAAAAGGGGAAAACAATTTGTAAAAAAATATGTCAACAGGACCAATTAGTTTGAAAAATTGGCATAAATGAAGCCCGCACTGGGTACAAGTGGGCTGCCATTGGCATGTTGGAGAATAAATGACGGGTGACGGGTTGTGCTTCAGCTCCATCTCGAACTTCTGCTTCGACTGCTCCAGCTGCTCCGGGCTGCAGCAGTTGCAGCCACAGAAAGTGCCACTCGAACTGAAATTATGAGCACCACCAAAAAGTCTAATGAGAATGAGAATAAGTATGCATTCCATCGTGATGTAGGCGAGGTTTAAGGTAGAACTGCTGAGGGGTTTTGCGGAATCAAAGGACAATTCGGGAATGGACCGTAGCCAAGCCAAGAATCCAGTGAAGTACTCATCCTTATTTTTCTACAGTTCCCTTTTAGACTTGGTCATTAATTAAAATACATATACATATATATGTACATATATACTCCAAGTGCTTCAGTTCGATGTGACGATGTCGGCGTCGGGGTCACCTATTTTACTACGGTATGTACTTATTCCATTATTCTGGGATGTTTTAGTTTTTTTTTTTTGAACATTTTATTTTTTAATTACAAGAGTTCGGTCCACTTTAATGGAATGGTGAATGGTGTGGGTGAGTGGGAGATGAGACGAGAGTGTTTTGTCGGTGAATGAAAGGTAATAAAATGCTGCTACAAATGAAATTTCCACCCACATTTTCTCGACCACTTGAGGGCTAAAGCCCAACAAATGCCAAAATGGCTGACATCTTGTGACGAGAAACTCAACACAGAGTGAACCATGGATGTGGATGGGGGAAGAGACTGTCGCCCTAATTAATTCACCCTCCACGCACAACAAAGGCATCCATTTAGGGCTCAAGTGGGAGGGTGACAACGACAATTTCAAACGCCTCCATCCAACCATCCACCACCCTTGAGCCACCCTGGCTGAATGCCGGGCATGAAATTAATTTCGCAGGCGCTTTTAATCAAATGCTGGCACATGTGCCACGCCAAGGACTTATGTGTCATGGATATGGGCGAGAGATTACACTACAACCACGTTTCGCTTGTGTCGAATTCCCAGGAGTTAGATCAAAATGGTGACCCAGACCAACAAAACCAACCACCAAGCAGCAACCACACCACACTCCACTACACCACCCTCACCACCCCTTGGCTGACTCTCGACGGCCATTGACGGCATTCAAACAGACAAGGAGTTGAGCCAAGTGGAAAAATAATGAAAACATTCGAGGATAATGATGATGATGACGACGACGACGACGACGACGTCGACGAATACGATGAGATGTTGTTACCGTCGACGACAGCGACAACGGCTCTTGAAATCGATATGCAAGAGAGTTGGGTGGAGAGTCCTTTATCAATAAACGGGCAACGGGCAAAATAAGAAGGAAACAACAAAAAGCGCTAAGCTGACGTTAGCAAGTTTCGATTTGCAACCCTCGGAGTATACAGGATAGCAGCATCCTTCCACATCTACTTATTTTTATTTTCCTCTTTCAACAAGTAACGACAACAACAACAACAACAACAACAACAACAACCCTGCATCCGACACCCGGCGCCCGGCACCCTGTACACCACTCCAGCCACGAAAGAGAAGTCCTCAATAGGCCTCAAGGAAGTAAACACTTTTCGCCTTGTTGTTGCACCCCAAAGACCGATGTATGACTAAAGCTTTGACGGGATTTACCAGAACAACATTCAATGCACTATGTGTGTGTGTGTGTGTGTGTGTGCTGATGTGTGTGCATGTGTGTGTTTGAGTTTCCGAAACGATACCCTGCAATCGGATAGAAGACTCAAACAACAAACCATTCAATTTATTTTGCGATTTTCCAATTTTAAATCACATATTAGGAAAGTTCCTCTACGTCCCAGGAGAGAGAGGGAGAGAGGAGCTACTAACTAGTTAGCCCGGAAAGAATACTTCGTGACAATATTGACCACTGTTTTTTTTCAATCATTTGAATAGTAATTATCAAAGCCACTGATAGACAATAAAGACTGAAGAATTTCAGACAATTTGTTTTGTGATTGGATCTAATCTATATACTAAATATAAGTACCTAATATACAAAAGAAAACTTTCACTATCTTTAGTAATACAAGGATTATTCAAATTTTCATTTTGGTTGGTTCTTCATACCACATAAATAAATGTTTTGGCTTTCAAAACCTAATCCTAAACCTAAACCCAATCAAAGAATACTCCTTGGGCAGTCAATAAGAACATGGCCTACAAAAGAAAAACAAAAACTTTTGGAAAAGTCGCAGTTTATTTATCAACTGAATAGAAATTCGCCTCAAATTATAATTAGATGGATTGGGAAGCTGTTTCCAGTGCCCGTGTCTATGATGCCTAGTTATTTAGGAACCTAAGCAACGAGAATCTGGATTCGCATCCTTAGGGCTAGTGTATGGATGTAGTTTTCGCCAAGTTAGGTTGATATTTTACAACAATCTAATAATAATAATAATAAATTTGGGTTGACAATGCTTAAAATGAAAAATATGAATTAAATGACAATCAAATTTGAATGAATTCATCATGAATCGAATGAGTTTATGAGTGCGAGACAATGTAAATTCCTCCTATGTTTCGAATGCATTCGAATGCCACTTCTGATTTTAGTATTGATTTATGGGTTCTTTATCCTAGAGATAGTCTAGTCGGTGGCTTAGTAAAGATGTATTCAAACTCGAACGATTTCGGATTCAAGCCCGAAGGGAGATGATTTATTTTTCCAACGGATGAGGCAAAACCGAAAAGTAGTTACAATGGGGAGTATAATATTAAGTCCCATTTAAGTTTTCTGTATTTCTGGCAAACCTACTTCATAATTATACTTTTCTCATTGGAATGTATGTATGCATTACAATTTCCGATGTATTGACCATTGAAATTATAATAACAGTAGGTACTTTAAGTACATTAGTGCATTACCAGGCATTGACACTTAACCGAGTTACTTATTTTATGAGATTCGACAAGTATATAAAACCTTTGTATGGCTATCTTCGTCCTTTTCTTTGGAGCATGTTCAGAATTGGCCGCTAACTGCGCTAAAGAGTCATTTCAGGTCGAGAATTCTCCAGGATTCTTACAAACAACTACTTTTTCAATTAGCTCAGCTTAAGCCACCTTGACAACATTTGTGGTACATCTGACAGATGATAACTTATTTTCTTGATGCTCTGAGTTGGTTAAGATTTCATGTCTATGTATATTTAAGTCTATGGATTCATTGAGGATGACCATCGAATGTTGTTTAATAAAATATGTCTTAAATTCGAATCTAGAGTTACGATTTCAGTTTGGAAATATTTTAATATGGGTAAGAAGGCAAAGTTCTATCGAGATAAGTCAAGTCTGCACTTAAGCGTGGTATTTATCCATTATTCCGTATGCTCATTCTTACAATTTGTTATCTGTTTTGGGTACCAAACATTCGCCCACTCACCCGGCAGAAGGACAAAGGCAAAAGGCACAGGCGCAGGAGCAGAATCGGGAACGGGAGCAGGCACAGGACGTAAAATGTTTTGTCGTTTGTAATCTATTTACACAAAAAGATCCCTTATATTTTTCAAGAGCGGAGAAACAAGGAGCACACATCCAAAATGGAGATGAAGCCAGGAGAAGGCAGAAGGCATGAGACATGGGATGAAGGACAGAGAGATTGAATGGGATGGGCAGAGGTGACATTTCAGCACAAATTCTGTGTGTGTATATACATGGGCAACAAGACCAGACCAGGACCAGAGTGGAGCAGGCCTCCTCGCCCACCCACCATGCTCTTTCTCTCTCTCTCTCTCTCTCTCATGGTGTCTCTTTGCTGATGTTGGCGACATAGTTGGCGCTGAGCACTCGCCAAATTGTTTGCCCCCATGGCAAAATGATGAGCAGCAGCAGGACGAGTAGTTGTTAAGGCAAATGAAAAGGAAAAAGGAAAAGCAAAAAAAAAAAAAAAGAACTTTTCTCTCGCTCTAGTCCAACATGGCACATGTGTTCCCCCTTCACCACCGCCACCTCTCCGTTCTTCAAATTTCCGCTGGATGTATGTATCTCCGTCTGTTTTTTTATCTCTCACCCCTCCACACACTCACCCCCTTTCTCTCTGTCTCTCTCACACATACACCTTTGTTGTTGCCTGTCTGCTAGCATGAACAAGGTGGCAAACGGAGGTGCAGAGTGGGGGGGGGGGAATGGAAAGAAAGAAAAAGAATGCAAAAAAAAAAAAGAAAAACCAAACTTTTTGTGCTTTACTTTTTGTTGCCGCTCTCGACATTTACCTTAGCTGCCTTTTATTCGCATTTCGTTGTTGTATTCATTACAAATTTCCTTTTTTAATGCTCTTGCCATGAAGCGTTGGCTAATCACACCCGGACGGACCCAGCATCACCAGCAGCAGCGGCTCGACACAAACACAGTGTGGCAAAAATGCATTACTAAGATATCAAAATTACCTTTTTCTTTGTCAATTTAAGTACAAAAGTAATGTTTCTCTAGTTAAGTAATGCCATTATGAGATGGTCGATGAAAGAGTAATTGGGATAACAAATGAGTGAAGATAAGATAAGATAAGAAAGTAAATGAGATAGTAAACATGGAAACCATGAAATGAAATAAGGAATGCAATAAGGAATGAAGTAAAGAATGAAAAAGGGAATGAAATAGGAATGGAGATAAATAATCAGATAGTAATTGAAACATTAAATGATATAAGGAATGCAATAGGGAATGATTTAGTAAATGAGATAAATAATCAGATAGTGATTGGGAAGTGGATAGATGGTAAATGATAAGATTAAGATTAATTAAGATATTAATTATTATCTAATGATAGTAATTGATATTTTATGTGAAATAAGGAATGAATTCGGGACGATATAAGAAATGACACAAGGAACGAAATAGGGAATGATATAATACATTAGATAGATAATAAGAAAGTGATTGAAGTATAAAGTAAATTACGAAAAGAAATAAGGAATGAAGCAGGGAATGCGACAGCAATTGAAATAGGGAATGAAATAAGAAATGTTAAAGTCAATGCAATAAGAAATGAAATAGGGAATGAGATAGCAATGGTGATAAATAATCATATGGTAATTTAAACATTAAATAAAACAAGGAATGAAATAGGGAGAGATAAACAAGCAGAAATTGATAACAAAATACTAAATTAAGGAGTAAAACAATTAAAGAAGAAATCAAGTAAGTAAGTCGTCTCGCGACTCAAATTTTTCAAACTAAGGGGGCGGAAAGGGGCGTGGCAAACATTTGAAATAAACTCAATCCCTTTGCATACTACACGAGCCTACATACCAAATTTGGTGGCTCTATATCTTATAGTCTCCGAGGCATTCACACGGACAGGCAGACGGACATGGCTAGATCGACTCGGCTGTTGATACTGATCAAAAATATATATATTCTTTATGGGGTCGGAAAAGTTGCCTTCTGCCTGTTACATACATTTTGGCGACTTTATTCGTTAACCACAATTGTTTCCATCATCCCCGACGGAACTACTTTTCAGTATTGCGTCATCGGGGGGAAGGGAAAAGCCAGCTAGAGAACAAGAGAAATGTAGATCAGTAAATAACTTAGAGAATAAAATTGTAAATAAAAAACACACTGAGTGAATAAGATTCTATAAATTTGGGGCATGCTTGCCCCTTAAACTATGCAATTGGCTAGAAAAGTATTCATTATTTTGAAAAATGGATAACTTTTCGTAAACCTTATAACTTTTAAATTGTCTATAATCAATATTTGCTTCAAGGATTTGCTCGATTTGTTTTAAAAGGACATTTTTTTCACTGCTTGCTGCATACTCTAGGGGGCAAAGATTCTCCATGCTACAGCTTTGGATTCGCCTACGTTTTAAGTGATATAGTAAAAGAGATAAAAGAGATAAATAAACTTCAGTATAAGTAAGTAAAATTCAGTTTAAGTAAGGGCATACAGGTAATGAGATGATATGGGATGATGATAACGATCCAAAGAGGAAGTAAATGAGATAATGATTTATCGTAATATACTGAAAGAGCTTTTATTTGAAATCTGTCCCAAGCGAGATTCTAACTATTCCATTAATTGATATACATATATACGTGTATATATATATATATCCGTACATCTTGCGGATGAAACAGTGCAAAGATTTAACTGCTTTTTGCTCCACTGTGCCATACAATTGGGTGCCAGGGCGCGTGTTGGACCAACAACTGACGACGGACCGACAGTCGGACGGAAAGTTGGCTGTCTCACAACACAGTTGAACTGCCAAGTACCCATGCTCTCTCCTCTCTCTGTACATACATCTGAATATATAAAAGAATGTCTGTGTGTGTGTGTGTGTCTGTGTCTGTGTGTGTGTATGTGACATGACTCTGGGTCCTGACTATGTGTTATGTGCCGCGTTCTCGAGTGTTTGGTAAATAACACGTTCGTTGTGTCGCCGGGTACGTATTCGCATCTACCATCGCCATCACCATCGTCATCAGCATCACCATCACCATCACCATAAGGCATCACCATGCTCGCCCATCCGGGTTGCCAGCATACACTATATGTATGGGAAGCTTTCAGGGTTGAAATCTGGCCCGCACCCATGGACAAAGAAGACAGAGCGAAAGCAAGAGCAAGAGAGAGAGAGTGGAAGAGAGACCGACATAAACAGACAGAGACGGACAGAGAGAGAGAATTATATATTAATAAAAACAAGGGCAACAAAACAACAACAAAACACTAAAGTGAAGTGCCAGGCCAAGCCGCCATTATGATGCCGACGACTGCGACTCGACTACGACGAGGACTTGGCAACTCTGGCAAAAAAGAGGAATAAGGACGACCAGAAAAAGAGGCATGACACGTGTAGCCAACACAAGCAACTGCCAACTGGCAACTGCCAACAGCTGCCTATAGGTAGGTAGGTAGGTAGGTTGGGAGGTTTAGTAGTATGCAGACCCGTATGGGAGAGCAAAACATAAAGCGTCGCCTTTTTGACTTTTAATGAAATGAATATTCTAACCCAAGCCCCCATCCAACCACCCCCGATGTTTCCCTTTCAACTCTGAACCCAACTCGACTCAACTCAACTCAAGTGTCGATTTCTGTTACTCTCTCTCAACTCGCATGGCCAGTTTTTGCGGTAATGGCAACTGCATCCAACATATGATGGATGGCCTTCTCCTGTAATACACTTGAGCATAATGTATGCCTGTTAATTAGTCCCGTCGACTCCCAACTCAATGGCATTCGTATTGCTGCCTCTCCACCTCAGTGCGAGTGTGAGTGTGTGTGTATATATGTTTAACTTTCTCCTAGTTAAATTTTTTCCTCTTTTTTTGTTTTGACATTGTTTTTAGAAACGAAGCGAAAGGATACTAATGACTATTATGTGGCGTTAATATCCTCATTGATTTGCAATCTAATTTGTGAACTTTGGGGCTGCCATTTAGGGAAATGTTTAACGAAAGATTAGTTGCGGATTTCGATTTGCACTTACCATTACCGGATATTGATTGGCACTTACCAACAACCAGTGTGCAATCCTTGTATCTAGTGGAAAGCTTCATTAATGAGCATTCCATTGAGCAAGAATGAAAAGCCATCAAGTGAGTGCCTAATAAAAAACGGAACAATCCTGTCAAGAGGTAGCGAGTCTGGAGTGCAATATGAAAAACGTATTTGCTTAGTAAATTTTGAGGTATTTGCCTGTAAGCAAAGTAGATTATAATCGGCTACATGGCAGGGGAAGGGTTTCAACTGTCAGTTGTATGTTAAGAGTATATAAGAATTACAAATTTTAAGATTCTTCGAAATTTTATTTATACAAAAATCAACAAAATCCCCTTTTTTTTTTTAAAGAAAAACATTCTTGGATATCGAAATTTTACTAGACTTTGAGGCAGTTTAGAATTGTATTGGGCTCAAACCTCATGAGAAGTGAATGTTCAGAAGAATCGACTGGCTTAAAATAAAACATTTGCCAGTTTAAAATGTCTGCCAATGACTGTACCAAATTTGATCAGGATCGGGTGACTATAGCATAGAGCTTTCATAAGAACAATCAATGGCCGTTGTTTTAAACATTATTTGCTATGGAAAGATTGTAGGCCGTTCTTTCAAAAACATTCGACTTTTTAGATTAAACTCTTTTCCACATAGATGGCTATAGGTAAGGAAAGAGTAACAAAAAACTTGCAAGGACAAACTTTGACATTGACGAGGTTAACCCCGGACCTCTACTATACTTGACGTAATACACCTTAGGACACAGTTTCAGGTACCTGACACACTGACATCTTTGATATAATTACATCGAAATGTGCAATGTAAAAGTAATTTCCACCTTTAATATAGTGGGAATTCCCAACTACTTTTAGCGTTGAATATATGGAATGGCCATTACAACTCTGGATTCTTAAGACAAGTCTGCTGATGATAGAACTTTGTAATTCTTGAAATAGCCATAATCACTCTTACTTTGTGCTGCGTATGATAAAAAATCGTATAAATTAGTAAAATTTGTTGACCTCAAGCCGGCCAAAACCCCAATAGATAATAATATTACATGTTTATACTTTTAGAGTCATTTAAAAACTATATCGACATTGTCCTTGATGGAGATGTCCCTTATAAGAACCGTATTGTCGCAGATGTTATTGTTACTACTATCGTTCCGATCATGTAAACGACGAGGGTTGAGAAGAGGTAAAGTCGATAGACCACCATTTCTTGCCATTTCTTAATTAGTCTGATAGTATAAATGAGTTGTATAAAAAAGATGTGCTTGAGATGTATTCTAAACTCTGGGTACTCCTGAATACAATTCTATAAATATCTGTTCCATGAAATATATATTTAAAATACACATTTAGTTATTTCCTTTGGTAACTGCTCTTGGCAAAAGTTCTAGAATTTGACAGTATTAAGGGGTACGGCAGGATGAATTCCTTTTTTTGCATGTTCGACATATTTGAATGAATCTTTTATGTTTGTTTCGCCTTTGATTTCCAATGATGGCCACGTGTTTGGGCTTTCTAGGGGTGGCTCAGGGACTGCGTTTTTCGATCGAATTGCTGTTAAGGACTCGGTGCCATGTTCACGCCACGAAGGGCGCATGCTAGCCTCCCACCTCCCCCCGAGGTTGACTTCTCTTTATGCACTTGCAAAATGGCGGCAATTTTTTTGTTGTTTCTCATTTTGTTTTGCAGTGCCTTACAACAAAACAATCTTTTGAACAAACACCAAACAAAGGCAGCCAACAATATGCAAGCCCCGTGCCTAGGGCTTTGACAAAACGCCCAAAAAGCACTTGCAGAGAGTTCCTTCTTCATCCTTTTTTTTTGATTTTATGTTGCTTTGTTTTGTGTTTTGTTTTTGCGAGACATGAGCACTGATGCAGAGATTGAAACTGGGTCTGGAAATGGCAATGGGAGTGCGACAGTCAGTACGAGAACGAGTGCGAGAGGGACCCAACACTGGCAGTTAATTAAAATCGCTCACTTTTGCATGGCAAAAGCCGTGAAGAAGGAGAACGACGACGACGATGAAGAGAAGGGGGAGAAGGAGAAGTTTGAGCAATATGCAACAACCAAGCGACGAGATATCTTGAGAAATGACACAACGATGACTGCTAATTCTAAAAAGGAGGCATGGAGTTAAGACAAGAGGAAAGGAATGGAATTAGAATGGGAGAAACATATGGAAACATCACGAAATAACAGTTGAGTCGAGTGCTTCACCATGAAGAAGGTGAGATGGGATCGCAACAAGTTGGAAATCGAAAGAAAATAACTTTAAGAAGCTTTTCTCTAAGTCTTCAAAAGAAATCTAATGCATTTACTATACTAAACTACCTTAAATGGAGAAAACAAAGAGATCTTTGACAAAACGCACTTCTTACGCTCCTTAGTGCATTGTGTTGCCTACTTTTCGGCATAAGCTTTCAAAACTTTCGTTAATTGTAACCACAATATAGAAATCTTCATATCGGGTGAATTGAAAAGATTATCTTTAGAATCAGACAATTACTTTGCATAAGAACTCAACAGATTGAATTAGACTATAGGAATATAATCAGAAGATGCCCCATCTCTACCCTTGCAAGTTATGCATGTAATTGTGTACATGCTGGACGTATCACACACACACACACACACATATAGTATATTTGTGTATGTATATATATTTACATATAGAATATAAAGCATAAATATGAAAGGCGTTCTAATTAGAGAGCAAAAATTCACGCAGAATAAAGCAAGCACCACTCAACGCACCCACACACAGAAACCCTCACTGAGAAACATAGACCCAAGAGAAGGAGAGTCAAGGACCAAGGGGGGGGCGGATGGATAGCCATGGCGACAGAGACAGAGACGACGAATTTGAGCGAGAGAGAGAGAGAGAGCTCGAGAGAAATGCAAAGTGCGGGGTGCAAATTCTTCAATTTAATAACTGACATCCGGAGGCGGTGGCAATGTTTCGTTCGTTGGGCGACGCCAACAATAAGAATATTGAAACGACGACAACAACACAGAAAGAACCTTCTCCTGCTGCCGCTTCTGCTCCTCCTTCCTTCTTCCTTCTTTTAATATGCCGCCTGGTGACGAATGGTTGACGACAACACGACTGGCGGGGCAATGCTGATTTTTCGGTGGTTGTTTGCCAACCACTCGACTCTTACTCGACTCGACTCAACTGAACACTGAACTAGACTCGAACCCGAGGTTTGGGTTTGGGTTTCTGGTCTTGGTTCTCGACATGGGCATGGTCACGGGCCTTGGGTGTTGGGCCTATAACGGAAATGAGACGTTTAATTTACATTTACACAACGCGCATTCGTGTCCGTTGGGATCGAGATTTTTGGGTTTGATATTTTATTTGGGTTTCCCTTTCAGTTTTGGGTTTGTGTTGGATTTTTGGGATTTCACTTTGCAATTAGTTGATGATTGAATGGAAGTGTGGGGTCGGTGCCGGCTAAAGAGAGTGAGAAGGGTCTGTGTTCCTTGTCCTCGGTACGAGCATGCAAGTGACATTCCAAAGAAAGCTGTCCAAAAGATACATTTGTATCTGCCGTGCACTAAAATCTACCGAAATGACTGTACTTTGATGTTCACTTGCCACTTAGGCCGTACGTCCGCATCTCATACATATTGTATGTGTTTTACTTGGCCAGGTCATCATACAGCTTTCTACATACATATGCATGTATATTTCGTACATAGATATGTACGAGGTGCTCTTCAACAGTCAGTGAACAGAACAACACAAGAAAATTCAATTCCTTTTAGAAGATAATTGCTCTTACATATATGACTTCTGAAACAATCCTCGTATATAAGAATATATACAAATTCATTTATGTTTCTATATATGTATGTATTTTATATATGTACATATATGCATCTACATATGAGTGCTTTCTCGTATTTGTATTTCCGGTGCTTAAGACAAATTTTAAAAGAGTCTTTTATAAATAATTCAACGCATTTACCTGGCCGCATCCTGTTGCCATTTCTGTTGTGGGTGTCCTGGAATTTTACATTAATATACCTTAATTGTTCTCACACTCCCATCATCCGCCAACCTCTCTCACACTCTGCGTGTGTGTGTGTGTGTGTGTGTGTGTACGTTTGTTGTTAATTCAAGTGAAAGTTCTGTGTACACAAACAACATTCACGCAGTTCATTTCGCAGGAATTCTAGACCTTGAGGGCCACCAATAGGTATACACTCTCGCACTCTCGCAAACCTCGTCTACCAATCATCCAAAATGTTACTTGGAATCCTGAGAATACCCTTTGCCAAATAGTCAAGGAATGTGCAAAAACCGCCCACATTAAAAGACCTCATTAAGTTGCTAAGCAAATACCATCCATCTATTTTCGCGGTCACCTTTAAATATTTATGTGCCTTATCCTTAATGCTAAAACTAGTTGAGAATTACAACCGAATTATGGCGAAAAACGATTGTCAAATCTTTAAGACTTTAGTTATTTGTGTTTTCTTAAGGATGCCATTCGGAAAACTCTTTATAAAGATCTGCTGACGATAGAAGTCGGTGGTTATTATACCAAATATATAAGACACATTTATCATTCACTAGGTTACTAGGTTTGTGTGGTATAAGCCAGATCTGGCCTCAATGCTGAAAGTAATCTACTTTCTGCATATCAAATTTGGATCTGAAAAATAAAGTTTTACATGGGGAAGAAGTGACTTATCAAATGCAATTAGGAATTAGAAAATAATCCTCTAACCAAGAAAAGATATTTTACTTTTCTCCCATAAAAACAATGTTGGTCAGAATCCTCCTTAATGTATTATACATAAAATTAATCAAATGTAGAATGTTTAATCCAAATTCCAAGTTTCATAAAACCCAAAGCACTATATTATAGCATGGATTCGATGGATGAATTAGGCTTATTATTCAATGAATCGTCCTTTCGTACGAGTTTTGCAGATAAGAAATAAAGAAAATATAGAAAAACCATAAGTCCATATTAAATTGCATTAAGTCTCTTGCGTTTAGCTGCTTAATTCGAGTGTTTTGCCTTTTGCGATGCTAAGTTGACTGCACCTCTCAAACTCTCATAATTGCTGGAACCTCTATTTGCCATGCAACATTCAATGATGGCGATGTGAAGGGTTCGGAGCCACCGGCTTGTTTGGGCAGCAGATTGCTGGGAAAATGTGGGAAGGACAATGCAAAGGAGGAGGCTGGGGAAGACCAGAAGGGAGGACTTGCACAATGTCTCCTAATGAGCTGCAAGTTGAGTTGATGTCCAAGCAGGCAGAGTAAACTTTTGCCAACGCCCAATTAGTGACACTCAAATAGCACAATAAAATCGAGGATGGGATGTTTTTTTTGGGATCGGAATGAGGCAACATTGGTTGGCCAGAGTGTACTGTATGCTTATTCGTCGCTTTCCATTCGAGAAGAGATTTGATTTTTCGTTTCTGTTTTCAGTTTTTTCTTTCCTATTTTTGCTTTTCTGGCCGCAGCACTTAGAAAATTGCGCCATAATCAGCCGCAACGACACGGGAATCGGATGAAACGAGCCTAAAGTCAACAATGGCTACTGCCCTTGATACTACTGGAGCAGCTGCTGGTCCTGGGTCCTCATCCTGACTATGGCTCCGTTTCTGGTCCTTGGGAAAGGATAACAAAAGTAAATGGCAGACATCGTTTATGGTTTGGTTTAGGTTGTGATTCTCATTCTGATTCTGTTTCTGGCTCTGGCTCTGACTCAGACTCTGGTCTTTGCTTCTGCAAAAGTGCTGACTGTGACAGCTTACTTTATTGGCAAAATCAAATCAACATGGCATTTGCATGCAATGCCAAAGATATACAACATCCCCAACAATATCCTCTTCATCCATCGCCTCCTTCAATCCCCCTTTTTGTGCGGCAGCCCAGCCCAGCCAAGGCAGCCAATCTGCAAATATGATGAAATGGTCCATGGGTGGTAGGTAGGGTGGTGAACAAAAAGGCTTTATCGTTCTCGTCCTCGTCCTCGTCCTCGTCGTCGACGTCGTCGTCATCGCCATCGTCATCTGCGCTAAATGCAAGTCAAACACAAGCAAAGAGCAAGGGGGTAAGTGGATAGAAGGAGGAGCAAGCTAAGTATACTGTGCTCTTCTGATTGAAAAAAAGTGGCAAAATATGATAGATGAAACAGAAATCAGTTTCATATCTCTGCGATGTAATAACGATTCTGTATAACAAAGTGAGGAATTGCCAATTCAGACTTATAGACGAAAACGAATATTATGAGATTGCTCGAAACAATAGGGTTCCATCTAGAAGTTCGGAGATTAATTACATAATCCCTCTGACAATTTCGATTTTAGCCCCACCATTTAACATTATGTTTCGGCATGTTTAATCTGCAAGCATGTCACTGTAAGGAGCCAGAAGTGATGGGCTGGGTACTTTGACTGCTTCATCTAGGTATTGAAGCTTGTAAAAATTGCATGGCGCTGCATTGCCGCTTTCAAGTAGGATTTGCCGAGTGCTGAGTGCCGAATGCTGAGTGCCGTCTCTGCAGGCATAGTCAGCCATCTTAGTTCGTGCTGGAAGTCACCCACATCCACACCCTACACCCCACACCCTACACCGAGTGGTAGTCATTCACATGCATTCAAGTTCCAATCTCACGTCTCCCGTCTCCCGGTCAGCCCATTACCTCTGAGGCCACAACAAATCGCATTCATGACATTTTCTTGCATTGACTGGGACATCATCGTCATCATCATCATCATCGTCGTCATCGTCATCATCGTCATCATGCAGATTGAAGGAGGGCTGGAGGACTAGAGGATTGAAGGAGCTGCAATTTGGGGGGTTGGTTTGGAGTCGTCTGTTTTGTTTATTTGTTGTTTTTGTCATCATCCCCATCCACATCCTCATACCCATCCCCATCCTTTGTTGTTGGGAGACCGCCATTTGCCTTTTTAGCCGCTGACAAGCAGGGTTGGAAGCTGCGCCACGGCTGAAAAGGTGGAGCATGCAAGAGTGATGCCAGGTGGGTGGTGTAGGTGGATTGCCAGCCTGGGCGCACTTGACGCGTTTTATAATTTCCGTAAATAACAAACGGCTTAATTTGCGCATATTTCCGTTTGGATTTGCACGACTCTAGTGCCGAAGGGCGATGCTTTGGTTTGGGTTGGATTCATTTCGGTTCTTGGGTGTGGCAGCTTAGGCACAGCCACTTATTCCACCCTTCCATCCATCATCAGCATCTTCCTTGCTGAGCCATTTTTGCGTAATTAAAACAGAGAAAATAAGAGAGAAAACAACAAAAAGTTGTTTTTCTTTTTTGATTTGAGTTTGGAAATAAATCATTTTTGACTCTGAAATCAGTTTGACTTTATCACAAAATGACTTATCAGTATCTTGGTTAAGATCCGAAAATATTTGAAAAGTATTTAACCTTTCCCGGAGATAATATCATGGCGATATATTATTTCGGTTGCCCATGTAAATAATTTCAACTCAAAAAATATCTTCAGATTTCAATATTCATCACAATTTTCATTTTATCCAACTACAGTAGAGTCTCGATAGTTCGAAATGGCAAGGGAACAGAATTTTTTACGAATTACAGAGGTTTTCGGAATCGAGACTCGACTGTATTAATTTTTATCCCTCAAATGCATGCAGACTCGACTGTATTAATTTTTATCCCTCAAATGCATAATCCTATTTGGGAACGAATTCCTTGAACCGATTTTATGAAATATGTATGTAAATCTGTTTTGGAAAAACAAGACGTCTTTTTATACCATGCACCAGAAGGATGAAATGGCATATTAAAATCGCCAAAATGTATGTAACAGGCAGAAGCATTTCCGACCCCATAAAGTATAGAAGGAAGCATATGCGTCCATATAAAGTATATATATTCTTGATCAGCACGACGAGACGATTTCAAGTAGCCATGTCCGTCTTTCCGCTCGTCCGTCCGTCTGGCTTGTATATACTGCACAGTTTGTATATTTCGGATTCAGCCGAATCGAACCACTATATCATATAGCTCCAATACAAACGGTTGAGTTGCATGGACGAAATGTGAGTCTTGCAATTAAGTTAAGAGTTAAGCCGAGATACTTCACCTTGTCTGCTGTGATTAGGGGAGTTCCATGTAGGCTGACTGGTGGGCAGTCATTCCCGCGTGTAGCGAACGTAATGTGAGAGGATTTTGATACGTTTACGGCGATGTTCCACCGATATGCCTAATCATAAGGAGCTGCCTCTGGACGATTTCTGAGGCCTGACCAGGATTTGAAGCATTTCGGGATGGTCAGCTGTGTAGATGGTGTACAGGATGGGGCCGAGGACGCTGCCCTGGGGGACACACGCCTTGACCTTTTCAATGCGGGACACCGCGGAGTCACATCTTATACAGTATGTTTTATCTGCCAGGTATTAATTGAACGTAAAGTATAGAGGCGCGGGAGCATAGACTTGAGCTTGACTGAGAGTCCCTCATGCCAAACTCTATCAAACAACTGCTTTACATCTAGGAGGTCAGCTGAGTTATATTTCTTCTCTTTGAAGCCACGAAGCAATCTTTGGACAATGTGGTAGCATTGCTCGGGGGTTCCATGAGATTGCCTGAAACCGAACTGGTGGTCTGGTGGCAGTACTCTAGACCAAGAATGCCCACGTAGTGGCTCTAGAGTCTAGACAAAAGTACTCTTTCAAATACCTTCGAGAGTATCGCCAAGAGACTGATCGGATGGTATGATGCGGTGTCAACTTATCTGTTTTGCAGGTTTTGGAATCATTACAATCTCATCACATTTCGACTGCGGTGGGAAATGACCATTGAATGGACACACAAGATGTTGGATTGCTCGTGGAGGCAGAAGTTTCAGGGTAACCGCATCAACGGGTGACTATATCAAATATCTGCAATAGGAACAATTTTTAGATAAAACGTTTTTCGACTTTGACGGCTATAGGTAAGGAAAGAGTAACACAACACTTGTAAGGATATACATGTTTCAGTACGTATGATAAAAAAAAATGTTGGAGGTTTTGGTATTTTTCACAAAATTCGCTGACAGAAGGTTCCTCTCTTGGTTCGTCTATTGGTGGTGTTTGCTAACTAGAGATGTTTAGTACATGTACAGTAGTACATGGAAAGTTCATTCGTTTTTTAATTATTCGACTTTAAATCTGAATGTTTCAAAATGGGTTATGGACAAAATAAAGTACATACATATATATATTCTTGATTAGCATCTACAGTCGAATCGATCTAGCCTTGCCTGTCTGTCTGTGTGAACACCTAAATCTCGGAGACTGTAAGAGCTAGAGCCACCAAATTTGGTTTGTAAACTCGTGTAGTATATTAAGTGATTAAGTTTATATTAAATTTGATATACATAAATTTGATATAAATATCCAGCATCACACCAAATTTTATCCAAATCAGACAAAACATAGCCAAGTTATGCATATAAAGTTGGCCGTTGGCTGGTGGGGGCGCTAGGGTGCTCATATGGTTGAGTGAGCGAAACACATAAGTGTGCTTGAGAAAAGCATACGAACAGAATTTTTTTATAAATACGTAAATGCATGGTATACCCAAGTCGGCGAGACGAATTTCTTCATTAACTTTCAAGTTTTTGCCTTGGTTGACTTTCCCGGAGAATTGTCCATACATTTAGCTTTTCTAAGATCATTTTCAAACTTTCTTCCAAGTAAAAGGACAAGTATATTTCGGTTTAGTTCTTTAAAAGATTTGATTTGGTATTTGAGTTCTAATTAATAAATTTTAACTGTCAGTTTTATGTTAGTCTGATTGGTTCCAGATTCAGTTTAGTAATAGTTTTTCTTTTTGATATCAAGTCTTCAACGACACTCATTAATGAAATAGTCGTTGACCTGGATGGGTCATCTAGTTCGTCAAAGCTTAGAGTCTGCTCTGACAACTTTCTGACTTGAGGGCCTAGAAAATTGACTGAATCTCTGGTAGATTTGATGAGATGTGGCAATTGACTATTCTGTTTGATGGATATCTCATTTTTGTGGGCGTGCCTGCCATCATTGTTCTTGGGAAGTCTCTTAGAGAGAGTTGGGGAGAATCGTTGTTTGACGGCATCAAAATTGGTGGCCACAAGGGGAAAGGGGGAGGGGCAGAAGCTATGCAACGAATGTTCGTTGGCAAAAACGAAAAAAAGCTTTTCAACGTCGTTAGCTTAATAACTGTCAAGTTGATGAATGTTTCTATGCATGTGTGTGTGTGAGTGTGTGCGAGTGTGTGTGTGTGGGGGGAGGTGGTTGTTCGGGGTTATCAGACATTTGCCACAATATGCACTTTTTTGCTCCTTCTTCTTCTTGCCAAGCCAAGCCGCATAATTACAACAACTGCCAAGTGGAAAGTGCAAACCTGACTGAAAGCCAGGACCCTCCCATTGCAGAGGGGATTGGGGGGGACCATTTCAAAGGACATGTGCCAATATGGCGAAATGCGGTTGAGTGAGTGTATGAGTGTGTGTGAGTGCCATTGACGTGGGTTTTCTTTTTTTTTTTCCTTACCTCTGCCCCAAACACTCTCTCACTCGCCCATCATCCCCATCTTTGTCTTTCTTTCTAGTTTACCTCTTCGTCTCTCTCTTTCTCCGTTTCTCTGCCGTTCCTCATTCTTGCAGTTTTAGTTTTTTACTTTTTGCTTTTGCGACAAGTTGCTCTTAGTTCTCAATCCTCATCCCCAATGTGCTCATTTCGTCGAGTGGCACAAAAAACAAAAGATTTTCCGCACCACTCCGAACCACAGTCCCCCGCCCCCACTCTGGCACCCCCTTAGAGTGCATTTTGCACTTTATTAAAACCATATCAACGAAGCAGAAAAGTCAAATGCAATGTTGATTAGCCTGAGAACATGATGATGAAATACCAAATGGATGGATGGATGGATGGACGGAGAGTGAAGAAAAGTCCGGTAAAGAAAACAGGTTGCCAGGGTATTATGCACACAGCATGGAGGAGGTGGAAGGGGGGCTTAAGACAGAGACGGCCAGATGATGAAATGGAGATGAAGATAATTATTATAAATATTGAGGTAGATGTTGGAAATGTATTCGGCTTGGCCTTGCGGTTAGCAAGCTGTTAAAATTGGCGCTTGTTGTTGGCCCCTAACCAGGTTACCCCCCCAGGATAACCGTAATATGGGGCAGAAGAGAGAGAGCGATAGAGAGAGAGAGAGATAAAACAAAGCAATTTGGATTGAAAATCAGCTTTGACTAATTAACAAAATAATTGTAGACCAGAGACCAACGCTCTCTCTTTCTCTTTTGCTATCTCTTTTCTTATAGACGTAGTCGTACAAACGGCCCATATGACACCAGGCCCGGGCCTGTTACGAATGACCCCAAGTATAGTTAATGTTACAATCTCTACCCACTCCGACCTAAGGGCAAAGGCGTATTACATAAATTTAACTAAAGAAATAGAAAATATTAAACGTAATAAGATAATAATAATAATAATAATAATAAAAAGAAAACAGGATAGGTTAAAATAAAGAAGGACAAGAGCGCAGTTATTATACCCGGAAGCGAAGTTTCGGTACCGATAACGTGTTACAGTCTGTTATAGTCACTACATAGCGGGTCCTTCTAGATGGAACAGAAATGTTAATGTGGCTCAGCAGCTCGGAAGAGTCAATCTCAGCATTCAAAAGTTTGTAAAGAAAAGTTACACCAAGCAAATTTCTACGGTTAGTTAAAGAAGGAAGGTTAATTAACTGAAGTCGACTAGAATAAGAAGGAAGTTGTACACTTGGATGCTAGTAAAAACTGTTTTTGTACAGATTTTAATTTGTTTTGATAAAACTCATATTGAGGAGGCCAAACACAAGATTCATACTCCAATATGGGGCGGACTAAAGAAGTATAAATTGTTTCGGTTGTATATGCATCCTTGAACTCCTTCGACCAACGCTTTATGAAGCCAAGAACACTCTTAGCCCTACTAACAGTAGTCGATATATGCTGATTAAAACTGAGTTTGCGGTTTATTAAGATCCCCAAGTTTTTTACAACCAAGGAATGATTTGTCTCTTGGAGTTTCCCAACGAGAAATGTGTAGCCATTATGGAGAATCAGTCCCAAGGAGAGTTAGATACGATCTTTGCCTCGAAGCACCATCCCCTCCATCTCTCGTCTTAACGGAAAATCCATTAAATTCTATAAACTCTGTGAAAAAACAAGAATTTTATCTACAAAAGGCATAAATTTCGAATATCATCTAGTTTAAGAGAAATGTGCAAAGTTGCATGGTTCTACTCAATCTCCTCCTACGGCATTTTGGAAAACATTCCAAATTATATTTCAGTCTAATTGCAATTTGGAATATTTAAAAATTACACTGAAGATTTGGTACTTAAGAAAATTTTTTAGTTTTTGAGGAGACTTTGACAGAAATTTCACACAAAAAAAAATGCAAAAATTACAGTTTCTCATAGACTTAAGACTTTTTTTTTAAATTTTTTAAAGAAAAATTCATTCTGAACCTATCTATACCATACATTTTAATTAGTATTGTTGAATATATTTGGTAAATATTGCAAATTTTACTTTCTTAAATGATTTTTAATCCATTTTAATTGCCTTTCATTCAGTAAGATTGAAGACGGTGAAGGGGGATAGGGGAATATGTGGATCCTTATATACACATAACGGGAAACGGAACTAACCAACACCTAAAAGCGAATGCCTACGACCACGACTTCGTAAGGACATTAGCCCAAAAAGGAATACGACATCCCTGCCAAATGCCCCAGGCCCCAGGGCAAAACATCCAAAAATAAGCGAAATGAAAAAGAAAAAAAACAACCGTGAAAGGAAAAGGAAAACGGAAAATCGAAAACGAAAAGCCTTGCAGAAGTGAACTGAAGCCAAATGAAGCAGCCAGAATGACGACACCGAGGGTAGTCCGCCAGCGAAAAGGAATAGCGACCACCCAAAACCCAACCCCCTGCTATATACATGTATGTGTGTATGTACATATACATATATACATACATATATATGTATGTATGTAGATATAGACGTATGTACAGACAACAAACGCCCAGGAGGGGTTGGTCGGTCGGTCGGTCGGTCGGCTGGTTGGCTGACAGTACATAAAAAGAGGGTTGCTTGCCATTGCCTCCATCATCATCATCATCATCATCGTCATCATCATCGTCGTCGTCATCGTCATCAGCATTGCGATTGCCCTCCAGGAGGAGGAAAAGCAAGGTAAAGCGCTATAAGAGCAAATATGGCTGCCAACACCCGAATTCGACACGTAAAGTGACGCGTTAGCCGGCGTTGCTATGACAACCCCTGGTTGGTGTCCTCATCCTTATCGTCCTTCCCCGTTCTGCTCCCTGATGCTTGATGCCGTCTGTACCCAAAGGAAGTAAGCGAAAAAGGAAAAAAACACAAAAAATGGAAGAAAACAAAAATGGTCCACAAAAACGAAAAAAGGAATGGAAGAAAATTGCGTGGCACAAACTTTTGGCACCGCTGTTCGTTGATTTTTCGACCGTTTTTTGGGCCTTTTTCCGAGTTAAAATTTGTCCGATGTTGTCTGATGTCGAATGTCCGTTGTCCTTTGTCCCCAACACGGTCCAGTACGGCACGGCACGTAAATAAAGTTGATAGACCCGGTCCAGGAAAGAGAGAGAAAGAAGTCCCCTCTCTAACGGTCAGCTCGATAGAATGGTAGTTTGATTTGGGACAGGGGCAAGGGGGGCTACATCATCGGATTCCGTTTAATGAGATTTTCTTTATATGCTACACCAGCCACTCCGATTTCTGTTTTTTTCTTTTTGCTCTCGTTTTTCCTTTCCATGGTTTTTGGGTATTTGTGTTTATTGCCGCCTTCTTTTTCCTTTTTCTTTTGATGTCCTGGACTTAGGGAGGGAAAGGCAGGCGAAACAAACAGGTGAGCGGTTTAACCGGACGATGTTTTGAAAAGCTCCAAGAGATCAAGTAATACAGCCTTGCCATTAACGTCCAAATGGATACAAATAAATTAATTTCATCACCACTAATCCGCTGGAGAATGAGAATTGTACAAGATTAGATCAATTCAAACGATATCTTTGAGACGACTTCAAATATTAAAGGCCCTTTCATATTTTAGTTGAATAAAAGTTCTTGGCATATTTACCATATCCTTTCTACGACTCTGGAATGTGTATGTACAGTGGCGGCCACGAATTTAAGACGTTTTTTGTTTTTTTGAACTTACTTCTAATTTTCTCGGCTCCTAAATAACTTAATGGAATCATTTTTTCTGTAGTTTTTTTTCAGATGATGACCCGTAAAAATGTTCTTCATAGTACTATCCGATTTTTCACAGGTGCATTTAAACAAAGAAAAGTCCTTTTTGGGGGCAGTGCCCTTAAGCTTTGACTTCAAAGTTGCTTAATCATATTAAAAAGACCATAATTGCACCAATACTTTCGGGTTTTTTGTGGTAGCCTACGGCAGCAGACACCATCTTTGCAGAACATCCAATTAAAATTCGGTTTTTTTTTTTTTTAAGTTTTACCTTGTTTTCCAAGGTTTTGGATCGACTACGTCTTCTTAGCATAGCAATGCGTTCCTCTTCCTATTAATTTGAACATTTTAGCGTTAGTTGTCGCAATCAGTAGTAGAACATAATTATCTAATAAATTAAGCTTAATACTAGCAGATATGTACGCTTTTTATTTTCTTTTTTCGCAACTAAATGAAACACTGCTATTTTTGTGAACAGCCAAATTTGAGTAAACTAAGATAAACTGCATACCACAAATTTGTAATTTAGCCCCACCTTTCGATTTGGAGCCAATTGAAAATCTGAATATTGCATGGATATTTTGGGTCCTTTGGGCGCGGCCATTTTACGACACTAATTTTTACTTAAGTACTTCTCCTTGAACTACGAACTAGATTATCGATCACCACGAAGATAAGAATTCGTATAACCATGTCCCTCCGACAACTCATCTGTCGTCTCTTCGTAGACTGTTTAGGCAAATCTCGATCGATTACATCTGATATATACTATAGCTGTTGTAATAGAATAACTTTCAAGAGCCCTCTGAATACCGATTATGCAGGTCGTTTGAGACCAAATCTATAACAAAGATTTGAAAATCCTGGTAAATCGAGAAACGGGGGAAACCCCGAATTCGTTTTGCTAATTGAGGAAACTTTATCCCAGATGATAGGTATGTCTGAATTTAACCGGACAACCGGGGTCAAACCGAACTTAAAAATAGCACCACTTGCAAAGGTAATGTGTTCAAAGGATTCCTAGGCTTATTTTAAGATTCAAGGAACATGTGAATATGTTTTTGAACGTAAAATATTTCCTTATATTAAAAGCAAAAAAAAAGTTCTATCAATATCCAATGTTTTCAAAGATTTTTACAAAACTTCTTGATACCACTTGCAGTATTCTGCAAAATGCCGTCATATTTCGCAGGATTGCGTTGCAAAAACACACATATTTAGCAGTCCCTGGTTCAATCTGTATAGTATATATCGCTTACACAACATTCGGAAGCAAAATAGTATAGTAAATAGTACTAATACCCAAAGAAGTTTTTGTAGTAATTTGGAATTACAAATCATTGGTATATTCCGGTTTTTGTCGATTGAGATAAAAGCTAAAATAGAGCAAACACTCAAGCGACTTCAAAAGGACATGTCCTTAGACATCATGTTAACGTTATGCTTCAGGTAAGTTTTCGATAAATAAGAAACATCAAGCCCTATTATTATATATTTTTCCACTAAATTACAGTCATTTCATTAGTGTTTAAGCTTAATTTACAAGCCAAACTAATTACGAGACAACTAAGACATTCAAAAGACAAAATTACGAAGAGCAGCTCGATGTTGAAGGACCTTAGAGTGGTAAATAGGGCGATAAAAGAACCTCACAGAACTCATCTTAACTCTATTTCTACACTTTAATATAAAATTTAAAACTAAATAATGAAAACAAAACAATATTTTGGGTTTTTTCTTGGTTTTGTGGTTGACCTCTTCGTGGAAAATCCTATAAAGAACCTTTCATTCAAAAGTGTTCAAACAAATATGTGCCAAAGTTTCCATTATCTTGGTTAATAAAACACTTTGAATACTTTTCTCTTATACATTTAGATCGAGTTCCTTTTTCGCCATTACTTTAGGCAAAACGAAGATATGCAAGGACAAATGTTTTGAAATTCGGCCGACTATTGCTCTTATGACAGGGCCACCTTAACAACCCATCTACCTCATAATAGAGAATATGAAACATATACAACAAGTGACACAGGGATATCTTGCAGTAAGTCGAACAAGAAATCCGTATCGAATTTTATTGTATCTTTCGGCCTCTTCTAGTTTGGCTCTAACTCGTCCCGAGTCCCATGTAGCAAAGTGCCAAAGGGAAAAGTTTCCTCTGAGAGTTTAAAAAGTCATTTGCCGTGGAGGAAAGTAAATTACAAAGCCAATTGAAGGCAGCTGTCACTTTGGTATATGAGAACAAACTATTCGAATAATCAGAGCCCAATCGGAGATCGGTTTGGGCCCTGTGATTCACCCACTGTGTGTGTTTATCTGTGTCTGTTTCGATTGCATTGTTTTTGTTTTGTATTTGTATCGTTGCTGGTTTTTGTTAGGTTTTTTTGTACATGTGCATGGATATATATTTTGGGTTTTTATCGGAACCCATCATCTCTGGGTCCATGCATTTGAAATCGACGACTCTGCCTCAGCCTCTTCCTCGGCATCCGCAACAGACGAACAATTGTTTCGATTACGCAAAACGTGCAGTTCGCATCGTGTTTTTTTATCTTTTTTGAAAACGCCGAATCGATGATTCGAAAAATTTAGCGATCCTTCAGGATAATAGCTCAAGGCTCTATGGCTCTATTGTGTTTTGTGTGTGTGTGTGTGCGTGTGCTTCGAGATCTAATTCTGCTCAAGGCTTGAATAAATAGAAAGCAACACAAAACAAAACACAAATAACAAGAGAAAACCAACCGAAACGAAATGCTGGAAACCAAAAATAGTATTGAAACTGAGCGCCGGCTAAGCAAACATTAAAAGAGAGGGAGAGAGAGAGACAATTGGATTGCCGAATATTATGAGATCCTCAAGAGATGGCCTGGGATAAGAAGAAGGCACCCACCAGGCATTCGAAAAGGTGCACACATCCTTTAAGGCGGAAACAGACAATTGAAAAATGCTTGGCAAAGTGAGTGATAGGCGCACTTAGATTATGCCAAAAAAGGAACGAAAGAAAAGACAGACAGAGAGGCAGACAGACAGGCAGTCAGACAGCAAAAGAGTTGCCTAGTTGCCTCTAGTTGATCAGGATTACACAGATTGAGATACCCGGGATCAATCCCTGTGGCATTGTTGTTGCCTCAAATTGTGCAAGGGTCGAGAGCAAGGTGTTCGTTGAGTGAGGCAAGGCAGCTGCTGCTCCTGCCGTCGCCTGCTATCAAGGAGTCCGAGGAAACTTTACAAAAGCTTCTATGCGGCGCGGCTTTTGAAGTAACCGCCATGACATTAGACCATACCAACAAATATCTACGTATATACATATGTATATATAGGGGGGACGCCTGTCATAACTGCACAATGGGCACACTCATACACACATCGAACTTCCTCTTTGGCTGTCCTGACAGAAGTCTCTGCCATCTCATGGATGTAGTCCTTCCCATTATACATATGTGCATGTGTATGTATGTTTGTATGTATGTATATGTGGGCACGTAAGTAAGTATATGGATTTCATTTCATTTTCTAACTAATTGTTAGCCTGGTAAGCGATATGGATGCTTGTTCTTTTAATTGCTCGAGCTGACGAAAACGATAGGCAATCAGCATCTGAATCAGCAACAACAACAGACGGTCCTCATCATGATAATCACGATGATGCCCATGATGATGATGATGATGACGATGATTCGGCGGCAGCCGTCCAGTTGGCGGTTGGCGCGGCATTTTGATTGTCGGCTTTTGCGGACAACACAAAACTATATCAAATTACACTTCACAATGAAAACAAACATAGCCAAACGAAGCAAAAAAAAACTAAAAACAAAAATTATAACCCAAATGATGGCACTGCAAAACGGACAAAGGACAAACCCATGAAGCCAAAAAGTGGAATGTGAGGCCAAGAGCCACAATTTCACATTTGATGGCATTAAAGTACATACATACAGATTTATCTATCCCTTGGCTTTTGAAAGAGTGAAGAGTCTTTGGAAAAACTAAACGAGTCTATATACTTACAGTGGTGGTCAGCGTGTAAGCCCCTTTTTTTTTTTTTTTTGATTTTAAATTTGATTTTCTCGGCTCCTAAGAAACTTAATGAAGAAATTTTTTCAGTTATTTGTTGGTTATTGTATTTAGAATCTGACACGTAATTATTGTCATTCCAGCATTCGACGTTTTTTTTACAGGTGCGTTTGAAAAAAAAGCTCCCCCAAAATGTTTGACAATAGTTTAGCCCGGTCATTTCAAAATCTTTAATATTATAGTTAGACATGTGTATTCTTTGAAAAAGTTGTAGATCTAGATAATCTAAGATAAACTGCATACCAAAAATTTTCATTTTAGCCCCAATATTTGTTTTGGGACCCATCGAAATTTCGGGATTTTGTATGTAATTCTTGTGGTCTCTTTGTTTGACGACATTTTACGATACCAATTTAAACTTAAGTATTATTTTCTTATTCTAAGTATGAAAGTGAATTGAATTTCCCGTCAAATGATACATGTTTCATAAAAATCCGACAAAAATTAGATTGATTTCATCGCCCATACTTTCAAAAAACTAGGTAAGGAAAATTTCCCATACATGCGTGCAAAGAAAGAGACGGAGAATGTGTGGGAAATTTTGCTAGTTCTAGTCTTTTTTTTTTTTTAAGTATGGGCGATGAAATCAATCTAATTTTTATCGGATTTTTATGAAACATGTATATGGCTAAATGGCGAATCTATTCCAAATTAAAAAGAGTATAAAAAGTTACCACATTCATTTTCCATATTCTTGAATTAAACAAAACGTATTCGATCCGATAAACATCTTCCAACAGCTGATTTATCTTTCAACTATAAAAGTTGTTATCACAAAGTGTCATATCTAGACTCCTACGAACTTGTCCTCATTTTAATGGTTCAGACTTTACTGTGTTTAGATGCTAGCTTAGGGAATGAATTCCATAAGTTCCATGTGATATGAACTTGTCTTCAATGAATCGTGTCTAAATGTTCATTAGCCAAAAATTCATTACCAATTATCTGATCTTCGAATCATTCACCATTCATTTAAGGTTATAGGCAAAGGTTATCACATCATGAAGTTCGCGATTATGTCAAGGAGCGGGAATTGTGGAAAGGGTAATGCCATTAACTAAATGGACGGACACCCATAACCACTTGAAAATTTGTTCCTAACAAAATTGTTTGCATCGTGTAAGTCATTTGAATTGTATTTCTCTAATGTCAAAAGTTGTGAAATGTTTAAGAATTTAAATAATGAATTTCCTTTCGTAGGTCAGTCACCTCTTTCGGCGGGAAAAGAATTTTATATTCTCATATTGTTTACAGGAAAGTGTTTTGCTTCCAGAAGGATATTTAGGATCAATTTCGAGCAAACAGTTTTTCTTATTTTGATAGTAGTTTTCGAGCCAATTGGAAGAATCTCGAAAATTTTGTCTTACTGGATAATTGATAAGGTTTAGTTAGTTAAACACACTAAATCTCTGCCGAGTTAAGCCAGCTAGAAATTGGAAATTTGACAATTTCTATTCGATTCAGTTTTGGAGACTTTAATGCAGAACGAAAAGAATTATTCCAACTTGAAAATAAAGGCATGCAGGTTTCAAGTACTCTCAGAGTTATAGTTGATTGAAGCTTGGTTCATTTGGAATACTTTGCTGTTTCTAATAAATAGGGTGACTAACTTAAATACAACTTTTAAAAATCGATTTATATCTGGCAAAGTTACGAGGTTTTGCGTATTTTTCAGAATATTTTAAACTAATTTTCAGACTGTGATAACTTAAAAAACGAATGATGCAGTTCGATTCGCAGGACTCGAAATAGGTCGAAATCATCGAGTTTTGCCCAGTCCTTCGACTATCACAGTGTAATGAGTCAACTTTTCAATGGTCAAAAATCTTTTCTGAAGCCGCGAGGACAAGGGCATTTGCTAGTCCTGCTTTATATCTTATACGGCACTGATTGTGAGTTAAGTAAAGCAAATAGTTTTTAAAACAAAATTATTGCTTCTTAAGTTTCTTTTTTATATCATATCCAGTTCCATATTAATATCTGAATCTTAATATAAAAAAAAATGTACCGAAATTTAATCAGTGGCCGACTAAGCCAACGCGGGCAATTCATTAAAAAACGATCTTTTCCAAATACTAAGTTTTATTAGTGACAATAAATGTAGAACTTAGAAAACTTAGAAATATCAACTGGCAAACGACATATTCAGAATTTTATTTTTCTTACTCATTATACCATACACCCATAGGGTGAAATGGCATATTAAAGACGCAAAAATGTAACAGGCAGAAGGAAGCATTTGCGACCCCATCAAGTTTAAATGGATGTTCTTCATTACCATCAATCTAGCCTGTCCGTCCATCACCACTAAAAATAGCTCCTTTATTAGTATGAACGTTTATCACTAGTTGGCCCCTGTAGTTAGTTACAATAAGTGAGAAACAAGAACGAAGAAGTTATTCTGAATTTAGTAAAAAAAATAATACTAATACTAATAACCGAATGATTAGAGTCCTTGGGGTCAAAAAACGATCTTAAACCACTTTCAAACTTTAAATGGGCAAAAAGTTAACTTTCCTGATGTGGGGATTCGATATATGTTTTTGTATCGGCCCACTATACCTCCAACTGTCGTTCTCATACGAACAATGAGTCTAAAAGTCATAAAGAACGTCTAAATGACAAACTTTTTTGGTTTTCTACTCTATTGAAACTTGGCAGATAAGTTCTTTATATAAATTTGAAATTTTTTACTTGATTTGGTTCGGACCAAATATGGCTTATATGAAGTAATGTGATAGAAGTTAAGTTCTTATAAAAACCACCTTTTTATTTGTTTTAATCAAACCTTTCGATCCCAATATCATATCCACGCAACAACAACAAACATGTTACTCTTTTTGTTGATGGTTCAGTAAGCGTTTTCTATATCATATTTAATATGTTGAGGATATTACACAAACAAAATCTGCGTTCTTACCAAGCGTTCTTTCTAGCTGGAATTGCGGGGACGGTAAGGGGCGTGGCATAACTTTACATACTACAGTCGAGTCTACATACCAAATTTGATGTCTCTAAAGTCCAAGTGTTCATGTGGACAGACGGATAAAGCTAGGTCGACTCGGCAGTTGATGCTAATTAAGAAAAAATCCGAAAGGATTCTTTGAGGCTCGTTTTTTAAGTTTCTTTTTATTATTTCCCATATGTTCTCGACTGGACTTAGGTCCGGACTATTTAATGGCCAATCTAAAACCCCGATTTCTTTATCCTGCAGCCATTTATCCTGTATAAGATGATGCTCCACCCTGTTTTTTTCATTGATGACAGCAAACTCTCTTCTTGGATGTTTATTTGACCATCCTATGAATAAAGTGCAGTTGGCCTATCCCGTGCAGAGTATGACCATTATGATTGCTGGGAACTTAACTGTTCGTATAAGGCAGTCTTTATTGTAGGCTTCGGGTTGGGCTAAAAGCAGTTTAAAAAGTTGAGTATTTTATATTGAAAGTCCATATGCATACATATGTACATACATACATATTATTATTATTATTATAAGTATAGGATATAGTTGTAAATTATCAACCTAACTATATTTAACAGACACTGGCAACTAAGGCCTTCGGCTTATTGTTAGACGAAAACTATATCCATACACTAGCCTGGAATTCGAACCCGGGTCCTCGTTGTTCAGTTGCCTAAATGACTGGGTCACTTAGACAACTCATCTACCGAGGACTGCACATACATACATATACATATGTATATGTACATACATACTTTATGGAAGTTATACTCACGCTTAACCCTTTTTCGGATTTTGCAGACCATTCTATGCTGAATTCCTGAGACTTTGGCGACGATCAGCCTTCACAATTCTGTCCTCTTTTATCACGAGCTGTTATGGCCGATGTTCCTCTATTTGGGACATTGTTTTGTTTCCTGAAATTGAAAATATTCCTTGAACAGACTTAATTGGTTGGCCATGGCAAATGGTTTTCCACATTTGAAATAATCTAAAACTAAACTTCTTGGCTAACTTTGACTAATCTGAAGCAGAAACACCTGTCCTACATTCCACGTTCCACAAAACTGTTTCTAGATCATGGCTAGATCCTGATTATGTTGCACTGTTTGCCTTTGTTTTGATCTTCTTTCAATCATACGCTAATCTGTCAGCCTATTCGAATAAATACTGGTCAAGTTATTGCTTTTGTTGTTGTTGTTGTTGTTAAAGTATAAAGTATAAAGTATAAAGTATAAAGTATAAAGTATAAAGTATAAAGTATAAAGTATAAAGTATAAAGTATAAAGTATAAAGTATAAAGTATAAAGTATAAAGTATAAAGTTATAAAGTATAAAGTATAAAGTATAAAGTATAAAGTATAAAGTATAAAGTATAAAGTATAAAGTATAAAGTATAAAGTATAAAGTATAAAGTATAAAGTATAAAGTATAAAGTATAAAGTATAAAGTATAAAGTATAAAGTATAAAGTATAAAGTATAAAGTATAAAGTATAAAGTATAAAGTATAAAGTATAAAGTATAAAGTATAAAGTATAAAGTATAAAGTATAAAGTATAAAGTATAAAGTATAAAGTATAAAGTATAAAGTATAAAGTATAAAGTATAAATAAAGTATAAAGTATAAAGTATAAAGTATAAAGTATAAAGTATAAAGTATAAAGTATAAAGTATAAAGTATAAAGTATAAAGTATAAAGTATAAAGTATAAAGTATAAAGTATAAAGTATAAAGTATAAAGTATAAAGTATAAAGTATAAAGTATAAAGATAAAGTATAAAGTATAAAGTATAAAGTATAAAGTATAAAGTATAAAGTATAAAGTATAAAGTATAAAGTATAAAGTATAAAGTATAAAGTATAAAGTATAAAGTATAAAGTATAAAGTATAAAGTATAAAGTATAAAGTATAAAGTATAAAGTATAAAGTATAAAGTATAAAGTATAAAGTATAAAGTATAAAGTATAAAGTATAAAGTATAAAGTATAAAGTATAAAGTATAAAGTATAAAGTATAAAGTATAAAGTATAAAGTATAAAGTATAAAGTATAAAGTATAAAGTATAAAGTATAAAGTATAAAGTATAAAGTATAAAGTATAAAGTATAAAGTATAAAGTATAAAGTGATCTTTCAGAAAGAATATTTGTTTGTCTGCTATCTATTTAATATTCAAAATATCGTGTTTTCAATATTGCATTCGGGAAAAAGGTTTGCCGTACGAATAAATGGTGGTCGGGACTCGAAAACTCAGTTTTATCCATTAGCAAGGAAAAGATCTATGGTTAATTTCTAGCCTCAAATGGTTTCAAAGTCATTTTTCCGATTTTCTATTTTGTTTTTTGACTTTCTCCAATTTTTCACACAACTTTTGTTAGTTTGAAATCCTAAAAGTTCTTTTTATTGTTTGATACTACATAGCTTGATGTCCATTCCATTAATAAGTTCGAAAAGTGGCTTTAAGTCTATCTGTTCATGTCTCTTTTTTATGATTGGGAGTCGTATTGAGTGGCAATGCTTATGGGTTTCTTCCAAGCTTTCCATACCCTTGCAGAGGGTGTTACAAAATTGATCAGATTGATGTTTGTAACGCAGAGAATGAGATGTTTCCGACCCTATAAAGTATCAGAATATAGATAATATCATATAGACACGTCCGTCTGTCCGTCCGCCAATTTACAAGCTAATGCTATTTAGGCTTTTTTTATCCTGGTTGGGATTAAGTATAAAAATAATCCGAATCGTACGTAAAATCGGTAACGGAGTGGAGAAGGAGGAGTTTGCTCGAGATCAGCACACACATACAGGCGCAACGGTATGCATGATCCCATGTTAAGGTGGGGAAGGGCGGGCCAAAGACTGCAAGGCATTTTCACTTCGGCATGGTAAAGGACTCCTTATGCAGCTTGGAGTCCGTTGGATTTGCTAGTCTATATTGCTATATGGCTAATTCGGCTCTGAATTTGTGCTTTTCCCACTTAACTATAGGAGTTCTGCGAAAGTCCTTTTGTTTCATGATTTCAAATTTAGATATTTTCCCTGTTGAAGGGAGCTTTAAAGCTCGTGTGTATCTGAAGGACTTTAAAGGATATTTTGCCATCTGTTGTATTTGCGACAGCAAATGAGCAATTTCAGCTAGATGGTGCCAATGGGCAATGGTGATGCCACATGGTGGGCATATCCTTTACCCTCGTCCAAAAAGGTGGCAACGTCAATTGGCAGAGTCACGTTTTCCTGCTGGCGATTTGTCGTCTCCAAGAAATTACAACAAAGCAAGCAGAAATCCAACTCAATAAATATAATTAGTATCCTGGTGCTGAAGGACTAAAAATCAAGTACGAATCATCGACCATAAACTGATCCACATACATAATCAAGTTACTACTACTAACTTTCAACGACAGCTGGGCAGATAAGAGAAAGGAACAGAAAGAGAGAGGTAGGGAGAACGAGAGAGAGAGCAAAAGCGAGAGAGAGTGTGAAAAAATAGGATAAAAAACAGCCTGTGCCACCGACAACAACAAGCAACAAAAAACAAAAAAGTGCACAAAACAAAGTGATTAATTAACTGACTATGTGGCACATCGAAGGATTATTTTGAGCCTTTAACTTGATTTTACTTCAAACTCAATTGCAAGTTGATAAGAGTCATAGTTCTTGTTGTTGTCGTTGTTGTTATTATTGCTACTGCTGTCCTTGTCCGAGTTTTGCATTGTTGTTATTGAATTATTATGTAAGCATCCTTAATTAAGTTTTATTGTTAAAGGCAAAATGGAAAAAGGTCTCCTCCCTTCGCCCATATCATAAAAAGGAAGAAAAAAACGAAAAGCAAATACATAGACCAAGTGAGAGGAAGAGAGAGAGATAGAGAGAGAGAGAGAGCGAAATAGAGGTAACCCCACCCAATTGCTTTCTTCTTTGTATCCTTCTGCCTACCCCACCAACAACCACTTTGCCTAGGTAGTGCCAACGTGTGTGTGTGTGTGTGTGTGCGCGTCTGTGTGTCTCTGTATGGGTTTTATTGTTGTTGTGGTTTTTAGGTATTCCATTTTGATGACTAATTGACAGTGACAGGCATGTAAGGCACAAGGAGGTGGGTGGTGAAGGGAGGGTTGACATATCGATCGCAGGACATTGTAACTATCGGCAAATCTAGTTCAAGGCTCAAAGCTTATCATGGCGATGGCAGCTTATCAGCTGATCAGCTGATAAAAACAAAAGTTGTTTTCAGACTTTTCTCTCTTTTTCGTAGACATTCTTGAAGATGTTGTCGCTGCCCCCGATGCCGCCGTTGATGGTTTTGCTTTTCATGTTGGGTCTGAACTTGCCGCAGGTCCTGACGCTCACAGAGAATGCGACATTGGCGCCAGCCTCGCCTGTGGCTCCGTTGGCCGTCACGATCAGTCCAAGCACCATATCGTCGCCGCTGACCACGGACTCAGTGAATATCACAACGAGCGATGGCAGCTTGGAACAAAATCCAAGCAGTACCAGCAGCAGCACCAGCGGGAGCAGTAACAGCACAAGCAGCAGTAGCAGTGGCAATAGTTCGATTTCCCTGCCCATTGGCGGGGTGACAAGCACAGCCACTTCTGCCAATTTGGAACAGTTGGAGATGGCCCCATCCGTTCCGGCAGTACACACATCAGTGGGCAATGGCAGCGTTGAGTCGCTGGTGCCGCCGCCACCACCTCATGAGATAATTGGTTCGGCCAGCCCAACAAAAGTGGAGCAAGAGGCGATCTTGCGGGCTCTTGATTGGCTGAAGGAGAAACGTGCCTCCGACTACGGCTGGGGCAATGACACGCATGTGGTTATACTGGCCAAGGAGTTGTCCGGCGGTCGGGATCCGAACGATAGTGCCGATGCCCATATGCAGGTTATCCAGGAACTGGAGGATACGCTATCGGTCAAGGAAATGGAAATCGAGATACTTTCCATGCTCGATCGTCATCATACTCTCCCAAAACCCCTCAACCTGGACAAACTGGCCCGCTATGTCTTGGCCTTGGGTTCGTTGTGCAAGGATCCCAAGCATTTTCATGGACACGATCTGGTGGCCACACTGCAACACCACGAGCCAGTGCAGGACATTGAGTTTGCCCTTACAACGCTCTCGGCCTGCAGCTCGGCGGCCCACGTACGCAAGCGTCAAATCCGCCGTCTGCTCGATATTGCCAGCGGAGTGACAGATCAGAGTGTAGATGCCATCGCCATGGTCATTTTGGCACTGCGTTGCATTGTCACCGATCATCGTCATCGCCATCTGCAGCACTTTGTGCGCCGTCCAGCCAGAGGACTGGCCAGCCTGCAGGATCAACGCGGCAGCTTTGGCTCCCTGCGTAGCACGGCATTAGCCATGCAGGCTCTTCAGGACTTGGAATACGACCCTGCCGGACATTGGAATCGCACAGCAGCCTCTCGGTACATACTTAGTCGGCAGCGTGCCGATGGCGGTTGGAGTGAAGAGCCCCTGCAAGATGGCCAGGAGCCTGATATTGGTGTGGGTCTGACGGCCGACATTGTTCTGGCTCTGGGCTGGAAGGGCCTTGGTGCTGTGCGTGCTCTGCAATGCGACCACGTGATTCGGGAGAGCAGTGACCCAACGGGTGAGTGACCAAATCGAAAGTCCTAATTCCTCCGAAACTCATTCCTGCTCCAATTGGTATTCAATCTTTAGAGAATGGCGAACCCAAACTGGCTGTGCCGTTTGGCCTGAGCTCATCGGCTGAGGAATCGGACGCCAAGAACATATCCTACACATACACCTTGTGGGTCGGATCCAATGTCACTGAGGACATCTCTCTGTCACTTGTATCGCCCAAGAACACGAGTTTCTTCAAGGCCATGACACAAGCAGCCGAAATGGATCCCAGGTGAGTAGATACTTAGCGGAAACGGGATCAAGTTTCGATTTTCCATGTCTCTAAAGCATTTGCAATGCGTGTGCAAAGTCGAATTTCAATTTCCACCCAAATGTAATAACTGCCTAAAAGTATGCCACAAAAATTTTAACTTGCAACCTCACCTGCTTTCCCCATATTCAGATTCATTTTTGAGGCTCGTGAGTGGCCAAATGGTCACTATGTACACACACTCTACGGCAAAAAAGAGGAGCCACAAAGGTAAGTGGTATGAACAACATATTTTTAAATGTATTTATGAATTTGTTTTGGAATAGGTACCATTATTGGCTGCTCTATCGGTTGCCTGAATTACCCGATGCCAACAACACGCCCGGAAATCAACTTATTGCGCCAGTTGGTAAGTTGAAAAGGATATTCTTTCTTGTCATTTCATTGAGAAAGGATGCCATAAGAGATTTGAGCCCTCTCTCATTTCATCAATATACTTCTAGGTGTCGATGAGCTGATGGTCGAAGATGGTGAACATTATCTCTACTGGTATAAGAAACTCTAAGCACATGGCAGCGTAACCTAATACGGGCCTTAGTTAAAAGAAACAACAAAAACCAAACAAAACAAAAGAAAGGAAACACAAAACACATACACTAAAGTAAACCCACTAAGCAAAATGCTATCGCTAGGGCCACCTACTAGCTACTAACTAAGACAAAAACAAAAACAAAAAAACCAGCATGCATACATATACTATATAAATATACATATATACATACATGCTATATATGTGTGCTATACTTATATAAATGTGTGTGTATATACCGTGAAAAATAATCAAAAAGCAAAGGAGAAGAAACAAAAGTACATGAAAACACCGACACACACACACACACACACACACACACATAAATTGCACGCAATAGCGCAAAGGACGATATAACCGAAAATCGGAATATAGGAATGATAGAACTATAAAATTTAAAAGAAGCATCGAACATCAAATCGAATCCGGGGGCATTTCAAGATGAGATTTCGAGCTCTCAAAGAGCCAGAAATTTTCACAATGGAAATTTGTGTTTTCTTTTTTGTTTTTCCTTTTGGGTTGTTATGTTAAATTAGGTTCGATTTTTGAAAAGACGTAAAAGCAAACTCCGTCCGTTTTTCGGCCCGTTCTACTTACATACGTGAAAGGATAAACAACAGCAAAAACAAAAGAGTCAAAAATTTCGAATGCAGAAGGAGTAATAAGCTGCTAAATCAAGAAATGCTTTATATGTTACTGTACCATAAATAACTAAGTATGTGGGAAAACCTAAGAATAATAATAACAACAAAAAACAAAACAAATATGAATTAAGAGAATTGATAATTGAATTGAAATGATAAAGAAGGGAGAGCGTTCAGTCCAAGCAAAGTGAAGCTAACTAACGGGAGAGCATGTTATACCAAACACCGTACGTAACAATAAGTGATTGAAAATCATCCTTAGACATACATACATTAAACGAAAAACCAAAAACCAAAAAAACAAAGAAATATATATACATACAGAAAATCGATATATACATATGTACATGCATATTATATATACATATATACAGCAACTAGTTTTATATGAAGTTAAAAACAAAACAAAAAAACCAAAAACCAAAAAAAAGGGGGATAAACCAAATCGAAGGCCGTGGCGTATTATACATGATGCATTAATCGATAAAAACAAAAAAAAAAAAGTGACACAAAACTGTATGCCTACTTACATATACACTCAATACATACATACATACATTCATACCTAAGTACGGCTAATACTACTCTTACTACTATTACTACTACTATTCACTACTCACACTACTCATTACGGCACTATCCACTATTCTATTATCCATTCACACAGCTCATAACGATCCCCAACTTAACTAACTGCTAACTGTACTATCTAGCTAATCATCATACTTACACAAGATCGCCTGATCGAGTCACGCTCCGTTCACTCCACTCCACTCCACTCACTTTCATCCTTTGCACTTTCATTTTCATATTCATTTGTTATGCTTAACTTAATGTAAACCTAACCTTACCTAACCTAACCACTTACCACTTACTTAGAATGAAACAAGAACAACCACAACAACAAAAACAACAAGAAAAAACCTAGCGATCTACCAAATACTAAAATGGTCTATGTGATAAGCATACCAAAAATTGAGCTTTTTAATTGTGCAAAAACTATGATAAATTAGAACCGACAAGGATACACCACCCACACGGAGACACACACACACACACACACACTGACAAATTTATGTATGTGCCCTTCTCTACTCTCTTGTCTTTTGTTCGGGAAATTGCAAAAAACAGTTTAAAAATTTAGCTGAAAATTATATTTAAACTTTACATTTTTTTTCTCTCTGTTTTGTGAGTGAAGAAGTAAGCAAACGAGGAACAAACAAAAAAAAAAAACCAAAAACAAAAGCGTGAATAAACATCAAACTAATGCAAATACATAAAACTAGTATTCAACTAAATTCTGTTAATCACAAACTTGTCAAAGTAAGTATTTCCAGTTGGATTGATTTAAATATCCTTGAAGAAGAACAGAGATCATTATACATAGATTTTAAAACTTATACAATTTGATTTTTATTTGTTTAGCATTAGCATTGGCTCGCATAATTTTAGTTAGTTCTCTTAAAAAGAGCACAATAAATATAATTAAATTGCATTTTACGTTTAACAATAATTGCGCAAAAACATTTAGTTCTGTGTGTTTATTTAATTATCTTTGTTATCTTCTTATTTTGAGTTCGAGTCTGTTGAAAACATTTAAATAGTCGTATTGGTTTATAAGTATAACATTTATTAGCTTAATTCGGTTGGCTGGACAAAATACATCGAAAATTGTTAGAATTGTTGATTTATTTAGAGCTTGTCACAGGTTTCAGTTAATGCGATTAAGAAGAGAGCTATGCTCTCTCCCATAGCTTTATACTTATGTGTAAGTATGTGTATTAACAAAAGCAGTAAAATCAAACAAGCAAGGATAAGCATTTTGTATATATAAAGGACAAAGTTTGTTTCCTGTTTGCTAAAAAGCCATTTTCGATGAACCGAAACTATTAACTAAACAATCCTGCAGATGAATACAAAATAAAAGATCTGACAATCTGATTCTTTCAATTTGAGAATTTAGACATTCAATGGATATATATATGGAATAACGATTATCATTTACATGACAAATGCAGACTTTACATTAACTAGATCATTATTTTCCTGTATTTGGATAAAACCTTTTCCAAATATAACTAAGTGATTTACATTTGTTTATTAACTTTCAGTTGCTTTTGGTTTTATATTAATTAGGTAATTTTAACTTGGTTAAAGATTATTTTTCTGCAAGAATATTTAGGCATTAACATATATGTATGTATGTATGTATGTATGTGTGTAGTAGTAGTAGTGTATGTATGTATAAGTATTTTAAAGTAAACATTTCTGGGTTTATCATTTTTTAACAATGTTTTTGTTTTTTGTGTTTAGAGCCAACTTTATATATACATATGTATGTATGTAGTATGAATATAGATATTTTGCTTATTATTTTGTTGTTTTTGTTTTTTTGTTCATTTCTTGTTTATGTGAAGAAGGCCGCATAGAGCACAAAGGCAACAGATTTACAACATCAAACACTTTACAAATTTACTCACGATTATTACAAATTCTATAGATAAAGTAGACACACACACACACACTCACACAGACACAGAATTGCACTCGCTCACACAAACACACAGGCATACTATATATATAGATATAGAAGCAAAAGTTATTTCTTAAAATGCATTTAAATATTTGTTTAACAAAAGAATTTCCATTTGATTCGATGAGAGATTGGCGTAATTTAAAAGAGAAAGAGTCAGCGAGAGAGACAGAGTGTGTGTGAGAGAGGAAACCATATTACACAGCAATAGATATTGAAACTATATATTATATATATGTATGTTATAAATTGTAAATATGTATGTAAATATGTGTACGTATGTACGTCATCTCGCACCCAATCTCATGCTGCTCACATGGAGAAGCTCAACTGAAGAGCATTACGTAATTCATTGAGCACCATGGAACCGATAACCATCTTCTCGCAATTGACCAACAGGGTGAGGGCCTCATCGGACTGCCATTGGAGAGTGAGCAGGACGAGACTCTTGGAACTTAATGTCTGGCCGGCAAAGCAATGCAACTGCCCTGTGGTAGAGCTGTGCGTATGGGCCACATTGAGGCACTCGAAGATCTTCTGTTTGAGTGAAGTGACATCAATTAAGTCCCGTCTCAGGCCACGCAATTCGCACTGATGCTCATTCATGCCCCTCAGCTTTGCCCGTTCGTCGCGATGGTGGCTCTCGGGTATTTGGATGGCCCGAACCAGCTCGCCCACTGGTGGCTTCAATTGGACTCGCGAGTTGCCTGCACTGGACACCAGTTCTAGGTCAATGGCATGGGTGGAGTCATTGAAATCAATGCCCAGCACTCCACTGGCCAGTTGCTGCGGCTGCAGTTGGGCAACAGGTGAAAATTCGTTCAGTTGCATCCCGGCTGGCAGTGTCCTTTGGCCCAAGTGGATGTTGGTGATCTCGTTGGGACCACAGTTCTGGAATTGTAGCTCAATGGAACACATGCTGGAAGAGTAGAGGTGTGGGGCGCGGGTGAAGCGATAGGCCAGCTGGAGACCATGCCCGCTGACTTTATTGAGGAGCTGCTTGTGCTTGAATTCAATGTACGATGGTCCCACTAGTTCAAGTCCACCAGTCGCTTGACCGGCCTGGGTTTGGGCCACTAGGGGAGTGCCTGGCGTAAGGAAGCCTCCTAAGGAGGGTGTCATCACAGGGCCAATGGGCGGAATATCGTCTAGATCAAGTAAAAGATCGAGGTTGCTTTTAGCTGTTGGTGTTGGCTTGGCGGCCACCGGTTTCTCCGTTTGTTTCTTTGCTTCTTGCTGCTGTTCCTCTGGCTCATCGCTGCTGCTGCTGCTACTGCTGCCACTATATTCAGATGACTCCTCGCTATCGGATGTTCCAGATTCGTTTCCATCTCTGGATTGATTGTTGACTGCAACTGCCTTTTCGACGACGTCATTGTCGTTAATCAGTTTTGGCGTTGATTCTTTAGGTTTCGGCTTCTGTCTCGCAACCTCAACAGGATTGTCCTCATTGCTGCTCTCGTCAGTGCTGTTCGAATCGGAGCTGGTGCTGGAACTGCTACTGCTAGACTCGGAGTAGGCCGACGATTTGTCGTCCTCGTCGTCGGACAGGAAATTTCTCTCCTTTTACGCTGCTCCTTAGAACTGGAGTTCTCGCCACTACCAGCACCTGTCGCACCTGCTCCAGTACCACTGCCCTTCAGAGGACTCTCGCTGTTGATGGACAGCTTCTCCTGCATGAAGCCTGGTATATTTCTGACAGTCGGATCCGGGGCTACAGCTGGGAATGTGGGCAATTCTTTGTAGCCAGTTGCCGGCATGTTCAGATAATGCGAGAGGGAGCCCAATTGAAAGTTGTTGCTATCCCTGTATTTGCTTTCCGGCAACGGAGCCGGCTTGGTGGCCAGAAACACCTGCCGGGCATGCTGACTCAACATCGTCTGTCCGCCGCCGTTTGATGGAAAGATGAACTGACGCAAGAATCGCGCCCGATCCCTGACATCGTAGTTACAGTCATATCGGGCCAAGGTAAACACATATTGGCAAAGCAGCGAAGTCTGCTGAGGATTGGTCAAATAGAGTTTAACGCCAAGATTTAGCACCTGCAGCTTAACCACATCCTGCTCGTCCACAAACGATTTGGCCATCTTCCGAAGGACATCTGGTGCTATTAGCGGCACTTTTTCATTGTATTCACCAATTAGCCAAATGATGGCCGCCCGAGCAGCTGGCACATTGATGAAATCAATCAGCTTGGCCATTTGCGTAATAATCTCGTAGTGCTCGGCTGCCTTGGTCTGGAATAGCTTTTTAATAACCACAACACTTTCGGCCACCACATGCTCTGCAATGGAGGAAAAAGTATCGTAATGAAAACAGTGTTCAGTCGCCACACAACTCATACATACCATCATGATTGGATAGAAGATGGACAAGACCACTAAGACAGGTCTCGGTGACCTCTTTGATGCTTGCCGCGCACCGCCCAATTGCCTGAATGGTGGCAGCTACAAAGGAACGATCATTGCTGGAAATGTAGGTCTGGAATTCACGCAGGATTAGCGAGATACTTGAGGCCGAGGCCAAATTGGTTAGTATGTTCAGTTTGAGAAGCTTCAGATGCGTCGGATCACTGGTCCGTACAAAGAAAGACTTTAGATGGGGCTCAAAAATGGTTTTGCGCTTGGTTGACATCGAGGCAATGCAATTGAGGACAACACTCTGGACTTCTTTGTGGGAGCGCAGCAGCCGAATCAAGGCCTTGGCTATCAGTTGCACCTCGTGCCGAGGAGCCACATGGTGATACAGTTGGGCAACGGCCATTACGACGCTGGCATTGCGGGATTGGAGAAGCGGCTTCGTCTGCCGCAGCAAGAGGCGATGATCCACATCGATGTGATAGCTAGTCGATGGGGAATTGGATGTAACGCCATTGTTTTGCACCGACTCATGCGATTTTTCATCATCTTCATCCTTCTCATGGTCTTGCTGGTCATCGGCCTCGTCGGGTGACGACTCATCATAGAAACGCTCGTGATTGGCTCCTCCCTGAGAGCCCGCATCCGCAGCCATATCGGCATCCTCGTCACCATTGGGATTTACGAACTGAGTGCGAGCATAGCGTGTTAACATATTTATGATAATCACTTGACCCCATTCATCTACATCCACCAGCAGATTGCACAGTTTGCGATAGTTTTTATGGATGAGATCCACTCGTTCGGGGCACACCTCATCGAAGGCCATCACCGCGGAGCCCACCACCAATGTGGTTCTATCAGACAGAAGCTTTTCAATGACCATAACAAGTTCATCTTTTTGCTCGGCATCCAACGAATACAACTTTGGTATCGCATGGGCAGCCGTTTTGCGTACATACGCACTTAGATCCGCCGAACTGTCCCGAATGGCCAACATCACAATGGGCACAATCATATTAACCCGTATGGAAGACAGCACTCTCAGCGCCGAGGCGCGAATCAGCTGGTTTGGATCTTTCAGGGCTCGCTGGAATGTTGATATCGATAGCAGGGCCAAATCCTGCTGTTCCTCTGCATAACGCACCAAATACACATAGACCAGCTTTTTGACCTCAATGTTCTTCGAAACAACATTCTTGACAACAGCTGGAAAGAGGTCACTAGCATCTCGGCCTCGGGCTATCATACCAATTATTCGCTTCATGGCCTCCAGTTTGAGCCCATCCTTGTTGCTATCAAGCATCTGCTTGAGGTCATCATGCTTGCGCCCATCACTTTGGAAGAATGCCGCTCCGCTGGCAGGATCCGAGCCGAACTCAACATCGAGGCCCATTTGGGGGCGATCCCCATATGCGGCCACCATTGAGAATGGATTACTGGCAGCGTTCTGTTGCATCTCGCTCGCTCGCCCACTCGCTCTCTTACCGTATGTATATATATCTATCTCTCTGTTTCTCGCTCTCTTTGTGTTACTATTGGGAGAAAGTGTCGTGGTAGCGAACTTCTTATATGTTTTTAGTTCGGTGAAACCACTATGTTTAGCTACGGCTTAGTTTCTCTGTCTAATGCTTAGCTGGCACTTGTGTAAGTTAGAATTTAAGCTTAGTATGAGAATTTGTTAGTGCAAAAAATCTGGCTAAAAAACTAAATGGCGTTGCCACACCCATCGGGTTTTAGTGTTGCAAAACGCTGGTAATGACGTTGCCAGAATACATAAATACTGGGTGCCGAAACAAATAGTGGCGCCAAATACTGACCGACGAAAAAATAGTGACAATAAATACTGGGAGCCGGATAAAATCGATGCTGTTATCGACCGTATTGTCAGCTCTATTTTCTACCTCTGACCAGCACTAGCAAGGAAGCACGGAAGCAAATTCTCTAGGCAAAATGTTCAAGAAGTATGTAGGCAAAATGTAAGAGTAATGCTAAATCAAACCAACTTATATTTCTGGCCACCAGATTCGAGGAGAAAGACAGTATCTCATCGATACAGCAGCTCAAATCGTCCGTACAAAAAGGCATACGTGCAAAACTTCTTGATGCCTATCCCAAGCTGGAGACACACATTGATCTGATACTGCCAAAAAAGGATTCGTATCGCATTGCCAAGTGGTAAGTGTGCTGTCATCAAAATGGTATGCACGCTCATCACGGTTTTCTTCTTGTCTTCTATTGCCAGCCATGACCACATTGAGCTGCTGCTGAACGGAGCCGGCGAGCAGGTTTTCTTCCGGCATCGCGACGGCCCTTGGATGCCCACACTGCGTCTGTTGCACAAATTCCCCTATTTTGTGACCATGCAGCAGGTGGACAAGGGTGCCATTCGCTTTGTGCTGAGTGGGGCCAATGTCATGTGCCCAGGTTTGACATCGCCGGGTGCCTGTATGACGCCGTCCGAGAAAAATACAGTGGTGGCCATTATGGCCGAAGGCAAGCAGCATGCTCTGGCCATTGGTCTGCTTACCCTCTCCACAGATGATATGTAAGTGGCGTTTAGCAGTTTCCACCACCGACAATTATTCAACTAATTAAATCACTTTTCATTTCATATCGTTGCAGTCTGAAAGTAAATAAGGGCATTGGCATTGAGACTTATCATTTTCTCAACGATGGCCTATGGAAATCGAAACCTGTCAAGTAGACAGATCTCTTTAGTCTGCAGAACCTCGCTTTCTCTTAGTCTTCTTCACAATTTAGTAATGAGAGCAAAGAATGGATTTTCTATACGCAAAAGTCCCAAATTTGCGAATTTATCTAAACTTAAATAATATTCCCGATTTCCTCGTTTTTTTATTTATACTTTTTTTATTTTAATTGTCAGTTTCACTATTTTAAAGTAATCGAAATATAAACAATGGCATTTAAAATCAACTCCTGCGCACTTGTCAATGCACGAGAGAAACCACCTGTGGAGAGATTCAGTTAAACTAAACCTTCCAAAAGAGCGTTTTCCCAAAACCAAGCTGTGTGTGTTTATACTTAGCTTAAGAACTGGTGATAAATAAATTCGTTGTGGAATTCTATCTATTGCATTTGCATATCTTTGACAAATTGATTATAAACAGAGTTGCTGAACTGGCATAGAAATTGAGGCATCAATATCCGTGGAATCCGTGCTGAAACAAATTCAAAATGTATGCACAATATAAGAACTGTTATACTGCTTTTGTTTCAATATTAAAAAAGTTAAAGGGTTTCATTTGAGCCCGTGTGAATCTACCATTGAGGACAGTTCGTTTATAAAGGATACGATTTCAAAGTCCATACATAGTATATGCATAAACTACGAAGATTATACATGTTTTTCTCTTCATATGTTGTTTTGAACTTGGGGGAAACGAAAAATTCAAGTCAATGATAGTAACAACTTCAAATTGTATGTATGTATATAGAAACTGAAGCACTTTCTATTTCTGTTTTCGTTTATTTTGAAACATTTTCGACCAATGCAGATGAAAGGACTAGTTAATTTTTGTTTCATTCATGCAGCGGAAGAGCAGTTTCTTTGGGACTTTGAAAGGTAGATCATAAATTTGTTAACTATAAAAGCCGCAAAGTCACACATATTTTTAGATTTAAGAATTTAACACTGCTTATCCTTAATGCCATGTGTTTGAGAAGGAAGTTTTCATTTCCATTACAAAATATTATCGATAAGATTTTTGTTTGGCTATATGTATGTATTATGGTTCGGTGTATTGTGGCGCATACATTTATAATTTGCAACAGCTGTGCTCTGGGCATGCGCTTCAGCCGTATCGATAGACCACGGTTAACCTGCCTTATACATCAATGGAAAATCTTTAGTTTAGTTGTTGCCAGCATTTGTCGGATCCGAAACGGCAATTTGCTGCTTTGATTCAACAGCCATCATTCAATCAGGCAGGCAGGCAGGCGAAGGCACCAACTAAAACCCAAAAGGCAGAGATAGTAGATAAAGTGATGAAAACCACAAGTGTCAGTGCGTTTCAAAATATGAGATATTGAAATAAATCAACGAATTCGCAAATTAATGTAAATCTATTTTAAAATAGAGGAAAAAAAAGCATAAAAATTAAACATGGTAATAATATAAAGCATACTTATAAGGGCAATTCCCTTGGCATATGGGGAACCTGATTGCAAAAGGATTGAAAATATTTAAAAATTTACCGTTGCAATGACTAGTGCAATTGTATTGGTGGTGTGTGTGAGTGTGCGCTGGTACGTGTTAAAAAAAGTTTTCAAAAGGAAAACGGATACACACTGTTTAAACTTTGTTGAAGGTACAACGAAAATGCATGGAAGAAAAAATGAAAATGAAAAAAACAAAGAGGAACTTTAACCAGAGTGCAAAACAGTGACATGTTGAGCGGGAAGGAGGGAAGAAGGTTACACCGAGTCTGGTCGGTTTGTGATGTGTGTGCGTGTCGGCTAGTAGTCAACAGCAACACCTCCACCTCCAGCTCCAGCTGCACCTCCTACTTCTTCTTCTTCCCTGGCAAGCACCTTAACATACATAAACAATATGTCACGCATTGGACTCCAACTTGAACTCTAGAACTATGTATGCAAAGCATCTGTTTCATTCTTTATTGATTTTACTCCAAAAAGATGAAATAAAACAATATTTTTTGTTCCTTTTTAATGATCTTTTTTTGTTGTTTTGGACAGGCAACTTCTGTGTTGGCGCTAATTGAGTTGTTATTGATGGCATGCCAGGTTAAAGAGCTTGAGCTCTAGCAAACCAATTCCTATCCAACATCTCTTCACACACACACACACACGAATTGGAACCCAACAAGAACAAAGAACAACAATAACGCCAAGAAGTCAACCTAGCCTAAAGAGAGAGAGAGATAGAGAGAGAGAGGGAGAGTGGCGGACAGCAATTCAATTGCCGCACAGTAAAAAAAGGAAAAAAAAGAAGGCGTGCAATATGGAAGACCTATTTCTACTGATTATCAAGGAGTCAACGGGCACCAAGCACAATGCTCTGCGTCAAACGGCTCAAATTGCTTACGGTACGTAGTTTAACCAGTTGAAAGTGTACATACATACATACATATGTATGTATATATTGCATGTATGTATGTATGTAGCACATTGAAAACATGCAAGAGCGCAATTTCCTTCCTTCCGTCCGTCCATTCGCCCTTCCTTCCTTCCTTCCTACGCTTCATTCTTCTTCGCTTTTTGGCTTCCTTGTCCTTGTCTTTTGTTGTTGCGCTTCGACTATAACAAGTATCGAGCGTTTATTGTATGTAAGTATACGCCCCCAGTATATCCGGTGGTATTTCCTTTGAGTATACTCTCTGAACATCTTGTGAAGTTATTCAACACTCATGCTGCATTTGCTAGCTGTTTGGGTGAAAGAGTAATGCAAAGTCGGCCAGGCATCAAGAGAGTGACTCTCTTCAAATGAAAGGACTTCTTTCTGCGTTCTTAATTTTCCAGACATTGTTGTCACTTTGTTTCACAACGCATTGTATCCTGTATCACTTCCGACCCAGCCTATACACCGACCGACCAGCCGACCAAGCAAGCTATCTCCCATCGCTTAATTGTCTTATGCCTTATGGCCTTATCCGGGCAATTTCATTGTTTTTGCTTTTTGCGTTTTTATGACAATGGGATTTAACGTTAATTCCGAGAGATTCTCTCTCTTTTTCTGTCTCTCTCTCTCTTTCTCTCTTTTTGGTTGTCGTTTGCAGATAAACTATATCGACAACATGGCATACATCGGGATCCATCGCACGAATTGCGCTCCGTTTGTTTCACGGCACTGCAAATGGCCTTGGACACGAAGCGGCCAAAGTTCATCACAATGGGCCTAAACGGTCTGCATGTAAGTGGTGGGGAAGGGCTCTAGCTAATTGCTAACCCCATTTTATATTCCATTTTGTGGGAATAATAATTATCTTTCGTTTCCATCTGCAAATTTTTTTGTTTTTCTTTTTGTTTTCCTCGATTTCCTTGAACGGAGTGCAGCGCGTTATCAAGGACGAACGTTTCTATATTGGCCTCGAACCGGAAGATGATTCCGTGTGGCTACCCTCGCAGCTGTTACGTGCCACCAATGGCATCCTGCCATCATCGAGCAGCGAGGACACAGTGGTGAATGTGCTCCGACTGTTCCTGGCCATGGCCTGCTCCCCGGCCTGCACTCTGAATGGCCGTCTGCTCATTGAGATACTATCGCGTTGCGGGGAGTGCTGGGAAATGGGTTCGAGGGCAACAAAGGCCGCTTCTCTGGCGGCAGCCTCCCAATGTCTCCGCACCTTTTGCGCCTTTCTCATCGAGGAGGCCGAGGAGGTTAAGAAGACGGCACCAGCCGGTCTGATGACACAAACCCAGGCATCGGCGGTCTACAATGAGGTGATACCGGTGATGCAATGGCTCTGCAGTCGCCTGGTCGAGCCCAATGTGAACGCCTCACCCAATAAGAAGAGCGAGAATCCCAGTTCGCTCTATCTAACAGAGTGCATACTGACCCTGAGCTCGGCCTTGCCCAGGAACGTTCATGCCAATCCGCATTTCACATCGTTTTTGTGGCAAAAGTTCTGTCCCACATTGGCAGCTGCCTTAGGATCGCCAGGCAGAATCAATTTGGACAAGAAGTTCACCTACAAGTGAGTGAAGTCACTTCCTTGAGAATACCATCTACTACGTCTCTAACTTTCGATTTGATTTCAGAGATGCCCTCCACATGATTGAAAACGAGGCGAGGGGGTTTTTCACAGGTCCAGGCCTGGATGGGCCGCAGGCGCGTTGTGTCTACTTGACGGCAATTCAACTGCTGCGCATTGCCGGAGCTCATGGATCATTGCGACCAATGCTGGAGGCTTTATTCCATCGAATGCTTCTACTTCCAGCACCACAGAATCGCACAGAGCCGCTGAAGTGCGTGCGCGAGATTTTCAAGAGTCCAGAACGACTGATAGATCTCGCCGTCATCCTCTATGTGGACAAGAACACAGCTCAGGGATGCAGCGATGAGATGGCCCTGTTTCGCCTGTAAGTACTTTGAGACTTGCGTCTTTGCTTCGTTTAGCTGTCATCCTCTCTGCCTTTGTCTTTCCCTAGCCTGGTGGATGCTATGGAGGAGTGTGCCTATGGAGCCAGCGCTGGCAGTGCCACCGAGGCGAGCCTTCAAGCGAGTGTAGAGTGCATGGTTGCTTTGCTGGATAGTCTACAGGTTCTTTGCAGCGGCGAACTGACAGAGTCAATGATAAGTGATCAGATTGTCCAGGTGGTGAATGGGCGTCATGATCTGCTCAAGGATGCCGATTATTCGGGTCCCCTGACCTATCAGAGTATGGCCCGTTTGCCGGCACCCTATCGGGATGCCATTGTGGAGTTCAGGCAAAATGTATTCGAGACTTCCTCGGGTTCGGAAAGTGAAGGTGAGCCGCCGCATGAGCAGGATGTAGCCTCAAATGGATCAGGCGACACAGAGGGTCCCGAGGACGATGATCCCAGCAGCTCAAGCGATGAAACTTCGCGGGTGGAAAACCGTTGGCCCTACTCCCATCTGGAGGCGCCCGTGATGCCCATTCGGACGGACAGCGACAATGATCGCCAGCATGCCAGGGATTTCGCCAGGGCTTTGCGTCAGGATCTGGTGCCCAAGCTGCTCCGACTGCGCAGTTGTGTGGAGTTGGACGAGGCCATGCAGGAGTTCGCCTCGGCCGTGTGCCAGGAGAACAGCATGAATTTCTCAGATTTCGACTACAATCTGACGGCCATCAATGCGGATGGCATCTATTTGGCCATTTACTCCTCGCTGCTGCTCAGTCTGCAGCTCATGAAGGCCGGCTACTACGAAGAAGCCCTGTCCAATAAGGATATTCTAGTGCCCATGTCGGAGCAGCAATTTGTCACCTCGGTACAGAACACTGGAGTGCTCGTCTACCTGTCATCGCCCTGGCTCTGTGAGCTCTATCAATCGGTGATCGTTTACAACATCCTCGAGTCGATGACGCGGGCCCAACTGGAAGGCACAGGTCCGCGTTGTGCCCTGGTGGACATGCTCTGCGATGCCGGGGGTCTGGGTGCTACCCAAATGCTGTCCGAGTGGCAGCGACTCCAGACGGCGACGGTCAAGCACAGCGACGAGCTTAACGACAAGAGACGCGAAGCGGCCAAGAAACTGTGTCGAAGATTGCTCACCTGCTGCTGGGACTCCATGGTGATTGTCCTGAGCTCTGGCTTGGGCGATCTACAGACAACAGCCTCAAACAAACTGGTGGCCCTCTCCAAACGTACTCTGAGAGTCAAGGCCAAGTCAAACAAATCGAATGGTGAAGCCTTGTATGCCATGTGTCTCGACGGATTGCATTCGGTGAGTATTTACCCCATTGTGCGTGAACTATCCAATAGGTAACCTCTTTCTTTTCCTCCCCTGTTGGTGCAGGCCGCCACCCTGAGCAATAGTTTGAATCTGCAACATTTGGCTGGAAAGATATTGAATCTGCTGGCCTCCAATGTGTGCCAGACAACCGGGCCACGCATCTCGGCCAGTCAAGCCATGTCGATGGATGTCGTCCTCACCGGTGGCCTCAACTTGGGTAGTTACAGCGCCGACTGCTGGCAGAGTATCTTTGCCGTCTGTCGTCATGTTAGCCAGTTGGAGCATGAGATCTTCAGCATGCAAAATCCACCAATATCCGCCTCACCCGGTAGCAGTCGTCGCGATCTTGAGACGGGAGAGAAGCTAAGCAATGGCAATAATGCCCAGGATAAGCTAAATCTATCTTCCATACCCATAGATGATGATGAGACTTGGTAAGTGGTTTAAACCCAACTCATTTATGCCCCTTTGACTTAAAACCTTCCCGTTTTCTGCTTCCTCTACTTCTTCTAGTGTGGATGTCTACAGCTTCCTGCAGGCTCCCATGCAGAGTCCCAATACGAATATCACTTCCATTCTGAAAGTCTATTCAGGGACCAATGAGACGGTGCTATTGAGTCAGTGCGATACTTCCAAAGTCTTGTGTGCGTTGTCCCATCAGGCAGAGAATCTGTTCAGTGATGCCGCCGAACGTCTGAGTTTGCCCTCACTGTGTCAGTTCCTCAAGCATCTGTGCCGCGCCTCCAGAGAGCAATTGTACAAAAAGTCAGGTGGCCCGCAAAGGCGGGCGCATCTGGTGGCCTAGCAAGGGATGGAAGAAACTGGATTCGTTGCCCATGTCGCTACTGCTACATAGGATCGGAGACGTCACCCTGAAAGTATTTCGCAGTTCCAGGCCCTTGCTGCATGTGCTCAAGGTGTGGGCCATTACAGGGCCCCACCTGATGGATGTGAGTTGGTTTTTCCACTTTGGCTTTTCTCCATCTTATCTGATCTGTCTCTCCTTAGGCTGCCTGCCATCGGGACCGGATGATATCAAAACGAGCCATTGAGTATATTCACGACATCATCACCGCTCTGCTGGTGGAGCAATCGGAGTTACCGTATTTCCATTTCAACGAAGCATTACTAAAGCCCTTCGAGAATCTGCTAAGCATGGACACCGATGTCGACGTCCAGGATCAGATTGTCGCCTGCCTTTATGAGGTTGTGGAGGCGCATCGCACCGAAATTCGTTCTGGTTGGAGGCCCCTCTTCGGCACGTTGCGCAATGCCCGAAGTCGCATGTTAAATATGAGCAACATCATTGACATCTTCCGGGTATTCCTTGATTCGGACAATACGCTGGTATTCGCCAATGCCGGCCTGGATTGCATATTGTGCCTGTTATCGTACCTAGAGATTTCAGGCGGAGCCCTTAGTAATAATAATAACAATGCCTGCGGCGGCGGCGGGGGCGGTAGCGATAATCCGCCAGAGAGTGCTCCAGACAATGCAGCTTTTCGTCCTACAGACTTCCTGCACGAGACGTTGCGCTTCCTGGAACGCTGCTCGAGCATCCTTGGGTTCATGTACAGCATGCCCAAGTGTCCCAATTTCCATTCGACCTACAAGATCAAGGGCATCTCCTACACGCATATCATTGACGCCAATATACCCAGCTCCATGGAGAACTTCACCTATTTTGGCAACGACTATCTGCAGACCAAGAACGAGCAATATATGATATCGTATCGATCGCTGCACATCGACAAGGACACAATTGTGAAGATCGATGAGATGGACAAGCCATCGGGAGTGCTGAAAGTGTGGTTCCTGCTCCTCGATGGACTGACCAATTCCCTAATCGTCTGCCCCTATTCGCATCAGGCGCCCATTTTGCAAACCATATTCAAGCTGTTCAAGAATCTTCTGTCCACGCCGGGCATAGATTTCGGATTCTACTGCATTAACCATCTCCTGATACCCATGATTCAGGATTGGTTGCGCTACATCAACAAAACGGGAGCCTCCTGGCAGCTAATCGAAAAGAATTTCAAACATTGCTGCTGCATGACCACGGATCTAGTCGTGGAGTTTATTGAGAAATCCGTGCCAGAGCAGCGAAGATTGGGGGCCATTACAAAAACGCGTTTGACACAGATAGTTCATCCCGCCGATAATCTAATCTACTCCAAGTTAAAGTTCGTCACCGAGAGAATAGAGCAACCCCAGCAGAAGGCTTCGGAGGGTGGTTTTACCAATCATCAGTATGACAGCAGTTCCAGTTCAGCCAGTGATGAGCAGGCCACAGGATTGGGCAATGCAGGGGCGGCAACGGGCACAGGGGCATGTCCAGGGTCAGGTGGTAATCTAGGTATTGAATCACCAACCAAAATCTCGGGATCAGCCACATTGGCTCTCAAGCAATTGCTTCTTGTGCTTATTGAATGCGCTGCCCAATCTCAGGAGGCGATAGCCCGCATTTCGGTATCTTGTCTGAAGCACGTCATACTGTCCACGGGCATGCTCTTCAATGAGTCCCAATGGATGATTGCCTGTTCGGCAATCCATCGAGCCTGCACGGTGACCATTGCCCCGCTGCGTCAACTGTCGTTCGCTTTCCACGAGAAGTCAAATAGCTTCTATGGCGACTGTGCCAATGTCAAGGTGGCCGCTCGTCGAGATAGCACTCTGGAGGAATTGGCCCGCATCTATTCTCTGGCCCAGCAGGTCTTCCTTTCGGACAATCAACGCGAACCAATGCAAGGACAGAGTCAGGTTCAGGGCCAGAGTATGAGCTCAACCACAGCCAAGACTGCATCTGGCCAATTGTCGGACGATAGGAGCTATTCCTTTTTGCTATACCCCCTGAACAATGGCTTCAATTCCAATCTGGATAACTTTGTGATCAGAATTCCGTTCAAGAATCTTGTCGTTGGACTTCTCGCCAATCAAATGCTGCTCCAGTTGGTGGCCAAGCTGCTGCTCTCGCGTCTTAAGTGTGTGCCCCAGGCGGTGTCCACCTGCATCTTTGATAACTACGCCTCCTCAGCGGCCACGCCCACTCATGACTACGATCTGGACTTTCGCTCCAAGGAGATTCTCCTGCGTTGTGTGAAGCAATATCTCATGTCCGCTCTAGAGTTCGACTCGCGCCCGGGCCTGAAGTTTCTCATGCAAAAGGTTTCGAATATCGAGTATGCGGCGAATCTGTACAAACAGATGACCTCATCCTGGATGATCTACTACATAGCCCTGGTGGACTCGCATCTCAACGACATTGTGGTATACAATCTGGGTCCCGAGGACTTGAACTTCATCCTGGAGTCCTGTTCCCGCCTCAACACGACAACCGTCAAGAAGAAGGAGAACTTTGTGCGTTACTTGTTCTGCCTTCAGGATGCCTGGAATCTGGTGTGTGAGCTCTATCTAAGCAACTCGGCTCTCCATGACATTGAAAACGGAAAATTGCGCAATTGCCCGGATCAGGGTAGAGCAGGGCAGAAGTTGCCATTGCATTCCAAGCACATGGGAATGTGCATTGGCATGTCTCTCAACGGCAACGGACCGCCCACTGGAGATGCGGGCAGCAATGGATCTAGCACGGACTCAAACACCTCGCCATCGCCCACCAAGTGTGTGCAACTGGAGGAGGAAAATGTGACCATGACCACACTGATTAGTGAATTCCAGCCCAAGTGTCGCAATAATCCGTTTGACACAAACCGACAGGCCAAATCGGAGGCGGAATCAATTTCACCGGAAATCGAACAACAGCGAGCTAGCAGCATTCTTAAGGATTCCAACTACAAGAGAGCTGCTTTGGCCCAACTGGTGGTCGCCTCGATGGAGCTGCTGCGCTCTTTGCCCACCGAGGCTGAGGAGAATTTGAAGTTACTGATGACACCAACCATACGGGAGGCGTTTCGTCTGGTCCAGTTGCAGGGAAATGAACTAAAGGTTAATCAATTTTAGGCTATGCTTGTTGAGTTTTATTTTGATCTGTAGGTGCATCACCAACAGGCTCCTACTCCAAATCCAATTACTACTCCCTACCTCCCTACCTCCCCCTCTCTCTCTCTCTCTCTCTCTCTGTCTTTGACTTTCTATCTACTCTTCACATGCACATTCCCTCACTACCTCCCTCTGTCTCTGTCTCTCTAATTATATTTTTCTCTCTGTGTGTGTCCTTGTCGTCCTCGGCCCGCCAGGCAATACCATTTCAAAGTAAAAGCTCAACATGTTCAGCACAAAGTAAAACTGAAAGTACAAGCGAATCTCTCGATGAAGATTTCAAAAAGAATTAGCCCTGTACATTATTGAATTAGTAGATACTTTGTCCTAGCTCCATTCCGCACTCAAACACCCACCCACTCACTCAGCCAGTCACCTATTGAGACAATTGTAAATCAAAATCAAATTAAATCGCAATAATGTGTGTTGTGCCTCTCTCTTTCCACTCTCTCTCTCTCTCTCTCTATCTCAATAGATAAAGTAAAACTAGGAACTAGAAACGAGAAAAGTTTGGCCACATATGTAACTAGGAGAAGAAGAAGGAAAATGAGAAAATATATGATAGAAGATATTTATTTTTGATGGCATTTAAACGAGTTCTAGCAGCAAGGAGTAGCACCTTGGGATCCCATAGATCTCATAGTCCAGAGAGAATTAACTCTGATGGGAATTTTAATATAGTTTTGTAGTGTGTGGCCCACATTCTCCTCAAAGTAGACTATACTTAATTAAATCGTAAAGAAACTTCCCCATTTCGCTTTTCTTCTTGGTTTTTCTCATTTGCAATCTAAAGGAAAGTATAATCGACATATCTTAAACGCTTTACCCCATCTTTCCACAATTTCTTATGATTTTCTCAGTAAATGGGTAAAGGGGTTTCAGCTCCAGTTTAAGTATCCGCCCCCGAACTAAGTTCGGCTGTGCCGAAATTTTTTTACCCTCCATTGGACCTTTCTCTTGAGTTAGTTATACCTACGTATATATATGAAGGCATCCATAATTAACGAACAATAGTTCCTATGGGAGCTATATAATATATAGTCGTCCGTTATGCATATGAACTCAGTTCATTAGGCTGGTCAAAAAATGTATATTTACATATATTTATTGGATATATACCCTTCTAGCAAGGGTTTTATGGAAATACTGTATTAAAGATGCTAAAGAAACTCTTCTCCTTTGGCTCAATGTTATGTAAACAAAGGCGGAACTAAGAATGTGAAATTAATGAAATTGCCCCCTAAAGTATGCAATCCAAAAATGCTCCATAAACAATGTGTACAATGGGCATCATTCCAAAGATCAAAATTTTAACTACTTAAACATACTTTAAGGGGCCAATTGGCCCCGTTTCATATCCTTGGATCCGACACTATATGTGAACAAAATATAAACTGTATTATAGTTATTAATTTGGCATAATTATTATTATATATATATATATATATAAATATATACATACATACAATACCAATACATATACATATATATATTGCAAATGTTAACTAACACAAAATCATTGCCGCCCATTAATCCACGATTACCACCATTAACGTTTAGACACTCACACACTAGACATACCCACAGATACACACACACACACACACACACACGCACACACAAATACAAGTCAGATACATTTATGTATAAAGCCTAAGCCAAAGTAGTCCCGCGCTGCCTTTACAAAAACAAAAACAAAAACAAAAAAAAAGAAAGAAACTAGCTTACTTTTGTACCAATATGCGTACCTAAAGATACAAAACAAAAAGAAAAACAAAAATAAACCATAATCAAAGTTGCAAAACTTTATCCACAATTTGCACTTTGCTTACTTTTTGGAGAAATCCTATCAGAAAATCCACTGCATCACGCCCCTCGAAGCCCCGACCCCCTTGCCGACAACTTGCCCCCTCACATAGTCACAAATACTTACATACAAATTAGTAATATGCCTATATACATACATTTATATATATATACCTATATATAAAAGAGCTAAAGAGTTATACATACATATATATATATAAAACAAAAAAAGATATACATTTATATTGGAAATATTTCTTCTTATACAAATTGAAGCTATCACACATACATACAGAGGGTTCCAGCTTCGGTCCCTTCGCTTCGCTATGTTTGATAGAACCAATCTATGTATTTAACTGTACTTATGTGTATTATAGTAACCATTTTGGTATATATTCTATTTGCTATACATATTCATCTACGAGGATTGATTGATCATTAAAAACACACAAACTAACTAAATCATAAACTCGATTCACTTATTTGGTGGCACAAAGGATGGCTCATGGAAGATAGAACTAAGTTTGGCCACATCTCATAGCGGTCTACTGCCTAAGGCTCGCTCTATTGAGAATTCTTTTTCCCTATACCAATATTTTTGATGAAGCCTTTCCATCGATGACTGTTACCATGGACGGATCCAGGGAGAGACCGACGGCTCTGTACCAAAACACAAAGCAAACATCTTCGCAATGGTTCCTTGGAATTTGTTTTGTTTGAAAACTTCATTGAAGTGAATGATTTGCGAGTTTTATTGACTGCTTGGATAATCCCATTTAAGCCCTCGAAGTCCACTTGCCAGTCCGTGTCCATTGTGGTGCTGGTTCCCACAAGTTATTCCTTAAAGGGTTTATCATTTCAATCACGTGACTCGTCTGGCGTAGACCACAACTTATCAAGCACAGATTGCGACTTCTTCCGGATGCTAGACTCTACATGTAGTTGCTGGGTCTCAGCTTCATACCTGCAGATTCCATAAAAAATTAAAAAACAGAAAAATAATAAACAAGAATTTGTCAAGGATTTGATAATAATGCGTTAGCATCGATCGTGCTCACTTGTCGTATGAGCAATGCCGCGACAAGTGCTACACATAAAATTGAGGTCTGACTTATTTATGTAACATACTTTTGCGCGCTTTTTCTCAATTTACTTCGAATGCAGACCTCATCGCAGCAACTTGATGCGAGCACTAGAAAAATAGATCTAAAATAAATAAATTTATATTTTATTAATTATATTACCATAATCCGTACCCAAATGGACACGTTCCACTGTGGGCGATTTTGACGATCTAGCGTAACTAAATTTACATTTTCAATGTCTTAAAAGTTCCAAAATTATGCTTCCCGCCGATTACTGAAACCTTGTTTAGTATATTAATATTATTATACATATATTATTTATATTATGATCTTGTACTTATATGTCGTAGAAATTAACCATCATGGTAATTGAGTTTGTGTAACTTAATGTGAATTTCTGTAGGCTCGGATCAAAATTTCATTCCAGTGTTAAAATGTTTCGTCCTCATTTTGAATTAAGCAAACTTTGCTGCTCCGAAGTGCTCCTGCTCATAATATTTGACTTTTTAGGCACCATGTCGGTACGCAAACGTACTCTGTTTGATGTATGGCACAAGGAAAACAAACCTTCGCAGAAAGTTAAAGCAGTCAACAACTTTGTTTTTTCAAATATAGTAGATAGGTCCAAACTTTCAAAACTTTCAGTACAACGCTACATTAAATAGGCTGAAAAATTTTTGCAAAAAAGTGGCAAAAAAATGGCGAGAATGTTATAGGGGTTATGAGCGATTTGAACAGAAAAACCAGAGGGCCGGGGCTAACTTCGACCGCGTCAAAGTTTGTACACCCTTGCAACTTTTTTGGTAACTCTTTCCTTACCTATTAGCCATCAATGTGGAAGAACGTTTTATATAAAAAGGCTTATGTTTGCGAAAGAATGGCCTACAATCATAGGAAATAACGAAGATATTGATCAAAGTCACTGTTTTCCACCGATCGTTCCTATTGGAGCTATGATATAGTCACGCGCTCTTTATCAAATTCGGCACAGTCATTAACAGATATATGTATTATTTTTTTTACATTGCTCAAGTGTGATTAATAATTTTGAATGGATTCCAAATGTGTGGGGTAGTAAAATGAAAATTACACAATTACATACATAATTTACATTAAATAATTTCAAAAGAAAAGAAAAATAATAATGATGATGATGGCTTCTGGTAAATTCTTAATAGAAACGTTTGATCTTCTTCGTCAATTTTATTTTGGGGTAAGTAGCCTCACGAACCATGACTGGAATACGCGAGTTCTGATCGTCGCTGGAGTTGCTCGACTTGCCCTTCGCATCAAAGAAATCAAAATCAGTCTTCATTTTAGCAAAGGTCGGCTTGGTTGTGGGATCCGACAAAGTCTCCCATTCGGTGTCGTCCAGCTGCTCCTCCGACTGTGGAGCATCGTTGTGGACGCACATGGAAAAGTGCTTCTCCTTCAATGAGACTGAAGTCTGGACCGAAATCGTGCGTTGATTTCCGGCCGATACGGCATCCTGGTTCTGGTCAAGTTCCACTACGGACATACGGTTCATCTGGAACCAGAAGCTCCTCCTTATGTTGATTTGCTTCCCTGTCTGCAACAAATAGGAAATTTGTGTCATCCCTCTTGTCTCTCTCGCTCGCTCTCTCTCTCTCTCTCTTTGCACTTACCCACTGCTTATATATCTCAAAGACGATCCAGGCAAATACGAATCCGAGTACGAAAATGTATCCGAATACATACCGAGTCGTCTCGCTATCACAGTGTGCTAGTTTGAACCAGCATTTCTCCAGGATATCCTCAGCTTCTTCAATAAAGGACTGCCACCGCGGTTTCGGTTCTGAGTCCACAGCGCTTTGAAAAACTGAGAAAAGGTTAAACATTTTATAAAATATATATTTTAGTTTGTGTTTTTCAGATTTTTCTCTGCTGGTTCCTTGACTATGAATGAATATTTTTCTGGCATGCCTTGGGTACACTTTTTGGTCATAAACCAGCCTACTTGGATGATGTTTGGTTTTTTATCGGTTTTAGAATTGTTTTTCCCTCTAGTCATCCGCCTACTTGAAATCCGATGGAACAAAATTATACAGAGTTGGTCTTATGATCCATGAGGTGGTCCATGCAGGGAAGGGCAACTCCTGGCCCAATCCTGTCTATTAAGGGTTGAATCCGTATGTACTTATTGGACAAGATGAATAATCGCACCAAAGATAACTGAGAAAAATCAAAAATATCGACAGACAAACACATCGTTTAATAATTTACTTAGCTTTGCTTTTGTTTATATTATATATATTAATATATTAATTTTGGTCAGAAGTGTGCAACGCATAGAAGGAAGCATTCCCGACCACATAAAGTATATATATTCTTGATCAGAGTCACCGTTTTTCGCCGTAATCCTATGGGTGCTATAAGATATTGTCACCCAATCTTGATCAAATTTGGCACAGTCGTTTATAGGCGTAATAAACTGTATAATATTAAGTTTCACAATAATAGCACAGAAACTGACGAAGTTATTGAGAAAAGTCACTGTTTGTGACTTTGGCGTTTGTATGGGAGCTATATGATATAGTCGTCCGATCCGGCCGAATCCGAGATATACAACCCCTGCAGTATATACAAGCCTACATACAAAATTTCAGCTCTGCAGCTTTGCGGTCTAGAAGAAGTTTGCGATGATCCAGACGAAAGGACGGATAAAGAACGCACAGACGGACGGACAGACAAGACTATATGAACTCGTCGCGTATTGCTGATAAATATATACTTTTACACTTCAATTCGTTGCACATTTCTGATCAAAATTAATATATTCATTTCGATACGGCAAAAAACGGTCAGATGCGTGTCTTAAGGGATGCTGGTGTTTTAAAGCTCCGCCCCCTTTCAAATTAGTATTGAATGTGCCTCTGGTTTTCCGTTAGAACAATAGTATCAATTACCAATCGCTGTATCGGTTGCCAAATTATTTACAATTTACTTGTGTTTAAGTGCGACAGTAAGAAGTGAAAGAAAAAATAATGGGTCGTAAGCGTGAAAGTGTCGCAAGAAATTTGTTCGAATTTTCTGTGGATGGCAAGAGTTCGAAGTGTAAAATAAGGTCAAAATAAGCGATATCACTTCAATCAAATCTGTCGCTCACACTTTGCAGTTGGCGGTTAACGACTTCCTCAAGCAACTTGCTTGCAAAAAAACAATTGACAGGGCTCGTAAGTTGGCGAAGTCCTTAAGAACGACAGCATTCAGGTATGTAATCATAGGTTAACCATTTGTCAATTTGGAGAAAATAACAAAAAATTATATTTGTTTTTCCTGTAGACATTTAATAAAAGCAGAGAGTCTAGTTGTACCAGAACTAGATGTTCCAACCCGATGGAGTTCGACTTACTCAATGTTGACCCAACTCTTAAGCCTAACAGACTTTATTGAAGTGCACTTTTAAAACGCAGACGCACTTACGCATGAAGAGTGGAGTACAGTTTAGACCTTGAAGAAGACTCTGGAACCTGCTTTTGTGGCAACAAAAAAAGTTGGAGCAGCTTTATTCGGTCGATTTTTACAAACTCTTTGATATATTTTTTACATAAAATTAATATTTAATTAATTAATCGGAGTCAGAGCTGGAGTCTGTTTTCAATTTTTTCTAAAAGAAGAGCTTTTACCTCCTTATCTACCCTACCGTATATTTTTTTATGAATTGTGTTGAGCTTCTACATAAAGTACTTATTAAAGGATTCGAGGATATTAATAACGTGTTCATTAGGTCCTGCATTGAATTTGTTCTTGAGTTTTGGCGTGTATGCTTCAGTCGAAAGTTTCTAAAATCCTTATTTTTTGCTTCCAAGGCTTCTTCCGACATCATACCAATTGAAAGAGGTACAGCATTTATAATGTCGGCTCCATGAATTCAAATTTTATGAACTGAGTTATGCATATAAAACCAGGGATATTCTTCAATAAAAATCTTTGCCGTGTCCAAGGCAAACTCACGGAAATCGGCTCACGTTTAGGGCATATCCTGATGCCATAGAACGTAAAATGTTTCCAAGATTTTTTATAAGGATTCCATTAACCACAGTTATTTGAGCAGAAAGGTCGTGGTACTCGAAAAATCTTCTAGCGGTATTGCCACTATTTGTATTTCCTGTTCCCTGCATTGGAATATCAACCAATAAAGCCATCTCCTTCATAAATTTATTTTGAATTTTGCTTTTCCTTTGTTCTACAATGCGTTTGTCTAGTCCGTAATCACGCTAAAGACTTTGCCGTCAATCATAATCAATTGCAATAAATTGTTGAGCCCTTAACATACATATAAAGACTAGTGGGCCTAATGTTTGAAATTTGTAATTTAATATTTTCGATTTCGTCTCGAATTAATTCCACAGATTCTTTTGCAAACATAATTTTTAGGGGTCTGCAATATCGGATTGATGATGGCCATGGATTTTTCCATAGTATCCTGCTCTCGAATTGCATTTGTAAAGATATGTTGAATGTCCCGAGCTTCCATCGCATCCCCACTTATAAAATACTGATACATCAATTTATTCATCAGCCTTAACGAACACAGAACTAAGAACCTCTGGGTGTGATCCAACATTTCTTGTAACGGAATTTCAGCACAGAATTCGCTGACTATTATGTCATCTGGTTAACATCTTCTAGCGGAGCGAAATACATCATATGTTGGATAAATGTTAGCATTTATTGCTTTTGCACCAGCTTGCTTTAGTTTATATGTTTTTTTTTGTGAAGTCGCCATCAATATACAGGGTTAACGCTTCGTCTGGAGTGTATTTTTTAATAATTTGATCAGGTTGAGGATTTTTATACCCTTGCAAAAAGGGTATATTAATTTTGGTCAGAAGTGTGCAACGCATAGAACGAAGCATCTCCGACCATACAAAGTATATAAATTAAACACTTCCTTCACTCACGGTATAAAAAAATACAATTTTTATTTAAAGTCACTTTACAATTACAACTTAATGATAACTGAAAGATTCTGACTGAGTGAATTCCGCGGAGCTAAAGCGAAGTTTTACCGGATGGTTTCGACTAAGGCTTAAGACTGATTTTCTATGATTTGATTATGTTGGATGAAGGCTTGGATAATTGACGTCGTCGCAGGCGGCGGCGTTGGCTGAGTCCAATAGTCCACTAAGAGCGTGGGACCATTCTTTGTTTACACAAGTGTTCAGGACCATTCTTTGTTTATTGCCGAAATTTGTGGGGTGATTCTGGGTATCAGGTTTGTTGTTTATCCTAACGATCGGACTGTTGCTGGGGATAGGCGATCATGCGACAAATTGGCATCTGACGATTGAGTGGGGTGACTTGTTGTTTATCCTAGCTATCGGACTGTTATTTGCGACAAATGGGCATGTGACGACTGGGTGGGGTTGACCAATGGGAATTGCTTGTGATGATGAAATAGGATCGGCCAATGGGCATGTGTTGACGGACTTGGGTTTTATGGTATAAGTACTTGACTCCTTGTTATGATAGAAGTGCTTAACTCCTCCCCCTTTAAGTGCGGACGTCCTCGGTCGCAACAACATATTGAACTGGCGCGATTGAGACTTCCATTGGTGGACCATGGTTGCCTGTTTCGTGGCTGCAGAATTTTTTGATGATGTAATATGTTATCACTGCGGCTGCCAGAAGGGTTCGAATAATCCAGCTTGACGAAGACATAATCAAGTTGTTTCTTTGGATTCTCTCCAGATTATTAGTATTATTGATGTGTAGTTCCTTGATCATTTCCTGAGATAACCTTTCACCTCTTTGCTGCTTATTTGATAGTAATTGCAACAGCGGCGGTTGAACCTCGACTTCAAAGCGTGTCTTCACAATATACCAGGAGTCTTCTATGACGACTGTCGCGTTTTCCGCTTGAATTATGAAGGTGCCTTCTAGGGTAATATTTTCTCCATTGATGTTGATGTCTCCTTGAAATTGGTTCAGCAGCAAGGTACCGGGCATTATTTCCGAATGGGATTTTACGTGCTGGTTGTTGATGACCTTACATTGTGGATTCCTTCTTTGCAAGTAGGCTCCTACACATTTACTGTTTTCTAAATTAGTCAGATCTTCCAGTTTACAGATTGTCTTACCATTATGAATATTACATTTACTCTTATTGATTAACCCGAAGTATTTCTTGTTACATTTCATGATATTCTCATAGTCTATTTCTTCTATAAATTTTTGATATTTAATTGGTATTGCAAGGATTTGTTTACAAATTTCATTAATTACTCTGGGTAGGCTAACAATATAAAGGAGTGATTTACCGTCTGAGGCTATGCTGACCTCGGCAAACTCTATTAGTTCTTCAATGTTTACAAATGTTAGACTCTCTTCTTTAATTGTGTCAATAAAATCTATTTCATCAGAGGACAGTATTAATGAGTTTACGGTATTGGCCTTAGCCCAATCAATTGCGTAAATAATATTTGTTATTTCTTCTCTTAAAAGACTCAATTTAAATTTGGTTATTTCGATTTCTTCTGTCTTATTATTATATTCGGGTTTACCTCTAATTAATATGGTATTAGTTATCTTAATTAAATCGTTTATTTTATTTTCTATTAGATTATTAATAATGACCTGCCGATTATTGTTTTCCAATTGTTCATTGATCTTATCTACCACAATCTTATGATCCTCGTGATCAGGTGTGCCCGCTAACCATTTCCAAGCCGTGCCAAGTATATCAAGCGATCTTTTGTTTCTGAATTTCATCGGCTGAAGCCTCCTTAATTCGTTCTGTATCCGAGTTATCTCGTAGGCCAAAAAAGGTTGATACGGACTAAGGTTTGATGAATTCTTAACGACTTCTTTTAGAACGGATATGGCCATTTGATATTTTTCTAATTCGATGACGTGAATGATTTTAAACGTTCCGTTCTGGCGCGCGGCTAACCCGGTTTCCAACATGACCACTCTTGACTTAGTATAGTCTAATATGGTTGTGTGACCCCAGCAAAGTGGTAACATGAGCAATCTGTCGGAAGAGGATGTTTATCAATACTTCAAGTGGTTTTTATGAACTATCCTTCCTGACCTGGTTTTAATCTTGGTATTAAGATCTTCGGCTACTATTTCTTTTTTATATCTAGACGTTAGTTTCGAGCCTAGCCGTTTATTAATCCTAACGTAGATGATTTCACCTGGATCGTAGATTTTGACGGGTTTTTTTGTTTTATTATGGTACTCTAGGTCCTTATTTTGCTTCTTTAAAATGGTTTCTGCAATCTTTTCCCTTTCAAGTGCTAATTTTTCTGGATTATGGATTAAATTTGTTACAAAAAATGCTTCTATTGGCTTTTTGTTGGTGGTACTATGGATGGTTTTATTGTATTCGTCAACGGCTTTGAATATTAGATCCTCAAATTCCATTTCGGGGTGCTCTAGCTTCAAGCATCTCATTATTTCTGTATATGTTGAATGAAATCTTTCTACTTGGCCGTTGCTAGACGAGGTATATGGTGGAGTAGTGTGGACTTGTATACCTAACTGATTATTCAAAAGAAATTTTATTGATGCAGAATTTAAAGCCTTTTCGTTATCCATCACCACGGTTTTTGTCATACCGAAGGCTATTAACAACTCACGTAAGGGTACTTTAAGATGTTCTGCTGCTTTTGAGTTTACGAGTTTAACTTGCGCGTATTTAGAAAATTTGTCTATTGCGGTTAAAATAATCTTATTTTGGGTGGAATATAAATCTATATGAATAATTTCACCTGGATATTTCGGAATAGGGGTTGGTTGTATTTCTTGGTTCGGAGGGTGTCTTTGGTATTTAGAGAGTTTGCACGTTTGGCAAGAGTTTACTATTGCTTCTATCTTTTTCTTCATACCGGGGAAAAAAATATTCAGATAAAATTTGTTTTTTATTTTCAACGGAATTTCTATGTGCTCTGAGGTGTTCTTTTATTATGATATCTTGTTGTTGGATCTGATCATGGACATCTATAGTTTGAATATGCGTGAACCTTGCCTTGTAATTCCTAAAATGCTCTGGAAATATTTCTTGGATTTTTCCCATGATACTTTCAGAAGTAAAAATACCATTAACTATTCTAGGATCCATTTTTTCTTTCAAGATGGTTACAAGATCTTCTTCGGAATAATTGCTTCTCACTATTGTATGTCTATGATATGTAGGGAACGGTATTTCAAAAGTAGTGGATTCGTTATCACCAGTGAGGATAAACAATTGGTTTTTAAAGACATTGATGGGAACTTCCATTGCTGGAATGAGTTCATGACCTGAGCTTTCATCACTATGGGCTGTAGCTGACGTACTGCTAGCATTTATGCTGGTAGGGTTTCTAGAGAGTGCGTCTGCTACCACATTTGAGCTACCCGGCTTATATTTCAACTCGTAGTTATATTCCTCCAGGTAACTTTTCCATTTCTTCAGCTTTGTGTTGTTATTTTTCGGGCTGAGAGCATAAGTGAGAGTCTGGTGGTCAGTGTAAATGATCACTTTGGATTTGCCGTATACATACATCCTTAACTTATCCAATGCCCATACTATTGCTAGCATTTCTCTTTCATTTGTAGCATAATTTTCTTCGGCCTTGGATAACGCACGGGAAAGGAATGTAATGGGTCTACCGTTCTGTTCTAGAGAAGCTCCTAATGCAAAGTTTGAAGCATCAGTGGTTAGATGGAACTCTTGTTTAAAATCAGGGTATGCTAACATCACATCTTGTGATACTAGTGCATTTTTTACTTTCTCAAAGGCATCGAGTTCGGCTTCACCGAATCGGATTTCAATCTTGCTTGAGACATTCTTTTTAGCTCTGCCATGTTCTCCTCTCAATAACGCCGTCAAGGGTCTAGCTAACTTAGCAAAATCTTTGATAAATCTTCTGTAATAACTAGCTAATCCCAGGAAGGACCTTAGTTGTTTTAGGTTCTTTGGTATGGGGAACTTTTTAATGGCTTGAATTTTCTCTGGATTGGTTTTAACTCCTTCCCTTGAGATAACTACGCCTAGGAAGTCAACACTGTGTCTTAGGAATTTGCATTTATCTACTTGGACCTTCATATTCGCTTTGGACAAGGTAGAAAATACTAGAGCTAGATGTCGGAAATGCTCTTCCTCAGATTTACTGAATATTATAATATCATCAATGTAGACATAGCAAATTTTTCCGATGAGGTCTCTCAAGATGTCATCGAGAGCTCTTTGGAATATTGATGGGGAATTTTTTAGACCAAAGGGGAGTCTTGTGAACTCATATTTCCCTCCATTTACAGAAAATGCTGTTTTTTCAATATCAGATTCCTTAAGGGAAATCTGATGAAATCCGCTCTTTAGATCAAGAACAGAGAAATACTTATTGTTGCCCAACTGCGCAACCATTTCTCCGATTTCAGGGATAGGATACTTATCCGAAACTGTAACTGCATTGAGCTTTCTGTAATCAATGACCATCCTATATTTCTTATTCCCACGGCTATCGCTCTTTTTAGGGACTATCCATACAGGGGAATTATAGGGCGACCGTGAGGGTCGTATTATACCATCTCGTAGTAATTCTTGTAGCTGGTCTTCTACTACTTCTTTGAGAGAAGCTGGGTACGGATAATGTTTGGTGTAGACTGGAGTGTCTGTTGTCGTTCGGATTTCTCCTTGGACATTAGTAGCATAAGTCAACTTCTTATTTGGGTCTGCGAAAAGCGATTCGTACTCCTCTTGGAGTGCCTTTAACCCTAGTTTCTGCTGATTGGTGAGCTCCTCTGATTCGATCGTATGGACCTGATGAGCTCGCATCTGCTTTACTTTAACAACGTGAGAGTTGTTGACAAATAATAGATCTTTCCCTATATCAATAATGGCGTTTAATTCTCTTAGTGTGTCATTACCTAGAATCCCATGGAACGGATTCAAATTAGGTAATAAGAAGAAAGTTATAGGTTTGTTGGGCTCGTTAAATAAACCCAAATGGATATGGCTGGTGATTAGAATGCTACCACTTACGGTGTTCGCGTAAAACTTGTGTTCATTTGTTTTGACGTTTTTGGCTATTTCTGGTTGGACATAGTTTTTGTTGGAGCCGGTGTCTATTAAGAAATTGTATGCGGTTCCGTCTTTGTCCCGGACAACAAAGTACGGCAAAGAGGAACACTTTAACCTAAAAAATTAACGGTGTCCTCAATTTGTGGCTGTTGAGATTCCTGTGATTGTGATTTGGTTTCCTCTTTATTCTGCGGGACTAACTCTGAGTTGTCACCTTGTGAGGTAAAATATTCCTCCTGCTGTTGATATTCACGAACCTCAGAATATGGGACTAATTCGTAAAGGTCTTCTTGGCCTTGGTAAGCAGACTGATAATCGGACATATCGGAGTAATGCTCTTCTTGAGGCGGTATGGTGATATATTGTTCACCTGACATACCGGTTTCGATATGGAATTGCCTCTGAACTTTATTTCCGGTGGACTGGTTGACTCTTTTGAGAGCAAATTGTTGTGGTGAATTAGCGTTTGGCTTGTTCATGTAGTCAACTTTTTTTGTTAGAATAGAGCCGTCGACATCCATAGGAGTTGGTGCCGGCTGAGGCTTCGGAGCAAATGGCCTCGGTGGTGCATTGAAAAACATGGGGTTTTTCGTTTGAGGAAATTTATTTTGGGGAATGAACACGTTTTGCATTGGTTTTTGATTATAAAAGTTGTTGTTATTATAAGGTTTTGGTGGAATTGCCGGTATGTATGATTGTTGAGGTTGCAAGTAATTTTTTGCATAATGCGGGGGTTTTGGTCCTACTGGTGGACGAGTGTCACGATGGCTGATATTGTTCCTAGCCCTTTTATTGTCCAACATCTCGCACAGTTGCAATGCATGCCTCAGATCTCTGGGTTGAGCTAAGCTCATTCTGTCTGATAGATCTCCGTTAAGACCTCTGATGAAGGTATCTAGAGCCCTATCTCTGACCTGTTTTGCCATGGCTTCCATAGTCTCGGGAGTGTAACCCAGTGTTTCGATTTGGTCTAGTATTAAAGACATCTGTTGGTAAACGGCGAAGTAAAATTGATGAATGGATGCGCCTTTCTGGGTCATGGTGAATAGCTGATATTCTAGAGTGCTTAAATCCCGTTTGTCTGAGTACTCAGATAACAGACATTGAGAGATTGCACCCCAATGTAAAGCAGTGCGATATACTTTCAACAGTGTCTTCGCATGGCCTGTAATTTTGCCTCGAATGGTTACCAGAATTGCAAAGTATTTGGGTGTTCCCTGAATGGGAGCATACAATTCCATCAAACGTGTGGCGGAAGCAAACCATGTTGAGAATTCTTCACGACTACCTGAGAATTTGTCAAGATTTTTTACGATATCTGGCACTTTGTCTAATTCATGCCAGTTATCCTGGACGCTAGCTGTCTGGTCCCTAAAGGGAATGTGTCCTGGCTGGGAAAAATTTAATTGTTTCACTATTTCCTGTAGCTGAGATGACAAAATTGTTTGGATAGCTACATCTAATCCTTGTATCGACAGTGCCTCTATTCTATTTACGGCTGCTGCACCTGAGGTGGATGCTGTCGGAGCATCGGAAGCTGCTGCCTGACTACCACCCTGCTGGAGGACTGCTGCTTTAACCCAGTTGTCATTAGTCATTTTGGAAAAAATATTTCGAACCAGGTTTCTTTCAAGGAAATAAGTGTTACGATATCGCGAATATTATGACGTCACGAACGATATAATGCCGCGAAAATTGGATTTTAGTTTATATTGACAAAGGTATAGCGGTATGTCCGCTAATCTTGGTGGAAATGGTTTTTTTTTTGTTTGGTACTTAAATACTTAGTTTGTGGTATTATGCAAATTTTTCAATATTAGATGATTATTCTCTTTTTTTTCAAAATTATTTCTTAAATCTTAATTTGTGGTATTATGCAAAATTTTTCAATATTAAATGATTATTCTCTTTTTTTCCAAAATTATTTCTTAAATCTTAATTTGTGGTATTATGCAAAATTTTTCAACATTAAATGATTATTCTCTTTTTTTACAAAAAAAAATTTTTTTTTAAATTTTGAATTATTTCTTTCCCTTTTTTTTTGGGATTACTTATTACTAGTTTCTTTTTCAATTTTTGATTCTTTTTTTCTTGAGTGAGAAAAAAATTTAATTAAGGATTTTATAAATATTTTAGCTTGTGTTTTTCTTTTTTTCTTTTTAAATTTAAACTTTTGGTTTTGGTTCACAAAATTTTTTCTCACTGTGTTTACACAAATTCTTTTTTCTTTTCTTGATTTTCTTTCACTTAGAATTATTTTGCTTAACTTACATTATTAATAACATCTTCGGTGCTTGTACTGATCGGCTTGTAGGAGGGCTCGATTTTCCAACGTTGAAGGTACTAACGCTCCTGGTCAAACACGTTTGGGTTATCAGTTTTCCTCTGAACGGATCTTGGAGGAAATTGCAGCGATAAATTTGACCCTGTCTGATTCTTAGTGTAGTTCAATATAGTGTTTTTATTTCGTTGACACTTTAAGGCATTTAACGCGTTTTCTCGGTCACGACCACTGATATCTTTCACTAACACTCGATCAAGTTTTATTTAGCAGGGTCCCTGCTCGGGCGCCAATTAAACACTTCCTTCACTCACGGTATAAAAAAATACAATTTTTATTTAAAGTCACTTTACAATTACAACTTAATGATAACTGAAAGATTCTGACTGAGTGAATTCCGCGGAGCTAAAGCGAAGTTTTACCGGATGGTTTCGACTAAGGCTTAAGACTGATTTTCTATGATTTGATTATGTTGGATGAAGGCTTGGATAATTGACGTCGTCGCAGGCGGCGGCGTTGGCTGAGTCCAATAGTCCACTAAGAGCGTGGGACCATTCTTTGTTTACACAAGTGTTCAGGACCATTCTTTGTTTATTGCCGAAATTTGTGGGGTGATTCTGGGTATCAGGTTTGTTGTTTATCCTAACGATCGGACTGTTGCTGGGGATAGGCGATCATGCGACAAATTGGCATCTGACGATTGAGTGGGGTGACTTGTTGTTTATCCTAGCTATCGGACTGTTATTTGAGACAGGCGATCATGCGACAAATGGGCATGTGACGACTGGGTGGGGTTGACCAATGGGAATTGCTTGTGATGATGAAATAGGATCGGCCAATGGGCATGTGTTGACGGACTTGGGTTTTATGGTATAAGTACTTGACTCCTTGTTATGATAGAAGTGCTTAACTTATATAAGACCAACTCTGTATAATTTTGTTCCTTCGGATTTCAAGTAGGCAGATGACTAGAGGGAAAAATAATTTTAAAACCGAAAAAAAAACCAAACATCATCCAAGTAGGCTGGTGTATGACCAAAAAGTGTTTACCCCAAGGCATGCCAGAAAAAAATATTAATTTAAAGTCAAGGAACCAGCAGAGAAAAATCTGAAAAACACAAACTAAAATATATATTTTCTAAAATGTTTAACCTTTTCTCAGTTTTCCGAAGCGCTGTGGAGTCAGAACCGAAACCGCGGTGGGAGTCCTTTATTGAAAAAGCTGAGGATATCCTGGAGAAATGCTGGTTCAAACTAGCACATTTTGATGGCGAGACGACTCGGTACGTATTCGGATACATATTCGTATTCGGATTCGTATTTGCCTGGATCGTCTTTGAGATATATAAGCAGTGGGTAAGTGCAAAGAGAGAGAGAGCGAGCGAGAGAGACAAGAGGGATGACACAAATTTGTTATTTGTTGCAGACAGGGAAACAAATCAACATAAGGAGGAGCTTCTGGTTCCAGATGAACCGTATGTCCGTAGTAGAACTTGACCAGAACCAGGATGCCGTATCGGCCGGAAATCAACGCACGATTTCGGCCCAGACTTCAGTGTCATTGAAGGAGAAGCACTTTTCAATGTGCGTCCACAACGATGCGCCACAGTCGGAGGAGCAGCTGGACGACACCGAATGGGAGACTTTGTCGGATCCCACAACCAAGCCGACCTTTGCTAAAATGAAGACTGATTTTGATTTCTTTGATGCGAAGGGCAAGTCGAGCAACTCCAACGACGATCAGAACTCGCGTATTCCAGTCATGGTTCGTGAGGCTACTTGCCCCAAAATAAAATTGACGAAGAAGATTAAACGTCGTTTCTATTAAGAATTCACCAGAAGCCATCATCAACATTATTATTATACCATACACCCATAGGGTGAAATGGTATATTAAAGTCGCCAAAATGTATGTAACAGGCAGAAGGAAGCTTCTCCGACCCTATAAAGTATATATATTCTTGATCAGGATGAACAGCCGAGTCGATCTAGCCATGTCCGTCTGTCCGTCCGTCCGTCCGTCCGTCCGTCCGTCCGTATGAACACGCAGATCTCGGAGACTATAAGAGCTAGAGCCACCAAATTTGGTATGTATACTCGTGTATTATGCACGCGTACAGAGTTAATTGGAATTTCGGCCACGCCCCCTTACGCCCCCAGGAATCACATAAAACTATTTTTCTTAAAAAGTATAACAGCTAGAGACATCAAATTTATTTTGTATACCCGTTTAGTTAGCGCGCAAAAACTGATTGTTCAAACTTTTTGCCACGCCCCCTTACGCCCCCAGGAATCACATAAAACTGTTTTTCTTAAAAAGTATAACAGCTAGAGACATCAAATTTGGTATGCAGATTAGCTTGATAGACGCGCAGATATTGGCTATTTAAAAATTTTGCCACGCCCACTTCCGCCCCCGCAAATTAAACAAAACTGATTTTCTCAAAAACTAACAAAGCTAAAGTCACCAAATTTAGTATGTACACTGGCTTAGTATGCGCGCAGGGTACATCTATTTTCATATTTTGCCACGCCCACTTCCGCCTCCATATTTAAGAAAAAACCGATTTTCTCCTGTAGATTTTTGACTATCGCATTCAAATTCGGCAGACTAATTATTCTTATCTATTTCTACAAAACTACCGAATTTTATTGAAATCGGACTAGAAACATGCAAAATATGCGTATGAACGTATTTTACAAAGCAGTCCACAAGGCCAGAATTGGCCGTTGGCTAGTGGCGGCGCTAGAGTGCTCGTATGTTCGTAGAGTGAGCGAGATAGCACATACTATGAAACATGTAAAAACAATTTAATAGACATACATTTGGTTTTCGAAATTTGAAATATTTGTTTCGCCTGGTGTATGGTATACCCAAGTCGACGAGTCGACTTACTTGCTTCATTTTTCTTTTCTTTTGAAATTATTTAACGTAAATTATGTATGTAATTGTGTAATTTTCATTTTACTACCCCACACATTTGGAATCCATTCAAAATTATTAATCACACTTAAGCAATGTAAAAAAATCGTAAAAAAAAAAAATGGTTAACTGAAATTAACTTGACTAACTTCAGATTTGGGTCGGAAGGAGAGAGGAGTGTGTCTACGATCGTAAGGAGTTTGATTTACTCCGAGATGACTCGAAAGATGCTCACTTCTAAGGGTTAATGTAAACAAAGGCGAAGCTAAGTAAATTATTAATCGATGTGTTAGTCTGTCGATATTTTTATACCCTTGCAAAAAGGGTATATTAATTTTGGTCAGAAGTGTGCAACGCTTGATCAGCACGACGAGACGAGTTCATATAGCCATGTCCGTCCGTCCTTTCGTCTGAATCATCGCAAACTCCCTTTAGACCGCAAGAGCTACAGAGCTGAAATTTTGTATGTGAACTTCTATATTCCCAAAAACTTAGCTATTATCATAGATAATAAGCTTAACAAAGCTGAAAAAAAAAACATAACTCCAATAGATTTGATCAAAATTGGATTACTATATCAAAAGCGATCATAAACCAACTTACGCTCATAATAATCTAAAATTCTGACAATTCTGTTAAAAAACTGGAAAAATAGCATGCTAAATGTCCCGCACTGTTGTAGCTTAAATTTAAAGGACGTTTTTTTAATGGTAACTCGACTTTTTAGTTAAATTTTTTTTTCGTTTTGACGCCTGTTTGTAAGGTAAGATTATAAGGGTATACAAACTTCGGCACGGCCGAAGTAAGCCCAGGCCGAAGTTGTTTGCTGCATTAATTGAAACACAACTGTAACATGTTTACTCAAATATATTGGTTTGTTCTCAAGCTAAAAACGGAAAACATTTGGAATTGGAAATTTTAAAATTTTTTTTCAGATTGGATGTGTATTTTTGCAAAAAAAAAAATATTAATAATTCAAATTGAGTCAGCAATAATTTTTATTTTTGAGAAAAAAAAAAAAAAAAAACGTAAGTTTTAAAATTGGCGCTCTCTGGGTAAGCCGCACTTCAGAAATAGGGGGTGAGAAATACTGGGCTAATCTTACTCTTCCCTTAGGACTATTACTCGCACCCTTAGGACTATTACTCGCACCCTTAGGACTATTACTCGCACCCTTAGGACTATTACTCGCACCCTTAGGACTATTACTCGCACCCTAAATCAGCCTTTGAAAAAAGCTAGAAATAGCTAGAAATGTTTCTTCGTAACATTTTTTTTTGTTTATTTCTCCGTGTAAACACTTTGATTGGAACCAACCATAACACTTGCGTTGTCCGTGCCGATTCCGATAAAATTCGCAAGATTTAATTTAAAGTTGTTAAGTTCATCGCAGAGGCTTTTCACGATCGTTTTTGAGTCGCCTGCCTCGAGCGGGACTAAGGATAAAAATGTGGAAACCATGACGCTGCCGATGTCTTCGCTCAGTAGCTCTATGAAGTGGGGAGGTAAAACGTGTTTGATTATGCTCGTGCACTTTGTCCTATGGAGCTTTAAAAGATTGGCATCCTGAATCTTCTCTTTGCACAGCAATCCTAAATGGTCCACAGGTTTGATCGAACAATGTGTTGCAATATACAAACACAGTCCTGCTTCTTGATCGCAAGTTTTCAATGAGATTGAAGAAACAAATGGTAGTTTGTTAGGCTGTGCAAAAGCCGCTGAAGTTGACTTGTGTTTAGCAGTCTTGGCATGTGCGTCTGAAAGTCTGAAAGCTTGGCATTAATGCTGGATTTGCAGTATTTGCAATAACATTTGCACTCATCAGCTGCATCTAAAGTCAACCAATCTTGAATAGCAGGATCTTGCAGCCATACAACACGCGGTTTTTGCTTATAAATTTTTGGCATTATTAACTTCCGCTCGCGCTTTAAAACATGTAAAATACCCTCTTAGTGATGGCATAAAACACGATTCGGTAAACTTCACACACATCGATAAGTTTGAATGCTCGTTTGGCTTATCGATGTTTTTTGCCATTCAAATGAAAAAATACTATTCCTATGAAAATGTGGCATCATAGAATAAAAATACACCAAGTTACCAGATGTTTCAAAAATATAAAGTAAAGCTAGTTTTTCTTGAAAAATAGCTATAATTCCCGCTAGCCGCTATTTCACAATTTATCCCGCATTTCCTTGTTGCAACTAGCTAAATTGGCAGCACTGCTAACGGCTTGTTTTTAATTCGTTGTTGGAGTTCAAAACTTGCGGTCGGTTGCTACGCTTCGCTACTGCTGCATAGCAAAAAAAAAAAAAAACATCAAGAATAACAAACTAAAAAAGAATAAAAAGCAAGCAAAAAAACGCTTAGCCGGCTAATACTAGTTAAATTCTTGCTTCAATTTTTTTTCTCTCTTGTGTGTGTTTGTGTGCAAGGAAAGTGCTGAAAATGTTTTAATTGCAAATTGCACCTGTGTTGCGGTATTTCGGTAACTTTTTTTTGTTTTGTTTCTTGTTGCGATGTGCAGTGAGGCCTGAAGCTAAAAAAGCCAAGCCAGAAAAGTGTAAAGTGCAAGCGACAGCAGAGCCAACGGCAAGAATTTCGCGATTTTTTTTTTTTTTCTCGTTTTTTGTTTATGTTTTTCTTTTTTATTTGACTGCCGCGCTCCAATTGCAAAATTTGTAAAACTTCTTCATTTTGGACTAACAATCCGACGAACATCGCCCGCTAAGACCGCCTCCACACCACAAATGAGGTAAAGAAAACAATAAAAGAAGGAAAACACAAAAATACATACCTACGTATGTATGTATGTGTGTATGTACATATACATATATGTTTGTGCATTATTACAAAAAAAGTCGAGAATGTAATTCGATGCTTTTGTTTAGTTATTTGTAACCAGAAGTTGCCCCTGACAGCCCCCCAAACAAAAAATGAAGTAAGTAAGTCGACTTGCCGACTTGGGTATACCATACCACCAGGTGAAACAAATATTTCAAATTTCGAAAATTAAATGTAAACAAGTATATAAACCAAATTTGATGTCTTTACCTGTTATACTTTTTAAGAAAAACAGCTTTATGTAAAATTCCAATTAACTCTATATATGTATTTACATAATACAGGAGTATACATACCAAATTTGGTGGCTCTAGCTCTTATAGCCTCCGAGATCTGCGTGTTCATACAGACGGACGGACGGACAGACGGACATGGCTAGATCGACTCGGCTGTTGATCCTGATCAAGAATAGATATACTTTATAGGGTCGGAAAAGCTTCCTTCTGCTTGTTACATACATTTTAGCGACTTTAATATACCATTTTACCCTATGGGTGTATGGTATAAAAACTAAGCCGCTTAACGGGCGACACAAATTTGAAAATTCGAAATTGAATCGATATTTTCAAAATAACGCCGTTAATTGCGGCCTTCACGTAAAGAAAAAAATTAAATGGGTTGTCATCATGTCAGAGGAGAGCGAGAGAGGGGGTTCTGTTTAGCTGTGGGTTAATAAGTTCAGCAAAAGGAATTTATCAAATCTGAAATCACTTGGAGAACGATTATTGGAAAGTATCTCAGTCTCAATCACCCACCCAGAAGAAAGTTCTGTCAGACAGCAGCAGCCGCCAGATGAGAGTCGCTTGCATACTTTCCCCACAACTGACTGATCAACTGATTGATTGACTGATTGATCAGCGAACAAAACGGGAACGGGACATCTCATAGATGAGAAAGGGGAAAGAGAAGTGAAGAGAAGGCTTATGCAATCCCAGCTATGCCAACATTCCCCACAAGCAATTTGGACATTCGAGATACTCACACACCTGGCCAGCGGCTGCAGCAACAGCAGCAAACGGAGACTTTCGAATACGGCTGCTTGGCTTGGGTAGGCTTGTGGGCCAATCGGTTAATTGCATTTCCTGGCCAAAAGACCAGGCCAAGCCAAGCCAGCCAATCCAGCCTCGTCATTGTCATTATAATCATCAGTATTATCGTCATCATCATCATCATTGCCAGCATCTTTTTGGCGTTAATTGTGTTTTAATTACCTTTGGACAGTAACAACAACAACAAATGCACATGCAAATTGCAAATTACGATTGGCGAATTGCAAAATGCAAAATGCCAATTCACCTAGCGCGTATCTCGTAGATACACAAAAATTGAATTTATAAGACTGCCCCCTGAGGCTCATAGGCATAGGCTCCGGCACAGTCACAGACACGGGCACTGGTTCCTTTTTATTGTTGTTGTTGTTGTTGTTCTTTTTTTTTTTTTTTTTTTTTTTTTTTACTTGCTGTAATTCAAAACGGTCGAAGCTAAAGTCGAGTTACTTCGCCACCTCAGATGGCATTTTTATTTGCATCTCTCTTCCACTCATCAGACGGAGACTGGTTGGCATTTGTAGGGAATAAACGAACCGAACCGATCGACCGACCAAACAACCAACCAGCGAGCTAGTTTTCATGCAACAACAACAAACGATATTTGCCGCCAAACGACTAGGCAAATTAAAATATAGGATATCAATTTGGGTAGCATCAGCCATCCAATCCTTTGATCCATTCAAGATGTGTGGAGACACGGCATGAATGAAATCTCATCGAATGCAGAACGCATCAAGGCAGATAAGTAAATTATGTATTTAGAAATGTGAGCTCAATCAATCTGTGTAAAAATTGTACAGGGTATACACTCGATTCGTTGTTTTTTGATTAGTGCTTTGTTTACTTTTGATTTTTAGTTTTTTGATCTAGAATTAAGAAATCGCATTTCGTAGGATTCGAGTGATTCAAACTTGCAGACTGTCTCTTCTTTTTCTTTTCCGTGTCGGAGGGGGATGGAAGAGTCAGGAGGATAGTTGCAGATGAGAAGGATGTGTATAACTTTCGCTGTATAAGAAGCGAACGAATAAAAGAAGATTTCTCATGTTGCAGCTGGTCACCGACCGCGCCCAAGCAGCAACAGCAACGGCAACGGCAATCCAGTTTGGTCATGCGCAGCCATTGTGCGCCCCAGACCGCGTGCCACCAACTCTCCGCTTTGCCACAAGTTGCAAGTTGCAAGTTGCCAGTTGGTTGCCTGCGGTATGGCAGCTGCGCCGCCAGCTGTGCCAGCTGCTAATGCTAATGTTGTTGTTGCTGCTGGAGCTTGGGGACAAGGCAAAAGACTTAAGCAAGAAACTTACACTTGGCCATTGCCGCATATAATGGGGAATTGAAGGGTTTTTTCAGGTTGGTTTGGTTTTCGGTTATGGGAGTGCAGGGCACTTCAATTAAAAAACTAACAGCAAACATCAATTTATGCAAAACAATTCAATTCGGTCATTTACCTTGCTGGGCCAAAACCAACAGCAACAACAACAGACAGAAACAAAAAAAATTGTTTTGTGTCACGCCTCGAATCCAGCAACAGCAACCACAATAAAAATCGTTGAGCGTTTCACACGGCACTGCGGCAAACTATGCGGCATGCCGCAGTGCTTTGTTGGCGGGTGGAAGCAGCAGCAGCATCATCATCATCAGCAGCAGCAGCAGCTGCTTCAGCAGGTGTGTGGGAATCTTTTGCAAATAGCAAAAGTTCAATAGCAGCCACACAGTAGTGTGGCAAGTATCTAAAGTATTGAGAAAATACTAGAAAGAAACGAATTCATATTACTATAAATTATACGACAAAGACTTCTAACGTATCTTCTTGAACACATATTGTTATTATTACTTGCTGGAGCACTGAGAGTGGGCGGCAGTGACTGTGTTTATGTCTTTGTTGCTGTCAATTTGGATAACTTACGCAATCTGCGGGCAACCATCAGCCGTCATCATGTGTGCTCAGAGGAGCATCTTCCCCATTTCATCTCATTTGATTGCATAAGTCAGCAACTCTAATTGGATGGGAAGGTGAAAGCGACGTTATCCATCCAACCAACCAACATTCACATCCCCAGGCTTCTCAATTGCAGTCGCAGGCTCATCCTTTGACCAAACATTGTTAATGTTCTGCAATTAAAATGAGGCAGAAGTAAAAGTGCAGACGATGCCACCGCCACCGCAGCATCAGCTTTCTCCAGACAGACAAGGAAAGGAGCAGCCAGCTGCAGCCGCATCTTCTCTCTTCCTTGCGACAGGCGACAGCCAACATCGTTGGGCGCTTTGGCTCATTGGCATTTGGTATTTTATGGAGTTTGCCTGCACATAATCGTGATGTGCTTTGCTGTGAGCGCGCATCCTCCTCTATCTATCTGTACAATGTTGCCAATGCCGTTACCGATGCCGATGCCTCTGTCTGGGCTGCTGTCTAGTAGTGGTGCTGCTGGTGGTGGCATAACCCACGTTGACATTGAATGCAAGGAAAAAAAAAAAAACAAATACAGACAGCAGACAGTAGAAATTTCACCAGAAAAATGCTTTTTGCCGGCAAAGATTATCGACAATTTGTCACGTTAGTTTGCCTGTCTGCCTGCCAGTTGGATCGGTTCGACTGGATCGTTTCGCTGGTTGCCATTGCTTACCGTTTGCCGTTTGCCAGGCCATTCAACGGAAGTAAGCGCATCATTTTCAGTTTGCAGGTGCGGATCCTCGTGGCCACGTGTCTCCTTCAGCAACGCCACCACCCGCCACCCCCACGCCAATCTCCGACTTATACCCACTCCACTACAATCCACTCCATCCCATTTCATTGCATTTGGCAAATTTTCTCTTTTCTCATTCACTTATTTATTGTAATTTCCTTTACATGCACAGATGAAATTCAAATATTTAAATTAACCAACAATACGTGCAAATATTTCATGTTCAGTTGTGCTTGTTGTTGTTGTTGCTGCTGCTGCTGATGTTTGTATTTAATGTCTTTACACGTGAGCTGCTTGTTTCGCTTCTTCTTTGTCGTCTGTTGTTTTTTTGTTACTCATAATTAAAACAAGAAATCGCATTAAAACTGGGCTAAGAGGCGAAGGCAAGGGACTGAGGCAGGAGGATCAGCAAATGAAAAACAAAAGACTTAGGCAACGAACTGGCAAACTGACTCTGCAGCTTGGATAGATGGTATATATACAACGTATATAAACATACAAATCTAAACTGCGAAAAAGAATTAAAAATAATACCACGGCAAATAATTTAGATTTTTAATATTTTTCCTTAGTTCTTATTTCTATTATTAGATCCGGCTGAGAAGGTAAAGATTCCGATATAAGCTTTTCAGTTTCGAATGCAGTTACCAAGTACAATTCTTTAAATAAAAGGAAAACGGACTTATTAAACGGACTTTACAAGACTTCAACTTGATTCATTTCTGTGCGATTTCAAAGCGAGAAATCTTGATTTCATGCCTGAGAATTTTTACACCCAGAATGTATATTTTTCAAAGCTTTTTTAGCATTTTGAAATATGACAAATTGTGTAAATTTACTCAAATATTGCAGAATGGTTATCCCCCAACGTTTGATGGCAATTTTGTCCGGGTCCTTCTTTTAAGACATATATGCTGAATAGTTATTTCTCAAGCGACAACAAAGAGTGAGGACAATTCAAATTGCATTAATTATAATTGATAATTATCAATAATTAATCATTGATCGATTGCATAAAAGTTACACATATTGGCACTTAATTAAAAAGAACCATAAATAAAGAGATTCGTAATAAATTCAATGCAATGTGGATATAAATTCAATTATGAGTACTTATTGTTAGATAAGAGCCTGAAAGGATTCCTTGGGGGAGTCCGACTTTTTAGCTCTATTTAGAAAGTCTTCGAAATTTGATAGATCCAATCTCTGATTGACAGCAAAGTTATACAGTCGACACTCGTTAATTCGAAATTCAAGAAAATTATCGAGTGTTTTCATAATTTGAATTAATGAATCTTTGAAAGGAATTCATTTATACGGGCTTGTTTTCAGTAACTTTTAGGCTAAAGTGCCTGAAATTGTGTTTCATTAGTTTCATTTTGTAGCCAAAGACTTGGTAAGTTAGGTTTTTGTTACCTTAAATGTCCTGACATATCGTAATCTTTATCGTTGCTCTTTCCATTCGTATCTGATCCTGAATACTTGAATATGGTCAGAAAAGCTAACACAGCTAATGTCGATTACTAGCAACATTAATGGTTCTTCATCAACCAAAATTATTTGCGAATTGTCCTCATCGATTTGGTTCGTCTTCAAAATTTAAACAGAGAGTCGACTGCACTTTGATGCAGCCCCTCCAATAAATATTTATGCCTCACTACGTCCATGTCCAACAGCGACAAACTCCTTCATCATCCATCATGGGCATTAGCTGTATCACGATGAAGGACACAGAAAGCAATTACAAAATCAAATGATAGATGATGTCTGATCTATCTGTATGAGTGAGTGTATTTCACTCGCCATGTGTGTGTGTGTGTGTGTGACTACTTTCTTCTTAGACCAGTTAATAATAACAATAACAATAATCATGATAATTCGGGTTTTTCTTTTATACTTTGGCAGTTACAATTAAGTTTCGAAAACACAAAAATAAAAGATACCCGCAAAACGAAAGCCAAAATCTTTGACGGCCTTTCACCTGCAACAGCCACAACTGCTCTCCATTGCGGCCTGACCCGGCAATTAGTTCTAATGAGTTGACTGTGGCAGAGTTACTTCCTGTCACGCCCAGTTTCCTCCTCCTCCCGCCTCCCCCCGTTTACAAATCACTCTTCTTGCTGTTGACACTTCGGTTGGTCGGTTTCCGTTTGGACTCGACTCAAAAGCTGCTTGCGCACTCTTTTAATTGAAAAAAGCACACACACACAGTGGGAAGAATAGACTTGGAGCATACCCAGTGAATTGGCTTAACTGCATGGCCAACTTGTTTCTCGCTTTCGACCAAATCATGGGTACATATATGCCCAACTTCAAAACCATGTTCGTCCAAGGGGTAACAACAATTGCTGCTGCCGCTGGACTTGGATTTGCCTTGGCCTAGCCATGGCTGATGATTTTAATTTACATCTACAACAAACAAACCAAAACAACAACAACAGCAACGAAATTTCCATAGAAGTCGTTAAAAACAATTTGGCAAAAAAAAACACACACACACAACAGAAAGAAATTGCAAGAAGAAAACCAACAAGAAAAAAACACAGTGGAAAAATGTTGTTCAAGAAGAGTATCTTAAAGATGGAACTCTCGAGTATGACTAGAGGAAGTCTCCACAATAATTCTCAACCTAAAGCACAGATTGTCTATAGAGTATCAGCTTAGTCGGTTTCAACAATTTTAACTACTATCTTCTTACTGCAAGTGTTGGTCATCTTAGACTTTCTCTGACTGTTGCTGCGTATGATAATTTTTATTTGTCTGTTTGAATCTTGTCCAGCATCATCAGACATCCAGTTCAATCCCCCCTCCTCACACCTCCCACTACCACCACTTTTTTTCGTATGCAGCGAGATTATGTTTACAAGCATCAATCAACAAGATCACGTAGCTTTTTTATACATACATGTAGATGTATATATATATTTTTTTGTTTCTTTTCTGTCTGTTGTTTCACTACTACTTCATGTGCGTGACATGAGCATTAAGTGTATACATATTAACACCGATTCTGTTGCTGTTTCTTAAGCTTTAAATTGATAAGCACGCAGCATTTTGTATTTCTGGGTTGGGCCAAGAAGTTTCACTTACATTGAACTGGTCATGTCTGTCTATATGCATGTGGGTAGGTAGAAATTAGATCAACATCGCGGCGAAAGTACACATTAACGAAACGAATTTCAAGAAACTTCCTAATCTAATTAAAGACATCTGCTCCAAGAAATCTCATTCTAAAGACATCTTAGGAAATTAATTTAAAAGTGTGTTTTGTTTTGGCATTGAGGATACTGTCTAGAGCTTGCATATCGTCTTGTCTATTCATTTGGCTCGTAACGAAATCACCTCCCAAGTTTCCCCTCTCAAATGCTAAGCTCTTTGAATGGATGCTGTGATGGGTAAGGACCTCAAGGACTCGCCAGCAATCATTACCAACAAAAAGACGCATACATATTGGGCGAAAGCTCTACAGAAAGTGTAAAACTGTTGCTGACAGTGCACTCTGACAGATTTTACAATAAAGACTGACTTAGTATATATGATCGTGGTATGATAGACAGAAAATATTTGCTTTTTTTTTTGCGATCCATCCTAAAAGGACTATAAGCAAAGAAGACTCTGGTCTAAATGACAGGTCAAGTGGGTGACTTCTTTTCAGACGTCCGTTTCTAGCCTGGAGAGGTACCAGTCGGAACATCTCCGGATCTCGCACTTAATTGCCGGGATGTTAAGGTCTCTGTGGATAACTGAGTTGTATGCCATAAGTCCATACAGAATGGACTTGTAGAGCAGAAATTTGTTCCACGTGCTGAGCTTAGATCTCCTGCAGAGTAACCACTGCATTTTGTGGACTTTTAAGTTTAGCTGACTTCTCTTGACCTTGATGTGAGCTTTCCAAGTTAGGCGCCTGTCAAGGGTAAGGCCTAGGTATATACTTTACCTTATCCACAATCAGGAGAAGCGTAAGGCTGACGGATATATGCTGCGCTGCGACCTTTCCGTATTGACTAAGACATTCCATCTGAGTGTAACCAAAACAAATCCCTTTTTGAAGGACAAAACAAGTTTTATTTGAGTTCTCATATGTTCAAACTTAACGCATTGAATTGATTATATTTTTGAATATTCAGAATATAAATTTGAATCTAATGCATGTTTAGGGTATTCCAAGTGATTTCATTCCAATTCCATTTCGATTGCAAAATAATTCTTATAAGTTGATGTTTGGACTGATATTATCCACTAATAAATGGAATTCTTCGTAACACATTACAGATTAATACAAAAATATTAAACAGCCGCAAATTGGAAATTACATTTGATTACACAAAATCAAAGGCAAATAGAGAAATGGTGTCAAATCCGAAAACGAAAATTTGAAATCGGAAACGAGAACAAGTCTAAAACACAAAAATCTATTTGATGTTTTCGTTAACTATGTAGTACCTTATTTTGAGTATATTTATCTTTAAAAACATTTAATATTTAGTCGGAATTGGTTCAATGTTTGAATTGCTTGATATGTTATAAATATGATGAGAAGACATTATTGAACTAGGTAAGCAGATTTTTACTAAATTCATGCGCACTGTAATAATATTTATTATAGAATTTATATTTTTGGACTTTTCGAATGTACCCCGAAACTCTAAAACGAGCTTCAGTGAGGTTCTCTTGTGCACCTCCCTTCCTCACCGACCGAAGCTCATGTCATTTTTTTGTTTGTCATATTCCGCATCGTTTGATTATAAATGATGCTTTTGATTATGGATTAATCAAATGGATAAATCATTTCCAATTCTTTCGCCATCATTCGCTCAATCAGTTAGTCGGTTAGTCAATCTTTTGCAATCTGAACTCCAACACAAAAAAAGGTAATTGCTACCTTTTTGTTTTGGGGCAGACACAAATTACATGAATGCCCCATGTTCGCTTATATCTTTCCATTTTGTGACCCAAAAGTCATGTTGAACTTTTCTCTTCTGCCCTTCCTCTCTCTCTCTCTCTCTCACTCTTCGCGAACGCAAAGAAAAACAAAAACAAATTATGAAATATTTTCGTTTTAATCTTTTTTTATTTTTTTGCTATTGCCGCTGTCAATTGGCCCCGCTTTTGGGGCCAATTCAAATACAATAAATGATTTATGCGGCAACATGAACAGTTAATAATAAATTGATGTTGGCTCAGCTAGTTGAATCAAAGTGCATAATGAGCATGCAGATAGATGTTGGGCTTTGAAAAGCAAAACGAAGAAAAAAAACATAATTTCAATAATAAATTTCTATAATTAACTTCTTTTGCTGTTTTGTTGTTGTTGTTGTTGTTGTTACTGTTAGTGTTGTTGCTGCTGGTGCAAGTGAAGCGTAGAATTACGTGAAAAAGTGAAATTATGCGGCATCAAGAGTAACAATTTGATGTTGCAGGTTGCCAGTTGATCGCTGATTGCTGCTGCTGTTGTTTTTGTTGTTGGTTGTTGTTGGCTGATGGCTGGCAGTGGTGCGTGAAAGCAGCAAAAAGCGACAACGAAGACGATAGCAACAACTGTTGCTGGTAGGCAATGCGTGTGACCCAATTTCAAAATTCAATTGCAAGTTCAAGTTGGGCTTTTGTTTTTGTTTTCGTTTTCGATTTCGATTTCTTCCATGAATTCTTTCACAGACTGACACGCCCCTTGGCTGACTACAGTTCGAAAGTGGACACTTATGAATCATTTTCTTCTTTTCAGTCTCGCCTGAACTGTTCCCTGGCCATCTTCATTATGATGATGATGATGATGACGACAGCAACAACTTCGGCATCCGCATCTCAAATGGCATCAGGGCACTTGACCGACTGCAGCAGCATGCAGGGCTCGAGCACAAGCTCGGCATCCAGCGATGTAATGACCCTGACCACAACAGCGGCCTCCTCTTGGTGTGCCATTCCAGCCAGCTCTCGTCTGCGGGTGCTGCGCCTGGTGCGTCCGCATCAACGGCGATTGCTGGTGGTCCCGGAGCATAATGCCACCTTTGGCTTTGCTGTACGCGGCGGAAAAGAGCACGGCACTGGATTCTTTGTCTCTCATGTGGAGCATGGAGGCGAAGCTCAATTGAAAGGTCTAAGGGTAAGAGGCTAAGTGCATTATGTGCTGGAAAAACGGAGTTAAAAAGGTTTTCCTTTCCTTTACCAGATTGGCGATCAAATTCTGCGCATCAATGGCTTTCGACTTGATGATGCCGTCCATAAGGAGTTTATTCAATTGGTTGCCAGTCAGGATCGCGTCACATTGAAAGTGCGAGGTGTGGGAATGCTGCCAGTCAAAGAGTAAGTAAAACCCCATTCCCACCTGAATTCCATTCCAACGAATACGAATCCTAATTTTTTCAAAAGTCAACCTGAGGAGCGGCTATCGTGGAGCGTGGTCAAGTTGGGCAGCGTTAGTGGAACGCCCTCGGAAAGCTCCTTTAAAACGGAACGACGCACAGCGAGCCGAGACATCAGTGTAGTCCTCCATGTGGCTCCGCGAACAAAACTTGGCCTGGGCATTTGCAAGGGTCCCGAATGGAAGCCGGGCATCTTTGTCCAGTTCACCAAAGAGCGAAGTGTGGCCCGAGAGGCTGGCCTCAGGCCAGGCGATCAGATCCTCAGCGTGAACAGCATAGATTTCTCCGATGTGCTCTTTAGCGAGGCGGTGGCCGTAATGAAGAGTTCCAGCAAGTTGGATATGGTTGTAAGGACAGCGGCTGGCTGTGATCTATTTCCAGGCGAGTCGAGTGGTTACAACAGTTCGGCCAGCTCAGTTACAGGAGATCAGAGCCCATGCTGGGCGGATGCCAAGTCGAAGCGTCTAACAGCCGTGCACGAGGAACCCACACACACCGGCTCTTCTCGGCACTGGGCGGCGTCCAATAACAACAACAACAGCAACAACAAAGGCGTTGAGGTGCACAAGCAAATGAACAAGACGATTATCAAATTGTCGGAGAATGGAACGTCCATCAACAACACCTACATAGCCAGCTCCAAAGCGAACTCAATAGTCGAACAATCGGCCCCATCGTCAAGAAGTGGTGGCCCAACGAAATGCCATCAGCAGAAGCTAGGGGCTCCTCCACCAGCACCACCTCCAGCAATGTATAAAACCGAGGCCGAGTCATCTTCAATGGGAGGTGGTGCTGATGGTGGTTGTGGTGCTGGTGGTGGTGTCGGAAGCAGCAGCAGCCTTTCTAGTGCCATAAACGAAGAGCTCAAGAAACGCAAAGAGGTAAGAAAAGAAAAGAACACACGCACACACTACTAATTGGCCTCTCTTACAGAAGCAACAATATCAGCAACAACATCTGCGCAATCGAGATGAAGATCGTCAGCAACAGCAGAGACCGCAACCGCACAATGGTAACCACCGGAGCAATGGCAACAGCAACGCGGCTAGTATTGCTCAAGTGTCGCCCAAGCAGAGAACGACAATTGCTGGCGTCGCTACCAACAATTCCACTGGCAGCGAACGCATCAGCAATGGACCAATCGGTGGCGGTGGAGGCGGGGGGTGGGGATCAGCATAGCGCTCTGATGGATGAATTCAAGCGAGCACACCAGCGTATGTTCAGGAACGGGTTCCATGAGAGCGAGCACAAGGTGAGCAGCCAGCAATTGTTGCATCTAAAGTTGCAACACTTCAACAGCAACGGCAGCAACAACACAAACAACAACAACTTGTCCGTCTCGACGGCTACTTGCAAAGGTCAAGAGAGTTGTTGTGGACTACACTTGTTGTTGCTGCCGTCGATGTCGTTGTCGTTGTCGATGTCGATGTTGTTACTTAACGAACTCTAGAGTGCCTTATGGTCACATATTAGAGAGGGAAACCCATTCGATATCGGCGCCTTTTGCAGTCCCTATCTTGAGAGAGAATTGCACGAGATAAGCCATTAATTATTATTAGTATAATTCGCAAGAAATTAATCTGTTAGTGTTTGTTTTTTTTTTTGTCTTGAACCCTAATTTCCGAGAATCGCATCGTATAGTCAAAAGAGTAGAACTAATCGTAGATCCCCTGATAGCCAGCCAGCAGATGGAAATATCCGTCTCGCTATTGGGCAATCTTATGCGATGACTCACTCATTCACTCTCCACTTTAACATTTCTAGTCCAGAACATAGAAGGCGGGGAGAGAATTGACAAAAAACAATAGCATTAACCGGAGCGGGGGGAAATTCATATAATAATAAAAGTAAAGCAAATAGAGGCGAGTGCGAATACAAGTACGACGCGTACTCCTCAATGGCCCTTATCTAATCACTGTGCAGCGGGCGAATTGTGTGCGACCGACAAACCGAGAGTGTGTTGAGTGGCGTCCAGTCTTGTTAGCAGCCTGCCTTTGAACAGATTGATTTGATTTTGGGTGTGAACTCACGGGGAAACGTTATGAGTTTGCTGCGTACCAAGAATGGACATGATATGCCCACCATGCGACCAGTTACCATTGGTCGTCCATTGGTGACCATGTCCACATATGAGGTATCGACGAGGACACTTCTCACAGCGATGATTGAATACTAATCTCCCTCTCTCTCTCCCTCTCTTTCACTTGTATAGGAGCGTGGGGAGACACTAAAGCGGACCTCAATTATGCCTGATGATACCTGCTATCGGAATAGCACCAACAATGGCACCACAAACAATAACAATGGCAACAATAATCGCATATCGCTGATGAATGGTGGCAACAGCAACAACAACAACAGCAACAAGAAAAATGCAATTGAAATTGGAAATGGTATCAATGGAAGCAATATCAATGGAACGCCAGAGCTACCACCACCGGTAAGCAAACAATGATTGGATGAACTAATCAACATTGCTTACGGATCGGAAATTAATCCACACAACTATGTAAAATCTATAAATTTGATGGAGCACTCATCCAACTCCCACACGCACCCCCCAAAAGAATGCACAATTTATTAAAAGTATTTATTTTCGTATATTTATTTGCAGCCGCCACAATTTGCCAATCCCCAGCAGTCATTATATAAGCAATTACCTACACAAAAGCAGCAGCAGCCGCAGCAGCAGCAACAGCAACAGAAACAGCTGCAACTCAAACTAAATGGTAACATCGCCGCCGCCTCCAACACTTCTACAAGTGGCCAGCCCACAAAAATTAAACAGCCATCCTCGCCCATGCGTAGTGCTAGCATAAATGTTGGTGGTTTTCGACCTCCAGCAACGCCTCAGCCCGACTACGATGCCGTGCAACTGCGTGGCAACACAAATCAGCCTCAACATCAGCAGCAGCAGCAACAACGTCGCACCCTTCGACTGGGCACAGTTACCATTGGAGAATATGGAGATCAGCGTGCCAAGCGCAACACTCTTCGTAAAATGAACTCCATCAATGGGAATAGTTCAAATGCCACCACGCCCACAAGTCCATCTGCCTCAGCATCAGCCTCAGCCTCATCGAATGGCATATTAAAGAATGGGAATCGTAGCAGTGCCAGCTTTAGCAGCACTCGTCAACCGCATACAGAAAAATCCATCAAGTTTGGCAACTGAGAAAAGAATCAAAAATAAAATCCTTGTGCAATAAGAGGGGACCTGCTGCAGGAGCAGAATCAGGTGGTGCAGATCGATGCCTCCCACTTCTGATAGTTAGTACAAAACGCGGGCAGCAGCAGATTCACACATACATACATATTTTCACTCTCTTCCTCCACTTGTTTCTGTTTTCCCCTTTTTTTTGTGTTTTTTTTTTTTTGTTTCTGCAAATTTATTAATTCATTAGTTGCTATTATTTAATATATATATTATATAATTGTATACTGTAAATTACTTTATTACATAAATATACATACAAATACATATACAAACAAACGAGCCAACATACTTGTCTATGTACCTACTTCTATCTACTTATATCTATGTTCTTGTATGGCAAATATCTGAGCAACACACTAATAAAAACAAACCAAAAAAAACGAAAATACAAAAAAAGCGAAAACAAAAGGCAGCTAACATCATCAACTGATAAGGCCAAATAAATGAAAAATATTTAGCCGCTTGCGTCAGCTGCCTTTGCCTTTGCCATTTCCGATGCCTTTTGCTTTTGCCTTTGTCTATGCCTTTTACCCACAATTAGTTAGACAGGCCGCAAATCCCAATTACATTTCAACCATAAAGATATCACTCACACGTGTATCTCTGTGTGTGTGTGTGCCTTATATTGATATTGATTGATCTTTTTTTATAAAAACAGAATCTATAAATTTTAAGCAAATTTGCGACAGTTTTAATTAGACGCAAACGCCTAGCCAAGAATCGTAAATCTATACAAATCACTTTCAATGAATGAATGGATGGGCGGGCGGGTGCCTCGGTGGGTGAGCGTACTAGTGGACGTGGGTGTGGTTAGTATTTGAGTAATTATATCAACTAGAGGGTCAGTCATGTCTACACCAGGACACAAACATACATTGCTCGTACTCATTATCTGTTTTTTAGTAGGTACATATTATATCTAAGCAAATATATATTAATGGCTAATTGAGACATCAAAATTGAGTAATATACCCATTTTAGAACCGATAAGCCATATTATTTGCAGTGATATTTTCTTTAACTTTGCCCTGTGAGAGTACTTAACATTTCAAATATCAAATATGCGAGGTGTATTCGAAAAGCTTTTGAATTTAAAAAACCCAGAAACCTGTTTTACCAATCTGAGTGTGTTATTTTAGTAACAAGTGAGAGTAACTAGCCTTCTAAATTTTTCACTAATAAACTACAATTCTTATTCGGATTCAGGACCTTTGGGTTATTCGAAAAGGGCTCTACTAGTTTTGGGCATAACATTTGGCTTTAGAGGATTTTAAGGATATTCTAAATATCCGATTGCGACCAAATACAGCTTAGCTTTTTTGGAAATTTTAACAAGTCAAAGAACTATTTTACAAATTTCTTGTCAAAGATTGGCAGAATTACAGATTAACTAACTTTTTGAGAATTTATAAGAATTCTTTAAAATAATCTCTGCTTATTTTATGTTGATTCTTGCTACCTTATTTCAAAATGTTATTTCTCAGTTGAATCGCATTTAGCACATTTTGAAACAAGATCAAAGGGCTAACTTCGACCGCGTCAAACTTGCAACTTTTTTGGTAACTCTTTCCTTACCTATTAGCCATCAATGTGGAAGAACGTTTTATCTAAAAAGGCTTATGTTTGCGAAAGAGTGGCCTACAATCTTAGCGTAGAAAATAATAAAGATATATATCAAAGTCCCTGTTTTCCACCGATCGTTCCTATGGGAGCTATATGATATAGTCACGCGCTCTTTATCAAATTCGGCACAGTCGTTTATAGGCGTAAGAAACTGTATAATAGCACAGATAATAACGAAGTTATTGAGGAAAGTCACTGTTCGTGACTTTGGCGTTTGTATGGGAGCTATATGATATAGTCGTCCGATCCGGCTGAATCCGAGATACACAAGCTTACATGCAAAATTTCAGCTCTGTAGCTCTTAGGGTCTAGGAGGAGTTTGCGTTGATCCAGACGGACGGACAGACATGGCTATTTGAACTCGTCTCGTCGTGCTGATCAAGCGTTGCACACTTGTGACCAAAATTAATATACCCTTTTTGCAAAGGTATAAAAATATCGACAGACTAACACATCGATTAATAATTTACTTAGCTTTGCTTTTGTTTTTATAAATATACATATATTTTCATACCCTTGCAAAAAGGGTATATTAATTTTGGTCAGAAATGTGCAACGCATAGAAGAAAGCATTTCCGACCATACAAAGTATATATATTCTTGATCAGAGTCACCGTTTTTCGCCGTAATCCTATGGGTGCTATAAGATATAGTCACCCAATCTTGATCAAATTTGGCACAGTCGTTTATAGGCGTAATAAACTGTATAATATTAAGTTTCACGATAATAGCACAGAAAATAACAAAGTTATTGAGGAAAGTCACTGTTCGTGACTTTGGCGTTTGTATGGGAGCTATATGATATAGTCGTCCGATCCGATACAAGCCTACGTGCAAAATTTCAGCTCTGTAGCTCTTACGGTCTAGGAGGAGTTTGCGTTGATCCAGATGGACGGACGGACGGACATTGCTATTTGAATTCGTCTCATCGTCCTGATCAAGAATATATATACTTTGTTTGGTCGGAGATGCTTCGTTCTATGCGTTGCACACTTCTGACCAAAATTAATATACAATTTTTGCAAGGGTATAAAAATATGAAGCCGGTTTTTGGAAAAATTAACAAGCATATACGAAAGTAAGACACGCATTTTAAACCTTTTTTTAATAAGGCAAGACTAAGAATTCAGAAAGTTAAGCGGTTCAAAGGATATATTGACAAATTCAAGAGTATAACCGACTTTAGGAAAAAGGTGAACTTTGTAAGGAATGAAAATGTATTTTGATGGTTCTATATTTTAGCCTAATTGTAAGACTGTATTCCTGCAAATATTCTTCCGACTTCAACATTTTTGAAACATTTGAACTTTATTTCAAGTTGACCTTAATTGAGATTTGAATGCAAGCTATAAGCCCCCATTTCAATAAATAAGGTAAAACATGAATTTCGAAGACTTTATGTTATAGACTTAGATATTGTCATAATTTTTCTAGATAATTGTTTATGTATTTAAACATTTGAACATTTCTTTAAAAGCTTGATTCACACGCTTATTTTTTGAAAAATGATTTCAGATATATTTTCACATCAGCTAACAAGGCGATTTGGTCAGTAGATTTTCAATGGATTTTTAGTGTTTTCTGGTTGATTTGACTGGCGAAATAGTTGACAATTTGTGTTTTTTGGAATAGTATTATTGCAGTAGGCTCTTTTTCCAGCATTCAAAAATTTAAAAATACTCTACTGATTTGAAATCCTAGTTAGCTGCGACTTTTATTTCACTCATCAAAGATTTGCCCTTCAAGCAATCGACTAAAACTTCTCATAAGATTTCTAGCAGTTGCCGGAGAAAGATCCTAGTGAGACAAAAATAAATAAAAATTATTTAACAAGAAAAAAAAAAAGGAAACTAAAACCAAACCCGGAAAACTGTAAAGAAAGTTGAAAATGAGCAATCGTATTGTTAATGTGGTCAATCTGTCTCTAGGTAAGTAAGAACAAATGGTAAGAAACTCTTCCACACATGATTTGACCGATAATGCATCGCAGACGAATATTACGAGCGCCATGTAAGACCGATGAACAAACGCAGGAGGGCTGGACATGGACCCTATCCCACGCATGAACAATTGGTTCGTCACTATCATCGAACGCATTTTTTCGGAGCTGCTTATCCGGAGCAGCGCCAGCGTCTGCTGAATCAGCGGGCTCTGGTGGGCATGGACAACTGGTACGAACATGCTGAGCCGCTAGAGGAGCAACGGGCCAAGTTGATCAAGCTGGAGGAGCGCAAAAGGAAGTTCGCTAAGTTCGAGGAAGACCAGAAGGCCAAGGTGATGAAGAGTGAGAAGAAGCAGACGACCGTAAAGCCAAAAGACGTCCAAGCCAAGGAACGGTTGGTCATTCGCACCTGTGAGATGAAGAGAAACGATCAGTTCAGACCTAAGTCCAAGGAGACGGCCCGCGAGAAGGAGCCGATAACTAACGATGGCAAGGCGACGGACACTAAAGCCGAAGTTCCCGAACCCTTAATTTTAAAAATCGGAGATGAAATTCTCTACGACGAAGCCTACAAGAATGATCCTCTGTGGATGCAGCATGTCGATTTCAATTATACCTATTAAAAAGGCAGTTGATTTTATAATCCAACACTAACAACAACAATAACAAACAGAGGAATTAATTATTGGAGTGCAAAAGTAAAAGTGGGCGGCGTTGGCGGCGGCTAAGCTAAAAGATTGCACAATCTTCGCTGGTCGCTAAGAGAGGGGGAGTTATGGAGTGTGTGGGGTAAATGAGGTGCATGGAGTGGGGAGTTAGGGAAGTTCAAAACAAGCAAATCTTGTTGGGAATTGACCAACTGACTGAGTAAACTGAGTACACACACACACACACACACAACAGGCAGACAAACGGGTGATGTCAGAGACATCTGATTTTGGTTTCCTTCCTCATTGTTGCGACAGCTGTCGCGATGGCAACATTTGTTGAGAGCAACAAGTTGCCAAGACACTGAGATAGCTAACGGCATTTGTCATGGTAAGTGGTAACAGAAGATACATAGGCCCAAGCAAAGTTAATGCTGTTGCACATATGTATGTACATATGTATGTATTTGGCAGGCATCGCATTGCTGACGTCACGGGGGTATGCTCACCCGAATGGTATCTTTTTGCTATTGTGCCATGCCTTACATATTATCTGCCAATACTTATGACGTTGAAGTTGGCCCAAGGGGGTGGCGGAATTAATAGGAATGGACCCCTGTCCATATGCGGTAAGGGGCTGGTGTAGTGGGTCAGGTTTGGGAAACTGGCTGATTGCGTTTTTCTCTCTTGTTGTTCTTGTTGTTGTTATTGTCATTAATGAATGTGCGAGTGTGTGTGTGTGTGTGTGTGAGTGTGTGGCTATGTGCAATGCATATTAGAGGAGAAGGCACTGGCAAATTGTCGGCAACTTAAAATACATACATACATATATGAGGTTAGGTTAGTTAACTTAACTACATATATTCATTTCGTTAATTGTCACATTTGAGTGACAAACGAAATTTAGGTTGAAAGATTAGGTTAGGGCCTTTTCAACTAAAACAAATAATGAAAATCAGTTGAAATACTTTTATTTGTTTCCCACCTAAACTAATTTTAGCCAGCTCTAGGCAGAGCATTCGTCCGTCGTTTTCAGTTGCCAAATAAATACATAAATACATATGTATGCACATACCTACATATGTATACCACACCGTGGCTAAGTAATGGCAAAAATAAAACATACAACGAATACACGCTCCATAGTCCATATAACCAAAACCCCAAACCTTTTCCCCGTCTGCGGTCTCGAGTCTCCAGGCCAAGCACTGGCAGTGAGAGTATGTGTCAATGGCCACAATGGCGAGCTGACGGGTTAAACCAATAAAATCGTTGCGCAGACGCGGCATTCAGTTGAAATTCGGACTTGGTAGCGCACAGACTAGTTCGGACCTAGTTGGTAGGAGTCAGTCAGAGAGTCAGACACTGGTAAAAAGTTTGGTTTCATAAGCGGCAATCAAGATCAAGATGATGATGATGATGAGCATTTGCCCCGGCTTTCTGCTAATGTTGCTGATGCAGTCCTCGGGCATTGGAGGCCTGCCCATAGCACCCACAACCCTTGATGGAGCCACTCCCATCGATGCCCAGGTATCGGCTGCCGATTTTGGAGCACTCGACGCATTTGCCGAAGATGCTGCTGAAAGTGAATCGGCATCACAAACGGAAACAGCTGCCGCCAGTCAATCTGGCTTCAAGGTGACAAAAAACAATCAAAACAAGTAATCGAACGGAGTGAAAATAATCATAAGTTTAACCACTTTGTAGATCTCTTTGTTGCCCGCCCCGGACAAGACGGCGGAATCGGTGAATCTGGAACATGAGGCCATACCCTCCAAAGTGCTTAGTCTCTATGATAATAGCCAGAAGAAGTTGACGGATGTTGTGCAAGTGAGTTCTCTTTGTTTCCCCATCCAATTAATGTTGCTCATTCGATTGTCCGTATCCGTTCCGTTTTTCGTGCCGGAAACTAAAGCCGGCTCCCATTTTGGATAGCATCAGTGAGCATGAGAAATATGGCAACAATGGCGACATGTTCGATGGCATTTCCCGTACAATTGTCAATGGTTACGAGGCATTTTCCAATATTCTCAACACATTCATACAGGTGAGTTGCAAGAGCTTCGATATGAGCTAGACACTTGGTAAACTCACCCATACCAGACGGTTGTGCTCATCTTGAGTTTTGTGTAATTGTTGTTCGATCCAAAGTCAATATTTTGGCTTTTATTGCACCATTAAGCCAAGTTTTGTTACCTTGCGATGAGGTGACAATTAAAATCTCTCTCTTATGCAATTTGCCGTGTCTCTCGGCAAGGTCGATCTCCAATTTAAACATCTCTCGCTCTCTCCTCATTACTTGCTCTCTATTTCTCTCTTCATTTCTCTCTTTCTCTACCCTCTTTCTCTCTCTCTCTCTCTCTCTCTCTCTCTCTCTGGTTGGCAGAAACCCAAAGAGTTGGCTCGCAGCTTTTCGAAGGGCATTACGGCCCAATTGGACATTATAGGCGGCAAACTGGTGGGGCTTTAAATGTGGCAACATGAAATAACGGTATTTGTGTTCGCTTTTTTGTTTACTTTTCCGTCTTCTTTTTTCTCTCACTCTCTGTCCCTTTGTAATCATTTTTTATTGTTTTCTTTTCTATTTCATTTGTATTTTTAATAAATAATTTAATTTATTGTTTGTAACTTAAAACGAAATGTTTTGTAATTTGTTTATTTTCTTGTTGCTGTTTAGGAATGTGATAAGTTAGCAATAAAATAATAATAATAATAATAATTATAATAATAATGATAATATTTTTAACTACATCTTCTCTTTTTGCTTTGCGGGCAGTTGCTGTTATAATTTTTGTTTTTTGAATACTAAATTGCAGACATATAAATAAATATAGTAAATATATCTTATATAATAGATAGATAATATTATGTCTGAGTTACATGAAAGAGAACTCGATGCTTCAGAAGGAGCGGTGACATATGGGAGAACGTTGACCTTTCACGTTGTTTTCTATATCCTTGCAGGGGATATCAATATCGATGGACCCATTGTCCGTCTGTTTAAATCAGTTCCATGAACTCGGTTTAAGAGTAATTGGAATCAAACCTTGTATTTGTGCTATTTATTATCATAGATAGGTTGAGTTTTCGAATTAGCCCGATCATACGACTATAACATACAGTTGCCAGTAGAACAATCGATAGACAAAGTGTTCTGGGTTGCGTTTTCATAGCAAACTTCGTGCAGATTGGACTACATACAGAAAGAGAACATTAATTTTAAATGAGAATACTAAAATCATCAATGTCAAGACATAAAACCACAATCTGGTTGGTTGAGAACTGCATGGATATAGAATCTTTGGCATAGCCAAAGTTTGTCTGATTATTTGTTTTCTCTTTCGATATAAATATATATTTGTAATTGATTCTTCAAGGCCCCCCAAACCCATTCACACGGGTTAATTGAGTATTATTTTGGGTGGTGGGAAAGAGGGCGGGGGCCTTCTCTAGTCACTAATAGGAGCACATCACAATATGGACAATACACCACTAACTAAGAGTTTAGCCTTAGGTTAGCCTCCGTTCGTTTCTGAAGCTGACCTAAGTTTTTGTATATGTTTTTTAGATATTTTTTTCTTAATTTTCCTCCTACCACAAACAAATAAACAAAACACAAAAAAAAAAAAAAAAAATTAAATATTTTCCATTAAATTAATTTTTGGCACATTTCGCAGAGACAGAGAAAGAAAGGCGGAAGACCCGGGTAAACAATTGTTTTTGTTTTTGTGGTTGCTTTGAGATTCCTGAGATCTCTAGAGTCTCGTTCAGTCCTCCCAACTGCTGGTACGTGTCTGCGGATCAATTGATGGCGAATACGATTTGTATGTATCGGAGGCTCGTTTATGCTTCACCGTGCAGAAGAGCAGCATGGAGGTGATTAGTCCGAAAAGCTGTACAAATGCAATACCAAGGCCAATGGCTCCGACCACATTCAGTTGACCGTTAAACCAGTTTTGCAACGAATGGGCACATCCCTTGTCCCACCACAACGATGGATTCTCCGATCTATAGATGGAAAGTACCATTTAAGAGAGAGGGAGAGTAAAAGAGCTCAAAGAGATTCAAGAGCTTACCTGCCACAGTCCATACGCAACAGACCATCGCCTGAGCCTTCGGTCAAGAGCTGACGCTGATCGTACAATGTGCGGCAACACGATTCGGGCACCCAACGTTTGCCACTCCACGATTGTATGTCATACCAGTCCTCATAGGAGGAGACACCACAGCACTCGAACTGATTTTTCCAAAAAACATGCAGAGATGATAGAAGGTACACACAGATTTGGTGCAATCCGCAATTTCACTTACCGACTGCTGAACGTTATCCCAAATCGCTGCCACTGAGGGTGCCACCAGCGAGCCACGATCACTGGCATTGTAATGCCTCTCAATGCCAAAGCGCAGCTCATTGGCCAAAGTGCGTCCCAAGCCGCCGCGGAAGAGAAAGGCAATGGAACCAACGAGAAACTCGCTCATGAATAGCATCACAATCAGCATAAAGTACTGCAGAAGAAGAAAAAGAGAGTCGGGGACAGTAACGGTAACGGGGACGGTGGGATGTAAGTAGACAGGAAACTCCATCATCCATCAGAGTACACTTACCAACACAAGCAGGCAACGAGATTGAACCCAGGCGCCACAGCAACCAAAGAAACTCACCACAAAGCCAATGCCGCCGATGCACATGAAAATCGTGTCCGCACTGAGGCCGGCATGTTGGGGCAGGAGTGTGGCATAGCCCTCGTAGCTAAGGCGCAGCCAGAGACCGGCTCCAAGGAAGGCGCAGCTGCACAGCTGTGGAATGAGAAGCAGAGTTATCCCACGTGTCAAAATCTCTCCACCAATTCAAATATATTCACAACTGCTAGAAAATTGACCCCGAAATTCGACTGTCAGCATGTAAAATGATGAAAAAAATACTCCTAAAAGTATGCTATTCATTTTTTCAGCCTTTACTGATTGTGAAGTAGGTGAAAATTTTGCAGATCGTACCTTGCTTCTGTCCTTAAGTCTAGTGTGGGGCATTTCACAGACGAATTTAAGGTCGTTTTGTTAGCTTACTTGGTTCATGAATAATTCAAGCTACTCTAACATCATTCTGTCCTGACCAGGCGACGAAGCAACAGCAACAACAGCAATGGCAAAAGGGTTCCAGGGGAAAACGGAGAATGGAGTATGGAGGAAATGACAATGGGTTAGTGTTGGGATGCGTTGTCATTGCTTGTTGCTTCCGCTGCAGACAGAGGAGATGGGAATGGAGACGAGGGTGGAGACGAAGACAAAGCGACAAAAGTCTGTCGGCAAAGTTCTTGATGTTTGCATTGATTGGCTGTTGCTGCATATCCGCCGTTGGTTTGGTATCTGAGATCCAGGTATCTTCAGTCTCCCTTCCCTAACCCACCGCTTCTCCGTTTTGGTGGCAACTTACCCAGAGTATAATGTTGAGCCAGCAAAAGGTGCGACGTATGCATGTATAGCCGGCGTTGCCCATTTCGTATTTTGTGTTTGGTGGTGTCCGTCCGTAAGGGGTCCGTATCGGGTGGAGGGAGGGGTGGCGTAGTAGGTTGAGCTGCAAAGAAATGGGAAACAGACTGAGCATAAATCAAGAGCACGCAGCGCTGCATTCATTAGATACATTTGTATCTATTAAATGAGCGACCTCATTGTGTGTGTGTGTGTGTGTGTGTGTGTGTGAATTTGTATATGAATAAAACTAAAAATTCATAAATTTTTAACATAAATTTCGCTGTTCCATTTGGCATTTCCCTTTTGTAACTAAAGTGCCCATCCATCCATCCATCCATCCACCCACTCAATGGATACCCCAGCAGGGGTTGTTTTTGTTTGTTTGATATCTGTATATATATATGTATATGTATATATGCAAAGCAATTGCAGCTGTTGCATATAATATCATATATACGATATATGTACATACATACATATCTGCAAATTATATAGAAACAAACAAACCATCTAGTAATGAAATGTAAAATTGTATTACATATTGTGAAATTCCCTTGCCACTCAAATTACACAAATAGCATCAATTTGGCAAATGTTTCTCTTGATCCAGTTTCAGCTGGTATAGGTCTGACAATGAGTGTGCGAGTGTGTGTGTATATATCTTGGTAGGTCATTCTAAAATGACCTTACTTGGCCTGTCAGAAAACAAGATTGAAATTTATAATGGTAGCAAGAGGAAAAACTCTCTTCTTAAGACCAACAAGTCTTGAACAATCTTATGAAACTTGTGAAATTTACATACACAACTTTCATAGCACATAACTGAGTACCCACATAACTGATGTATGTACATACACATGTATATACATACATAAAAAGAGTATATATATGTATATGCTAATTATGACATGTTGTCTAAACAATCAACATCAACAGGTTTTTCCATCCATGCTGCATCCCATACAATACAATTTTTGTTGTTGTTTTTTTCGGATGGGAACATATTTTATGGTCATACGAATACGAAAAGTCAAACAATACTCTGAGCTCAGTCAGACAAAAGAACAGATTTCAATATATTATTTATGAGGAAACCTAAGACGTCAAAACGTAGCGTAACGTAAGCCCAGACTTCAAATGATATAAGTTTGGACAAGTCCAACGTTAGACGTAAATATCAATGCAGACGAACATACGACTTTCAATGCCTAATAAGCCTGATATCTAGGACTTGAAGATCCTTGAGATTAAATAGGTTGCAAGTTCTATCTTGATTTCGATCGAGATTCCTCGATTTCAAACTCAGTTTCCTTAGAGATTAGGGGAATAGAAGAACTAGAAGTGAACTTGAGAATCCACGCGACAAACACATGCTGGAACATCATCTTGACGATCCTCTCATAATCCAAGCCGTAGTTCATTTAGTCAGCATATTAAATCTCATTTTGTAGGAATGTGGAAAGAGTTAAATTGAAAAAAAAGCAAAACTATTATAATGAAATAGTGCAAATAATAAGCGAGCTTAGCTCTTGGGCATGGGGGTGAATGGGGGCATATTCTGGGCCACCATAAGGGGGAGGCACTTGCTCGGCACTCGCTCGCGTTGCCGTCGCGATCGTTCCAAGTGCGAACAATTGCAAAGTACAGCAAAGCGTAGCAAGCGCAACTATAGTCCGCTTATTTTCCAATTTAACTCAATAACGCGGCTGGGCTTAATGCCATTTGACGCTGCAAATTTTGCGATTAACCCCCCCCCGTGTGCCCCCCACCCCAGGCATCAGGCATCACCACATACATATGTATGTATGTATGTAGATATACTCCCTTTCCCTGCTGGGCATTTATCATAATTCGAGTCACTGGGCTCTGACTTTGCTGTTGGGCCTGGGCGGATGTTTGGCGAGAGTGATTTATGCCATGGAAATTGTCCACATTTTTTTCATTTCGTCTGTTTTTATGGCATTCCCATTTCATAATGGAGCTCTGGCTCCGGAGATCATTTTACAGCAGAAAAACAAATCCAACTACAACAAAAAAGATAAGTACTAATGGCAGAGGCAGAAGAAAAGATATCAAAACAATTTTCATTGCCACATTTTGCGGACCAGCAAACCAGCTCCAACTCCAGCTTGAGTCCGGCTTTGCCAAGTCGACGACATTTGGCCAAAAACAAAACACAAAAAACTGCTTCAAAGATTTTCACTATCGACTCTCGAGTAGAAGAGATGGCAACGTGAAAATGATGGTGAAAATAAAACTACAGATAAACTAGGCTCTAAAACGGGTTCTTAGAATGTAATCAAGATTCGGCCAACAAGTTCCTCTCAACTAGCAAGAGTTTTTCGATCCTTTTAAGAATGATAAAAGTATACATAAAATACATAGAGTTAAATTTCATGTGTTCATTTGTTTGATGAAACCTCTAATTAATACTAATTAATCGGATCTTTTCGAATAGTTCGAATAGGTTGCCTAGGTCAAAAAGTGCTATAAATCAGAGTTGCCAGATTGTGGAAATCGAAAGTTTCCGGGAATCTTCCATTATCCTCTTATTCAGTTAAAGGAAACTAGGTTTAGTTGTTTGTTTTCGATAATAACTGTGCAAGTTCTGGGTTTAGTTAGTTACGTGAATAAATTCAAACGATATTTGGTCAATCATTTGGTTCGTGACTCACGTTCTCATACAATTGGAATAGTTGATATTGAGACTCTTTACCATTTGACTAGCCAACCTCTTAAGTTTATTTGCTGAAAACTGTCCAAAGTTTTTCTCTTTTTTTTTCATTGTTGGCTTTTCCTTTGCCTCCCCACAGGCCCCCCTCCTAGCCAAAAGGTGCAACAGACTCGAGCCAATCTGTAATCTGTGGTGTTCCCCGTTGGTGTTCCTTTCGTGGCCCATTGCCGTCTTGTCGTTTTTGTTTGCGAATTACTTTGGATTGTTTGTTGTTGTTGTTGGATCTTAGAATAGGACTTTGTTTAGTTTTTCAATATTTACTTTTGCTGGTATTTGATCTCGTTAAATCTCACTCAATCCGCACTCTTTACTGGACTGGACACGGTCAAACAAAAACAAAACAAAAACAAATCAGAGGATATAGTTTCGTAATGCCGCCTATAGATATCTATAGGTTTCGATATGAACACTACACCACATATGTATGTCTGTGCATATGTACATACATACATATGTTTGGGTGTATATATTTTATTTAATTTTTCTTTTTTGTGGTTTTCCACATTTATTTTTACAACAAATTGGTTGGTTGGTTTTTTCTTCAGTTCAGTTCGTTCGGTTTTTATTTGTTTTCTGGTGTGTGCTTGATTCTAATTTCTAATTTATTGTCTCGTCGCGTGATTCTATGCGCTCGTTGCGGCTGTTCAAAATCAACTGACAATTCTTCGCACTGCCGTTTTAAAAATAGTCAAGAAGACGCGACGCGGGAGCCAGCGCCAATCCGAACGAAGCCCCAAAAAACCCGAACTACCAAACGAACGCACTCACGAAGAGCTTTGTGGGGTAAATGCAATGGAACTGAACGGTTGTTCAGTGGCCATAGACTAAGTCGGTGTGTGGGGAGGGTGGAGGATGTTGGTTGGGGGGGGAACGGAGGTTCTGAAGACGAAATGGTGACAATTGCAACCTCCATTCCTCTCTCTCTCCCTGTTTCCATCGCTCACTCTGCTTCATGAATGAGATTTATATGTTTAGATTTCAGTGTCACGTTTTGATCCACATTTAACACAACAAGAAAAAAATAAATAAAACGAAAAGTCTAAAAGAATAAATAACAACAACAAGAACAACACGATCAGCTGGCTGCTTGTCTGGAATGGGGGGAAAAATGAACGTGTATAAAAACCATCACTCATACGCAATGTTGTCTGCAATGTCACACACACACACACACAGTCTATCTGCATTAAATTGCACTAAAGGTGGCTCAATGATAAATGTTTAAATAAATAAACAGTTTCTTATAGTCAATGGTGGCTTGAAGGCTCCATGTCCTTCAAAGGTCCAAAAGCTAATAATTTCTTGACCATTTTAGTAAATCTTCTGAAATTCACATTATCCTTTAAGTCATATATTTCTAAACATCGTGCACAACTACCAACAACTAACTGATTCGACAGAAGATTGGTATTAACATCTTAAACAATTGTGAATTTGTTCATTGATTTTCCACACCGATCATCAACCTTTTAAATAATTGGCCTTAAGATGACTGCTCCGACTGTTCTTCCGGCATGTCTTCAGCAATTTTCTTCTTTCCAAATGATTTCTTGCATTTTCGTACAGGCAGAAAAACCGACCCCATACAATATGTCTATGGGCAATTCCGGGGTCACTCACACGACTTTTGCAAACAGAACATATAGTTTTGTTTGTGAAATAAATCGAAGAAAATCGAAATCTTTCCAGTTCATCACAAATAACTTTTTAAAGTATTTTTAGAGAACTAGCTATCGGAAAAACAAATTTAGGGCCTCCTGTTTTCTGTTATCTTCACAAAAGATCTTTAGACATGGCTTCAGACATCATCAGCAAACTCTGCAAATCCATATGGGCCTTATCCTTTTTTTAAAAAGGATTCTTCTGGGTCCACGTAAGCTTCCATATGTCAAGTTCTCGCGTTGAGTTGGTCATTCTATTGAGATGATGTACAGTAAATATGGTGGGCATCTGTAACGGTTAAGTATATATGTATGTACATATGTTCTCTATCGGCACGACGAGATAAGTTCAAATAGCCATGTTTGTCTGTCCGTCCATCCGACCGTCCGTAAAGCTAAAGGGTTGAAATTTTGCATGAAGGCTTGTATATACTGCACAGTTTATATATCTCGGTTCAGCCGGATCGGATTACTGTATCATATAGATCCCAACTGTGACTTTTCTCAATAACTTTGTTAATTTCTGAGGCATTTTCATAGCAATTGATGTTTGTTTTTTCGTATCCCTATTAGGATATAACTAAATCATTTGGCTCCCATAGGATCGATCGGTCGAAAACAGTGACTTTTATTAATAACTGATTGTATACCTTTGTATTGTAAGAAAAAGTTTTAGGTCTACTAAAACTAAGATAAACTGTATACTACAAATTTTCGCCACAGGATCCAATTTTGAATCGAACAACTTAATTTTGTATGTATTTTTTGTTCTTCCTGGTTGGCCTTTTTCGACGATTTTCGTCGTTATATCCGAAAGACGTACTAATCGGAGGCCCTTTCATATAAGTTTGCATTGGGACCAATCAATCACTCTTTGAACTTTAGTCACTATAACCGGACGGACGTTATAAGCGGAGTCGCTATGGCCGGATTCAAGTGTATATCCATATTGTAAAATCTATTTATCAAGTGTTTTGTTTGAATTCATCTATTACACAGGCCGACATGATTTTTGCTGACGTTAACTTGAGAGGTGTTTCTAACTAATTCAGGTGCATTCGGTGCATACTTGGTTTTTGTTCATCACGTCCAGATTTTGTGAAATCTGAAGATCTGAGGTTGGAAAATAGGCATTAAACAAAAATTTTCTACTTTCTTAACAGATTTTAAAATCTGTGTAAGAAAACTAGTTCTTGTTTGCACATATAACTAATAAACAATATGTTACACGCAACAGAGTTTCATAATTCTAAAATTAAAAAGCAGACAATACTTGGAATCCCTATAGCATACTTTTTGGTTGAAATTTTACTCATTATAGAACTATATCCAGAGTGTAAGATATTATCCATTATAACAATGAATTAACTCTTTGATATTTTGTAAATTTCTGTTAATTCAAGCCTAATATATTAATAGGATAAAATAATAATGTTTTTAGTACAATATTATGCCTATATCATGCAATAATATATTGCAAATCCTGACGTGATGGAGAAAAACTAAGTACAGGGCCGTGATCAGCACCCCCCAATTACTATTACCTATTGAACTTCAAACACTTTTTCATGACCTCAAAAATGGCTTGTGTTATTATCTCCCCCTTCTTACCTTTCGGGTTCAACATCTCTATTGGGGATTTTATGCATTACAAAGCTCGAGATTTCGTTTTTTTATCGAAACCAATGCAAATAATTGAGTCATCAAAAATGAAAGCGATTTAACATTGACGAATTTGTACTGGAAACAACAAGTGCAAAAGAATTGATCCCGATTGTATGCGGGAATCATGAAAAAGTAACCCGCCTGGAAATTGTGATTCAACTGTAAGCCACACAAATGTATAGGAAATGAGAATGGGAGAGAATGGGAGAATAGCTTTTCTTTCACTCCTTTGGATACATTGCTTGATCTCGTCTAGACTCTAGAGTTGTGAGTGCTGTTCGCATGCAGAGCTTCATAATGGATAGTCATTGGAGAGTCAGCGGAGAGCTCATGTCTTACTCAGCCATAATTTGTCGCATGTCGTTGCATAAAAGAAAGTGAAAACCAGGTAAAAGAGTCGTTGCCCTTTGACTACTTTTATATTAAAGAAAAAAAAAATCCATTTCTTTATTTAACTTAAAACAAACTATAAAAAACACAAACATACATACATATGAATGCAAAGCGAAAAGAAAAAACAGAAGAGAGGTAGCGACTTAATCACTAATATCATTCGATATAATGCAAATGATATCGAACTTAGTCTGCATCAGTTTCATTTCTCCTTACGCAACTTCTGGCTAGACAATTCGATGGCATCCAGCCAGAGTTTTAGCTCGGTGGGCATCTCTGGCATTTGCTTGGCCTCTGGATACTTATTAAGAATATCGAGGACATTGCAATTGGTGATCGATTGCTTTGACATGGCGATGGCGCGCACGAAACCATCCGAGAGGGTAACAAATTGTTGTTCCAAATAGATGGCCTTTTCGTCCCACCAAATGAGCTTCGTCTGAATCTTATACGGATGGAAAATGGGTATGGTGCGACGGTACCGGACACTGCTGGCCCCTTGGACGGCACCTCCGCGTTGCTCCCGTATACGCTCATAGAGACCGGTCAGAGCGTAGAAGTGGAAACGGGCAAAGTCCAGTTCACGCAAGTAGCGGGCATTGTTCATATGCCGGATGAATATGTCCACATCCTGGGAAGTGCACAGGCCATAGATGGTGGTGGTGTCGGTGACTTTGCGTTTTCGCTGAAACAGCTTGCCGGCAAACACGGTGAATACACAGCGAATGAAGTAGTTTACATCCCAGATCACATAGAGGATCAGTAAAAGCACCAGCCACGACATTATCTCACTGCTCTCTCTTCCTCGCTCGCTCTGTCTGTCTCTCTAGCAAGTCTGTAATGATTAGTTACTACATATGTTAACTGTGTGTCTGAGGTGAAAAAGAAAGACTCTTCGCGCATAGAGAAAGTCGATGTTTCATGATTTATGAACCATGATCACTCCCCATGAGTGCCAAGTCCAATCTTAAGTTTTGGATGTCAATATATGCATTGAACCCGGCTGCTTAGCCCCCACCAGACTATACAACTTTAGTGATACTTACTTCAGTATTGGGATTCTGATGAAGCACTCTACGCAGTGGGAGCAACCGATCGCCAGGCCGGACAAGTTACAACTGAAACAAAGGCCGATACCGAAAGAAAGCTGCAGCCACTTTTGAAACTCACCAGACAACAACAGCGCGAGAGCGAGAGCGAGAGAGTGAAAAGTGAGATAGAGAGAGGGAGTGCGATCGAGAGCGATTATCCACATTCGATTTCGATTTCGTTTGCTATTCGTTTTCGTTAATTATTAACAAATTCCCCTATTTCGCACCATTACCTTTTGTAATATAAGTTTGCCTCTTGCCAAACAAATATTAGTAACTAAAACAAAACAAAGACTACAGTATAAAGGTAGGCAAATTGATTTGAGCTCTGATCCAGTCATAAAAACTGCAATCATACGCTTAAAATTCTATTGAATGGCATCAAAGTCGTCAGGGGTCACATACATGTGAATTCAGCAGACAGAAAGAGGTAGAGAATGAGAGAGAGGGTTGAGACTGACGGAAGTGCCAACAGATTTGTAGGCAAATTTTCCCAGCAGCTGGCAAATGGCCCAAGTCCGAATCGCCGTTGTAGAGTGCAATTATTAGAACATGACAATGGAATTTTTAATAAGACGAAGTCTAAATGAAAAATATTCTTATCAAGTAAAAGGGTAAGCCAATTAAACAGAGCTCCTATCTAAAGTGATTACCATAGATTCTAAAAATAACCAATTAGAGCAAAATTGATACCATATTGGTGGTCATAAGCCCCTTAAAGTATGCAATGTGAATTAAACTTTTTTAAATCAATAAACAAATTTTTGGAAAGCCCATAAAATGTGTATACATTATTTTCAATCTAATGGATATTTCAAAACTTATTGTGCTAAAAAAAGGTCATTGATTGTCTATTGCATATTTTAGGGGGCAAATTTCACCCATTTTACATTCACTTGAGTACTGATTAGATTTTATCAAACGACCGAATAAATAAATATTCTAACGAATGCATAGCATACTTTTAGGCACCTGCCCGCCCTTAATTGTAAATTCAAACACATTTCCATTGATCATCATTGCCATTTTCTATACATACAGAAGACTAAGCACAAGTTTTTATCTTTTTTGTTTTTAGTATTATGACTAAGCTTCTTGTAATCCTATATACACAAACATTGGACTACCATATGACGGGGAATGTGAAAGGATCTGGGGAAGGGGGTTTGGAGGGCTGACGAGTAGACGAGGAACTTGGAACTTGCCTAGGGCCATTTTACATACATAGGTAGATATCTTACAGTTAGTTAAACACTTGACACAGACACACACACTTACACACAGATAAACAACTTTGCACATTTCACACACACAGACTCACACAAAAACTGAAATGAGTAAGAAATAGTAACAAAAATATCAAGAGTAGGATTAAGTGGTGGGTCCCCAGGTCAGCAGCCGCTGCGTAGATTCTTGCTGGACATATCATTGTATTCAATCCACTTGCCCAGCTCTGGAGGCAGTGGCGGCTTCAGCTTTACTGTGGAAAAGACCTGTTGCGGCTGTTGCAGCTGCTGACTGTGGGCATGACCATTTTCGGCATGAGAGGGTTCCATGGCGGGATTAGTAATCCCACCTGGCTGTTGACTAGTCGGTGAACTTAAAGGCACCGGCAGAGGCGTTGTTACTGATGCCCGAGAGGATGTAGCAGCATTCAAGAGGGCGGACATGACCGTCTCCATGGAGACGTCGATTACACGTTGCCGGCAAATGGCTATGCAATGGACAAACTTATCCGAGGGCCGAACAAAACGATGTTCCATGAACAGGGACTGCTCGTCCCAGTAGATAATCTACGGAAGTAGAGAAGTAATTAGCTAAATAACTGGGCATGGCAGGATATTATGATGACTCACTCTCGATACTATATTGAACCGATGAAAGGGTCGTATGAAGCGACGATATCGTATCGTTGCTGCTCCCTGAAACACTGAGCCACCCAATCCTGTAATGGTTCTATACAATTTGGTTCGCTCATAGAAATCCACACGGGCGAAGTCCAGCTCACGAAAGTAACGGGCATTGTTCATGTGATAGAGCAATGTGTCCACATCGTTGCTGAGGCACAAACCTAGAGCGAAACCAAAACAGAAAACACAAAAAGGTGGTTAATTGGGCGGGAGGAGGGTTAGGCCTGGTTGGGCTTAGCGGCGACTTGCACAATCAACATCACCTTGTCCAGGGCTAGGGCTAGGGCTAGGGCCAGGGTCTCAATTGGAACCCGGCCAAGTTGAAGGTAAAGCTTTACGTAACTTCTTGACCATATTGACCAAATTCTCTTACCATTCACCGTGGTGGAGTCCAGTATGTGGCAGCGTCGCTTCACAAAACGTGCCAGGACCACACAAAGGCACATGCGCAGGAAGTAGTGCAACTCCAGGAGTCCATAGAGCACCACTATAACCAGCAGGCAACTGAGTACGACATAGCACAATTCTTCCATACTCGCAAGGAATACAATATACAATTTTGTATTTCGGGTTAGCTAGGGGTGGCGGAGGCGGGGGGTGGGGGCTGGGATACCACCTAGGAAGCCAGTCAAGTGCCTCTTGTCTTATCTATCTATATATGTATCTATGGATTGTGCGGCGGGGAGTGCTAGTTGTCGCGGGTGGGTGGGTTACTTCGTTACGTTTCGTTTGCGATTTGCTTTTGACTTGTTATCCTGACCTAAGCCTTGATGCTGCTGTTGCTGTCGCTGTAGCTGTCGCCTTTGCTTCTTATGGAAATTAGGTCATACTCCTGACATATTCTGGCACTCTAGTCACCCACACACACCCATCAGGTGATTTTATTGACAAATTGAAATGGAATTGTCAAATGTTTGATAATTACGCCTATCAAGGGCTCCTGGCCGAGGATATAGTATGTATGTACGAGTTGCGCGTGTGTGTGTTCCTGGACGCACAGACACGGACGCTTCTCTAGCTTCAATGTGAACCGAAAACTTTAGTTAGTTCGTTTTATTTTCGTAGGCTTATTTTTTTTCGTTAACAGGAAAAACAACTCAAATTTTTCACTTGACAAAATACAAAAACAAAACAAAACAAATCAACTAAAAAACCGAAAAACAACAACCGAAAGGAAAAGTGAGTGTTTAATATTTTATTATTATTTATTTATTATTTTTTTGGTTTTTGAATATACGACGCGCCTACCGCAGCGACAAACAGCGCACTGAGAAACGTATTTTTTTGGCCACAGCCAAAACCAAATGCTGCTGCGGGTTCGGTTTGGCATGGCCTGGCCTAGCATTGGCGTCTCCGACGCCTTCGTTCGTCTCCGTTTTCCGTTCTCCGTCCTCCATTCGCCATTCGCCATCATCATCATCATCATCATCATCATCATCATCATCATCATCATCATCATCATCATCATCATCATCATCATCATCAGCAGCAACAACAACAACGTGCGACATCGGTCTCGGTCTTGGCCAATGTGCCTGCGCACTGAGCGAAGTTCGACGGTCGATGTGCTCTTGGTCTTGCTCTTCTCCACAGCTGACGTCCTCTTGGACGGCGGTTAAGCTCACGTGTATGGGGTGAAGATTGGATTTTGTTTAGTTTTTGAGCTTTTTAAGGGTTGATTGAGAACCTAACCTGTTGCCATAAGCTCAGAGAGAAGAAAAAGCTTGTTAACCCACTACCATTTCCTGTTTCCTGATTTCAATAATATACATATAGTAGATGGAAATTGCATCAGTTTCTCTCCCTCTCTGTCTCTCTCTCTCTCTCTTTATCGCTCTTGTTCTCTGTTCGTAACAATACTTAACAAATAAATGCAAAGTTCGTTCAATTGTTCTCTGAACTAGACTTTTTCCATCATACTCTAGAGTCTAGACACAAGTGAGACCCTAATGAGTAAATTAATCTGCAGAATTTCTTTATCTTTATCGCTTGTTGATCAGAGATAAATGTTCGGTGGTTAAATCTTTAAAGGATATCCCCAAATAAATCTTATGCATATATTTTTTTATGGAATGTGGCTCATTGGTCATTTACATTTCTAGGAATGATGCCGGAGATGAAGGATGAAGGATGAATGTTATAGCCACAGCTAAGCCAGCTTCAAATTTTATCTACTAGAAATCCAGGTGGAAAATCATATGAAAATAATTTTAAGAGATTTAATAATCTAAAGCTTTTTTATTCAAGGACTTGGCTGGACTAGTTTCAAACGATTCATTTGATTCCAACAAATTTGAAATGAACGAAATTCTTAAAACAAATTGAAATTGGGTGGATTTAAGCCATCTTTTAACTTATTCTTACTTAATAGCTACTAAATCGCAACCTGCTCTTAAAAATCATATATTTCTTCATTATCATTCATTTCAGATTGATTGATCGGATGAACTTGGGCTACAGAAACTATTGCCTAGTATGGCCGTAGTTGTGAGCTTATGGATCGAGCCTGTTTGTCCTTTCTTCCACCTTATTTCAACAACGTGTGGACACCTCATGAAGTATCCATAAATAAATGGATAGTGCAATTCCTTTGCCCACGATCTTGCCAAGAAAGCTCCTGCAGTGCAGGTCAATAAATCGATGGAGGAGAGCATCAATCCATCGGCTAACAATCGCCGGATCGATAAAGTCGTTGACAAGTTACTATTGTAACTACAGTTCCGAATAGGAACGAGTACCAACAATTAGCAGCACTACCAGAGCACTACACGCTGTGCAAATATGGGAAGTTTGCACTTACAGAGAAGAGTTAAAAAAGGAAAATGACATTTATGACATTCCTCCCTCCACGCAGTGGTAAACAATGGGTTTTTTTATATTTTGTTTTTTTTTTATTATTGTTTTCTTTGTTTAGCTTAAACAAATTGAATAGTCCAAGCTTGTATGTGTGTGTGTGTGTGTTAATCTTTAAACTCTAAGCTGTTAGGTTGGTTATTGTTTTTGTTGTTTTCGATAGAACACAAAACATAAGTAGGTATGTTTATACTATATAGAAATTAATTACATTTTAAGTGCTTCATCTATACAGGAAAAATAACAATGTTGTATATGTATATCGGTGTGTATATTTTATGTACATTTAGTTAATTATTAAATATATTTTGTGTTTCCTTCCATTTTGACTATTTCTTGCGGTTTAATGTCTGACTTATTCACATAAATAAATTCATAAGCGCATTCAAAAGTGTATGTGTGTGTGTGTGTGTTGGGGGGGGAGACCTTCTCTAATCATGCAGCTATATATATTTCACTATCACTATGCTAGAAAACACCGCCAACTAAAAAGAAAATACAAAATAAAATGAAAATTGGCAATTAACAAAAATTAGCTCCATCACATATAAATAGAGCGAAACAAAAGGACGGCTGTAATGGTTCAGCTATGGATCAGGAATATACATATATGCTTTACATACAGCAGGCATATAAAAAAGAATCATAATTCATGTTTTTGGAATTTGCAAAGGGTATTTTTTCTATATCGTAAATATACGTAGAAAGATAGATAGATAGATATGGAGCATAATATTGTATAAGTATTTTTCTTAGTTTTTGTTTCTCTTCGTTTTTCGTTTGTTTCATTTAATATTATAACACAAGTTAGCACAACGTAGATTTACCATTTTAATGTTAGTTTTCGGGAATTTGTTTAGTTTATCGTTTTGTAATTGCAACTATATAATTTTTTACACAAGTTTCGAATGGCGAAAAGTGTTTAATGTAGTTAGAAGAATATATATATATATGTATGTATAATATGTACACAAAAGGGAGATGTATGCTCGTTTGCCCGTTAAACAAATACAAAAGTAAATTCAAAGTCGTCTTGCCGACTTCGTTATACCATGCACTAAGCAAAACAAATTCACAAATTCAAATTACAAATTCACACGCCATACAATAAACACTGGCAATGTCACTCACTCTTAGCCGACTTCGCCCTCGAGTCTTAAACCAAACCAATTGATTAATGTCCGGCCAAAGTTTATAAATTCTTGAAAGTTTTTGTATTAAGCATTCTTTACCCATGGGGATTGAGATTAATTTCCCAATTTAAGACACATTCAAATTTACTAGGAGCCATCTATCTCTTGTATGAGATATAGTCAACCTATCTGGGAACCTATTGAAAAAAATCATTCTTTCGGCCGATCTAAGTCCCAGATATACAATGCATGTAGCATACAATCTTCTACAATCTAAAAGGAGATTGCTTTAATCGCGACAACACATTTAGAGCATGAATGTGAACATGAAAATTGAAAACAGACATATACGAGTCTTCGTAAATATACGGATGGACAAAATTAGCTATGGCTATATCGAATCGGTTCAATTTGTGAGATCGGAATGCATGTTACATAAGTTTCGATGACTAAAATGTTCACTTTATGTGTGCATGGTGTAAAAGAAAACTTTCGATTTTAAATTAAACGAATAATTAAGAAAAAAAATTGATATAATATAGCAGCGGTTCAAAAGATCGATTGATAGGATTATCGTATAAGGCTAGAAGTACGTGGTACAAGTATATGTAGGATAATAGACAAGAAATAACTTTAAAAACATTCGCTCGTTCTCTTTCTTTCTGTTTGTCGGTCTGTCTCTTTCTTGTTCGTTCTTGGTATTTGTCTAATTTGATTTAAACCCGCCCATAGTTCTCTTATAGTTGGATGGTCCACATGATTTTCGATTATGTTAAGGCTTACAAACGATTTTTAACTCTCAATTACACATAAATTACCCGATATCACGTTTCTCGGGGGCGGCACATATCTCCTCTCTTTTCGTTATCTTTCTCCTCTCTCGCTTCTCTCCTACTCCTCAATAGCTTATTTCCTAGTCAGCATTTTAACTTTTCACTTCAATTAAAGATATATAAAACAACAAAAAAAAAAGAACAATAATAATAATAATAAAAAAAAAAGAATAATATATCCAACACATTTCCACGAATCCCTGGCCATATGTTAAGTTTCACACATAGACTTCTTTTGCAGTAGTATTGTATTCAGCAGTGAATGGCAAAAGCGAAGCAGCAGCAGCTGCAGCAACAACAGCGACAGCGACGGACGACAGGAGGATCATCTCCTTCAATTGGCATTTTCATTGACTTGACAGAGAGTGTCAAAGTCACAGTTCTCTATGCTCTCCCTAAACAGGCGACGCAACGTTCTAAGGGGACACAGATCATTATCCTGTGGACAGCCAGGCAGGCGTACAACCTGCTCCTGATGCAGCACGAGGACATGGGGTCCCTTCTCACAACTGCAAAGAAAAATGAATTGAAGATATTGGTTTTTCATTTAATCACGATTTGGACTCACTCAAAGCGCAGAAAGGCTAAGTTTGTTGCAAAAGCATCAATTCGACTTGTGCGCCATCGACGCGCATAATCAAAATGCTTGTGCGTCAGTATCTCCTCATCCTTAGCCAAACCGAGGTGGGCCAGCAGCTTAAGCAATGTGCCCGAATGTGTGAAATAGAAAGTGGCATTGGCTTTAGCCGTTGGTGTACTAAAAGGAAAACCAAAAACATGAATATCATAAAATGCATGCTGGGGAGGCGGGGGAGCATTGCCTACTTACTCAATGGCCTCAAACATATCCGCTATTGCCGGACAGGCAATGCGATGTGACAACTTATAGCCATAGCCATCGTTCCAATAATACTCCAAATCTTCGACAAATTCCAGTGCGTTCAGTGCGTCCACATTGAAGAAACTACACCACACCGATGGCCGGAAATGTCCAAGTGGTCGTTGCCATGCTGTCTCAAAGGCACATACCGTATACATGAGTTGAACGTCCTCCGGCTGCAAGTCCTCCAGCTGCGTCCTGCTCCGCACATAATCCACTGCTGATTGCATCTGTGGCTCTGCATAGAATCTACGTGCATTAACCAATGTTTCGGGATTCTTTTTTAACATCAATTTTCCAACGGCCGCAGAGTTTATAAAACTGCAAGAGAAACAAACAATTAAAATTGAACGAAATCAGAGGAGGAATAATCCTAGTCTATCCACAATTATCAATGTAAGCCCCCGTTCTAACAGCTTCGTCTCATACCTGGCGTGGGACTGTAGACCGCGACCGTGTTGTCCACGAATCCCACTGCCAATTGCATTTTGTACGCATGAAACGAAAGGCAGGTGGGATGACCGATTTTGGAGCCCATGAATCCCTCGTTGCTGCGCAGGACACTTTGCTGTTTGCCATTTAGCGAATAAATGGAAATTTTTGCAGCATTGCCACAGGCAACAGCATCGGCCAGTTGATGGCACGCCATGGCCGTGACATCTCCGCCAGCATCCCATTGATGGAGACGGGAACGCCCATTGCCTCGAACACGTAGATCCAGGACACAAATACGACCCGCTGTGCAGCCAGTAACCAGAGTCGTCTCATTAGCTCTCAGGCAGGCATGAAGTATGGGCGATGCATGTTCACGATAGTCATGGATTCGAGCCTCCTGGGGAGCGAGACGTTTGTCAAAAAGTCGAACACTTCCATCGGCACACCCGGCCACAATAAGATCACATCGCACGTTGCTGGCGAAGGGGGAGAGGACACGGACACTAGCCTCACTGCGTCCAAGGGGCAGATCGTTCAGTCGCAGTTCCCGCTCCACATCCCAAATCCGGAGGAAGCGGCAAGAGCCACCGCCAACAATTAACTGTTGACTATATTGTTGCCAGGCTGTGACAATGCCCGTGCTGGAGCTCATAAGCTGATCTGTGGTAGATCTGCCAAGGCCTCCGCGATGACGGAGTGTCGAGGTGCCCCAGTTTGGCTGCGACACATGTGGCAGAGCATCCCAGGCTGTGACTAGGCGGGTTCCATTCGATGGCTCCTCCACAAATGAGGAAGACAGCGAGGAGGATGCCAATGAAGAGGCAAGTGAGTTGATGGCATCACCACCCGACGGCGGCTGTGTGGACTGCCAAACACGTATGACCCCATCCTCATGGGCGACTAGCTCCAAGCCCACATCGTGGGCATTGATAAACTCAATGCTGCTCACCCGAGCGAATGCGGCAAACGACGAAGAAGACGACGACGACGAGGATGAAGAGCCGCCGGACGCTCCCAATCCCGTTTTGCGCGGTGTATTACCATTCAGCGATGTAGAGCTTCCACTGACAGTTCCACTGCCACCGCCACTGCCATTGCCAGCAATTGAATCTGAACCATAGGCACGCACGGCATTTCTTTGAAAGTCATAGACAAGCACCCTTTCCTTGTAGGCCACGGCAATTTGCTGCTCGTACGGCAATAGTTTCACTATCGATGGCGTAAACTGTGTCTTTCGCATCCATGTGTGGGCATCCATTCGCTGGTGGTAATAACACATCTTTTTTGCCTCCCTGCGGATAGATTCGTTGCGATGATAGCGATAATTTCTAATGCGTAGCTCTGTGGAATTGCGGTCAATGGGCCAACGTTGCTGGCCCTCCTCTCCGCTGCCCTCGGATGAACTGTATCGCTCTTTTCCGGGTCGCGTGAAATATGACATGGCCCAGGGTATAAACTGTGTCTTCACAATGGGCTGACGCGGCTGACCCATCTTTCCCGAGTCGGGATAGTGATTGCTCTCGCTGCCACTGCTTCTGGCCGAATGGCAACCTTCAGCTGAACTAACCGGAGGCACTGGAGCCGATGCTGGACCGCTGTCCGTGTCATCGTTGGTGGAACTAGTACGAAGTTTGCGATGCAATGTCAACTGTGGATCTCCACCAGCGCCAGTGGAACTGCCGGAGAGGCGAAGCTTGTGTGCCCAATGGCTGCCACCTGCATTGGCTGCTGCTGCTCCTCCTGCCGCCGTTGTTGTGGAGCTGCCCACCGGTGAGGAAGCTTCACCTGCTGCCGATGCAATGCCAACAGCATTACCTCCACCAGGGCCGCCGCCGCCAAGATAGTTGATCCTGGTATTCGGACTGGGTGGTAGACTGACGCTCAGACTGCTACATTTCTCTGTGACCGTATTGATGGTTACCTCCTTAGCGGTAATCGGATAGAGAGCTGCATCGCGTACATGATTGATTATCTTTTGGGCTGTCGCCGCTACCTGGGGAAACGGATCCTGGCCAAGATTGTAGATGCCGAGCCAAAGTTTTGTGAAGATCGACTGAAAGGGTATGGCATTCGATCCAGTGCCCGGCGCCGTTGACGAGGCTCCGCTCATATTTGAAATTGAGCTCGAACTAACGCCACGTCGCATTGTCACATGCCTCTCCAGGCTATGGGTGGACGAGGTTGTTGAAGCTGGTGGAGCACCAGGCATACCATGGGTAATGCTGGCGCTACGCTCACCGCTAGAAACAAGAGCATCGGTGTGGGCATTCAGGTGTTCCAGCATATAGACCGTGACAAACTGCGACTCGAAGAGCAGCACCATCCATTGGAGGGCAGCAGCCAATTCCATGCGCACCAGCGGCGACATATCTTCGCCCACCGTCTCCAGCAGAGTGATGGCTATGATGCGATCAATGTTGTTGGCTTGCTGCTGGCGACGATCCGTCACAGAGCTGATGAAGGTGCCCAAAGCAAAAACGGCTGCTGCCCTTACCTCGGGAATGGCATCCCGTAGAAGCACATAGAGCTTTTCGTGGGCTAAATCGCGGGCACCCGACCATCGGGCATTCTCAAAGTTCTGCCACAACATGCCCAAACAAATGGCTAGCCATTGGCGGAGTAGCCAACTTCCATCATTAAGCTGCTCTAGGCATATAGAAAGCAGGGGACCCTGCAAGGCGCTCGTCTGGCCGAGTAGGAAATTATGTACAATCGACGATAGGACAAAGGCGGAGAGTGTTCGGTGTTCCTTTGACACCGTGGTATCCTGCAGCACGGAGAGAAAGTATTTGTACTCTTTCACCAGATCCACCTGACAACTGGGGTCTACTGCGAGAATTTTAGCCCATATGAAGACCAATACGGGACGCAACTCTCTCGTCGAACTCTGCAGCAATTTGAGCACATAGGGAAAGATGCCGACTCCTAGAGCCAGATTGACAGCCCAGGGTCCCAAATCAAGGAATCGGGCCAGTAGCTCCAAAGCCCTCAGGCGATGCACCTGGGAGAGCAACACCTGCAGCACAATGGGCAGCTGCTCCGGCGGGGTCCGTGATTCCGATTCACTATCCAGTCGCACCTGGAACGCGGTCAGCTGATGCTCGAAGAATGGCAATTGTTTGTATGGAGCATTATATTCCAGAATGTCCGGTAATTGTTGTAAAGCCAAATCCACAACCAGGTCCCATGCCTTCCACATCGGATGACGATGGCAAGGCGGCAGAGCCGGCAACGATACGGGCGTACAGTCGTGACTCTTCAATATGCGTTCGGCCAGTAGAAAATTCCGAAACAAACTGGCCACTAGGAGATCTTGGCGAAACAGACGTTGAAAGAGCTCGCGGGGCAATGTATTCCACGCTATCGTGTCGGTAATAGCTGTAAATATCCAATTTAGTTCACCCATCATTGTGCGTCGATCGTTGACTTTGCCTGCAAATGAAAAACAAGGATGATATAACAATGACGAAGAAATCAGAGGGACCTCAGTGCCCCCTCTCCCTCTCTCTCTCACTTACCTGGAATCTTATCAATCAGCTCACTTTGTATGCGCGGCACCATTCCCAACTTTTCCTGCATTGCATACCATTTCAAGGCTATATTAATGGGTGTGGTTAGGCAGCTGGAAAATAGATCGGCCGGTAGTTGGGAATTCATTGGAAGTATCTCGTTTGCGGCGCAGGCAGCCAAATGAATACAGTTTTTGTAGCTAATTTGATTTGGTAACATGCCCGGTCCTGCCATAGATCCCATGCCTCTTTGCTGGGCAGCAGCAATGGCCTTTTCGCGTTCATGCTCATGCTGCTCCGCATAGGGTTGGAAGGAATTGATAATGATGCCGGCATTGGAGCAGTCGTACACATAAATGGAGGGAGCAGCCATCCAAGTTATTAGCTCGAATATGCTAAGCGGGATATACTGTGTGAATGTCTTGTTAAAGACCCAAATTTCACCATTGGCCGTCGGCTTGGGTACACCGTGGCCATTGTAGTGGAAGAGAATGCGCTCTCCCTTGGCATTACGTCGCAGGGAAGTGCAGAGTTTCTTTACATCCTCGACTGTGGGATCGTGGCATTTCTTATATCGGGCACGGGGCTGCCAGCGTTCGTACTGCATTTGCAGATTGTTGCCAATCATTTCCATTGCCTTTGGCGCAGACACCGAGCTAGGATCGATCCAGCATTCTAGACGTGAACAAGGTTGGATTTTCACCACATCTGGCGGGTCGACGCCAATGTTGAGACACAGCACCAGGGCCACGCTGGCCGTCTTCATGCGTTCTCTGATCCGCCAGGCACGCCGTTCGTATGCCATTGCCTCAATGGCTTCCTGGTGGCGTTTAGCAGCAAACGAGAGCGGACATTGATGATCGCCGAAAGTGCGATTGGAAAAATCCTGTGTCAGATCCAAAAGAAGTTCCTCGGCCCGATCTACACCGCCGCCAGCCGCATCTCGCAACTCGATCCAGGCGTCTTTGTGGGCATTTAATGAGGAATCTAAACTGGTCATCATTATATTGACAGTGCTGCCATTACTGCTGCTGCTGTTACTGTTGCTGCTGTTATTGCTACTGTCTCCGACGACAACGGCGGCTGCCGCAGCAGCAGCGGCCTCATTGTAATGCGATTCTAGCATCGCTGGGTAGATGGAAGTAGTTTATTTCGATTCTTAATTTGAATATTTAGATATTTAGTGATCCATTGCCCAGATTGGTTCAGATTCCTTCCCTTCAGATTGCTGGCAACATAACCAAACACTTTTTACACACCACACTTTTCCTCTTTCCACCCACTTTTTGTCGTCTGTCCGTCGCCGTCGCTGTCGCCGTCAGCTCGCACGTTTTTTTGCGTTGTAGGTTGTAGGCGAATGCTCTATTTGTTGTTGCTGCTGACGTTGTATGTAGAGTGATATATGTAGCTATTTTGCACCCGGATCAGACAATTGAGTTCTTCACTTTGCTTTTTGTTTTTGGACCACAATGAGAACAAAATATTATATATTATAGACAAAATACGCATTTACGGTTTTGATCTAGGGATGGGCGATATTTCGATACGCCCAGTAGCAACGGTGCACAGGTTGCGAAAACCGCTATCTTTGAATACCACTATTTGAGCAATTGCGCGGTTTATTTGAATCAATATATGCATCAACATCAATAATATAAATAATTATCCAAAACCCAAAACGAAGTCGTACATATGTATTATAGATAGCCAGATGAGCATTATCAATTATGAGTAATGAGGACACTGACAATAATGGGAAAAATCCTTTCAATCAACGTTTGTTAATTAAGGTTTGTTATATAGATCCATTTATTCTTAATATTGTAGATATTGTAATCGTATATATTAGAAATATTTAAATACTTTAGCACTATGAATGATGGTCTACTCACTCTTAGTATGGGATCTCTATGCAAAGGTCGTGGATAGTTCACCGTGTGTATCCGATGTCGTCCAAACAGCCCCGTGGCAAAGCTCTGTGCGCTTTTCAATGTTCGTTGCGTAGCCGTGTATTTCATATAATACCAGTCCGGGTCATAGGGATCGGGCAGTAATGAGGGGAATCGCAGTTGCATACGCTCTGCTAGCTCGATTAACTCATTTTCTCCCTCCGCCATCAACAGTTTCTCATCATCTTCCGGATTGAAATGCTGCCAGCTCCACTTCCGCAATTGTTCTAGCTCCTTGGCACACAAATTTGGTTTTGCTTGCTGGAGCAGCATATCCTGTATAAGTGTCAAACGTTTTTGGGCGCGGGCTATCACAGATTTGCTCGGCATCCGAGTGCCATGACGTATCGTCGCCCAGATACGCGTGGGTACGCAACCTTCCAAAACCGAAAAAAATAAAGTAAGAAAAATAATAGAAATTTTATGTCCTCACCTGGGTAATGTGGTTGGGTCTCATTGTAATTGGCTATGGTGCGATATGGTGACTTCGTGGACAAGCGAGTCTCGATGTCCAACCGCGATAGAGCACAGCATGTTTCATTGTTGGAATCCAAATCAGCTGTTGTTGTGTTCCACAGCAGTATGAGAGACAAAAGTAGAAACCAAATGTATGGCATTTTTCCACAAGAGGGAAAAACTTGTCAGTATAGAAAATTTAAACTTAAACAATAGCACAAACGAACTTAAAATTGAAACATTGGAAAGACGCGGACACGAAGCCAACTTAGACTTGCCGTAGTTTATGTCAAATTGTCGATTATCAAGAAGTAATAGAGATGGTCATGGGCCGCTATTTTGAAGCACGACAAGGCACGATTCAGTAGAAATATTTTGAAATATGTATATTATTAGTTTAATTTTGTTTCACAAATAAACATTTTAAATTCGCTCGAGGCCGAACTTCCGTGAATGTGCAAAATATTTCTGGATAATTCTAAAGAAGTTTTAGCAGAATAATATTTTCACATACGCACGACTTTAATTCCCACCCTCATCTCTAATAAAAATGTTTGTTGTGGAATATCGATAGCTTTGATTCGATAATGTCAATAACGAAAAAGCGACTTCGATAATGCCGATAACGATACTTTTGCTCCGATAACGCCGATGACTTTACTCCGACGATGTCGATACCGATAACCTTTCTCCGATAACGTCGATAATAAGCACCTAAAATTATGCTACAGATTTGATCGTTGCCTTCTTTTTCAATAAAAACGTTTAATTCCAAAAACAGACTTTGCTTACCCAATGACATTTCTAATTATCGTGCAAAATACCTTTCTAGATTATTTAATCTTTTTATGATTTTATAATTGTAATAGTGTGAGCCACCTAAAAAAACATTCGCGTAGTTTTACTCAAAAGTACATATTTCGATTCATATGAATATAGGAATAATTCATTTTAAACAGTTTTCAAAGATTCGAACTTGTACCTAAGTTACTAGCGGCAATACTTCGTTGCATGCTACTTTGAATACATTTTTTCTTTTCCGTTTTTTAGCGATAACTTGGAACCTAAGACGATCTTATAATTTTTTATTTTCGTATTCGATGCGTTATAAATTAAAGATTAGTATTACTTAAACTTTTTATAATCACATCCACAACACAGAAATATTTTGTTTTTTGGAATATCAGATAAGACTACAGAAAAAAAATATTTTTGGATATTGGCCTAATAAACAACCAGGCTAAGAAAAATTCTAGATAAAAGCAGCGAGTAAAAAGAAAAATAAGAGTTCAAAGTAGCATGCAACGAAGTATTGCAAGTTCGAGTCTTTGAAAACTGTTCAAAATGAATTTTTCCTATATTTATATGAATTGAAATATTCTCTTTTGAGTAAAAATACGCGAATGTTTCTTTAGGTGGCTCACTTGGGAGACTATCACGCAATGGTAAATTTTAAGATAAAAATAAATTACTACTACAACTCGCCATTAATAGGTACTGATTTGTAAAACATGGTTTTAATTGAAACATCCTTAAAGCTTCAAAAGTCCCTTTTGCTGAAGTTCGGGAGAATCAATCAAAAATAAAAAAAGTTTTAGATAATTTATATAGCGTTACAGTTAAGTTCAATTCTAATCGGCATGTCAGTTATGTTTGGCCATGACCAGGCTCTAATAACACAGGCCGACATGACTTTTGCTGACGTTAACTTGAGATAGTAATTCTGATTCTGACTGCACACTTGGTTTTTGTCCATCACGTCCCGATTTTGAGAAATCTGGAGATCTGGGGTTGGAAAATATGCACCCAAAAGTATACTATAGAAAGTTTCAAAAAATGTTTCAACTTTTTTAACAAATCTTAGCATATTCTATCTAAGAAAATTAGTTCTTGTTTGCACATATAACTAATAAACAATTTGTTAGACGCAGCAGAATCCCATAATTCTTTTAAATTAAAAAGCAGACAATTCTTGGAATCCCTATAGCATACTTTTTGGTTCAAATTTTACTCATTATAGAACCATATCCAAAGTGTATGATATTATGCCTTATAACAAAGGAATAACTTGATATTTTGTTAATTTCTTTTGAATCAAGCCTAATATATTAATAGGATAAAATAATAATGTTTTTTTACAATATTATGCTTATGTCATGGAATAATATATTGCAAATGAGGTCATTTTCAATCATTCCATCCTGACGTGATGGAGAAAAACTCTGTAAAGGGGAGACCTATTGAACCTAAAACACTTTTTAATGACCTTAAAAATGTCGGCCTGTGTAATTATAATGTCTTCTACATTTGAGGCATTTTAAGTGCATTATCATAAGGAGTATACTTTATTCCATGTGCCAGATTCAGTTCTGCAGTGTTGGAAATGGCAGCTGGCCGAGTTAGGCGTTTCTCACTTAAGTAACGGTTATTTGAACTCGATTTCTAGTTAGCTGCATTACTTGCTTATTATTGTTATCATCTAAGACAACAGAAAAACCTTGTATCATTAAAGATAACACTGACTGACCACTGCTCAGTCACATATGTACATACATATCACAATGATGCATGATATGTACTTGTAAATTTGTTAACTTATCTTTCATTAAATACTTGCTATTTAGACCCCAATTAAATACGGTTTGTTTACTTAAGGGATCGGCACGAGGCACATTTTCGCATGGTTCGGCTGATGGAATGTGACCAATGAGTCTGGCCGGCAGGCGCTATACATATGTGACTGGGTACATTTAAACCCCCCAAACTCTCCAACCTCAACACGACATTCGTTGTCGAAGACATATTTGAAAGATGTTTGTGTGTGTTGTATACATATACTTTCTTTGTTTTTTCTTTTTGTGTTTTAGCATGTCCAACAAGTGAGCTTTTGTTTTTGGCCCCATCAAACAACAACAAAAAGCTTCAGCCGGCCGGCCACGGCCCTGGCTTAACGTCGAGCATTTTACTGTGATTAACTTTTTGTACTAAAGACTGAAGGAACAAATTTCTATTTAGTCACCCATAGAGTTGCCCAAAAGGCAGTTGTTGGCCGGTTGGAATACGAAAAGAACGACAAACAAACACATTAGAATACGGTAGAAAAGAAACGAAAAAAAAAACATAAAACGGTGGAAAAAAAAAATCAAGACAAGACCAAGCAATTAATTTCGCTTTTTGTGTGTTAACAACATTATATCCCCCCACTCATCGAATTTGGGACTAGTATTCCCTCTTGGCCAAACATATGGCGACATCCATCGGTGTCACTGCCGTGCACGTGCCACTGCGATTTTTGCGCCAAAATTAATCCATATTTGCTGGTGCTGCTCCTGCTCCTGCCACTGGTGCGAGCGGACGATGTCGTTGTCCTGACTTTAATTTTTTTCAGGGCTTTCTTTTCCCTTGCCTTTTTATATTATTATTATTATTAGGTTTCTTTTTGTTTGTTTAGGTCTGTTGTTGTTTCATACCCTTGCAAAAGTTGTTATAACATTTTTCAGAAGTTTGTAACGCAGAGAAGAGGCCCCATAAGCGTGTGTATATCATATAAAGCTGAGTTGATATAGCCAAATTCGTCTTTCTGTTCCAATTTACGGACTACTTTTTGTGATCTGATCGGATTTCTTCTAGTTTGAATCTTTATTTAATCATATCCCCAAATTTCAAAAGTATTTAAACAAATATATCACAAGTTGTATCCATTATAAATCGACTCTCTTTAAACGCTGCGGACAGGACATGGTAATCGTCCACCAGAATCGAATTCCAAGGTACACATTTTCACCAAGAAACTCCTTTGTGCATTGTGCGTACAAAGACGGCAAGGGTATATAAACTTCGTTGCAGCCGAAGGTAGCTTCTTTGATGTTTCTATGTGATTTGTTGCAACATTGCACGCAACGGCAACTCAGACGCGTTATTATAGGAATCATATGGCTTAGTTTGATCCGACACATTACTATATACATAGTAATGTTGGCTTTATATAATCGGAGACCAACAGGTTGCCAGAGCTCAAGACCTAAGAATAGGTCGACTTCGGTATACCAAGCATTTTTCCTTTAACCTGGCCAACTCTGTCCGCTTTGGTATATCCAAATCCAATTCCAAATACATAGTTCTATATAGTCTGCTTATACAGTCAGTCTAGGTAAAATTACTCTTAGCATTTGCCAAATTCTCAATCCCATGAAACAACACTATTCATTCGTATCACAAGTGGCGTAATTAAGAATAAATAAACAATTGTTGGACAGGTGGGAAATTTAAAGACATATGTACATATATACATACGTATGTATATGGCGAATAGGGTAGTGGGACTGGGGATGAGAACCGGAGGGGGTGAACGGTGGTGACATAATTAATCTCTGACTACCACCTAGCCACCTATGTATTTGACCAACTTATCGGCCAGGGCGAGTAATTAGTTTTTTGTGTTCCACCACCACCCGAAAGACACTCGCACACCAAAAACATCGGACACCACAATGGTAAACTGACAACGACAAGACGATCACGCACTGATAATGCCAATGCCGATGGCCACAACAGAAACAAAAAAGGGCGAAGTGTTTGCGTGTGGGCGTGGTGAGTGTATCTTTGGGTGTGTGGAAGGGGGTTGCCTCCGTGTGGTTCGATTAAACGTTCAATATGTGTAGAACGTGCCAAATCGTGCCACCAATATGCGGCTTAAACAGTTCCTACTGTAAACATTCGGTCGACAATAACTGTGTGCCTGTGTCTTACCTGTACCTTTCTTTGACAGGAGACCCACAAACACACACACACACACTCACATAGACAAACAGTGAAGGCAAGGGAAAACAGGTGAAAGTTCATTTAAGGCAACGGTTCGACAATTCAATACCATGGGAATTAGTTCAACAAAATAACAATAAAAAGTATGCTACAAAAAAAGTGATTCAACTCCAAAGCAAACAATTAATATTGTTGGCAACCAATAAATACCTCGACATATGTATATGTGTTAGAGATAAGGAGACAGGAGGAACTGATAGTAATCAGTTGGTGTTAAGTGTGGACTATGCAGTTCGGATGGAGCAGCGTGAGCAAATCCCTTGCTGCATTCCTTTTCATCAAGAGACCATTGTCTCTCTAAGAGAGGAGTAAAACGAGGTAATTACCTTTAAAATTACAGAAGATTTCGAACAATGTATATAATATCAAATCAAAAACAAAGCAGGATCTGGGACCATCAAATGCTCCTTAGGGTATGCAATCGACTGGAAAATAATTCATTAATGTCAACAAATTTAGAATAAACCATTACTTAAAAATTGATTAACAATAAAGCAGATGTCCAATACGTGATTAAGTACTTAAAAAAATTCAAAATAATTGGCTTCTAATGTAAAAGGTCTCGTCTTAAGGTTCCCAACAAATACCATATTTCGAGCGCCAAAAAGTATGCCATGACTTGCTAACAAAAATTATCCAGCCCCAAGCCTAAACTTAATACCAAAAAACCCCATCCCCAAGCCTTTTTGTTTGTAAGTAACTTCCTCTTACCACCTTCTTACTTGGAGCTCATTCCATTTCAATAGGTATAAAAAAAGAGCTTTTTAATATTGTGTGTGTGCGTGTGTGTGTGTGTGTGTGTGTGTGTGTGTGTGCGACTAACTATGCCGGCGCCGTCGCTGGCTGCTTAAAAGCTAAGGACACGCGTTCAGAATGCTCAGTTCGCAACGTGAAGTCGTTTCGCGCGCGTCGTTGAAACAGAACAGAAACCAAAACAAAAACGAAAGAAATATAAAAGAAATATAAAATAATAATAATATTGCCCAATTAATTACAACAACACCAACAACAACAATTCATACTGAACAAAATATATCAAAATTCAAAAAAAAAGCACACACACACACACACACTTAATAAACGGGTGAAAGCCATATGCTACAACAACAACAACAATAATAATAACAACAAACATTAAACGAAACGTCCCCGGCAACGGTCGCAACAACAACAACAAATTAAAATAAAGTTGAACGAGTTCTTGAAAAAGAAAACAAAAAAACAAAAACAAAGCCAACAGCAACAACAACAAGAAACAAAGTAATGCACAAAAAACAAAAACATTTAGCAAATCTTTTTGTTTAAACAATTTTCAAGTTGATAGTTGGCGAAACAACAACAACAAACATAAAACATAGAATCCACATATAGTATATATATGTATGTATGTACATATGTACAAAAACTTGTTATACAATGCAAAATTAATGAACGAACGAATGCCTTAATTAATTTGTTTTTTTTTTCGGTTTTGTTTTAAACATTTGATTTTTACGATCGAACACACAAAATATTCATGAAGGTGTCACGAGATCCAAGTCGATCCAATTGGTTACGAACCGTGATCTATGATCTGGGAACACCGAAACAGCGAGAGACCTTCTTCCCATTTCCCTAACGCCCCTTTTTCTTGAACATAAGGCGGGGCTCACGGGCACATCTGGCTCGCCCACTTAATTTTAGTTAGTTTTGTCAACTGGTTGGAACTTGTTTGCAATATATCTACATATGTATGTACATATGTACATATATACAACATCTCTCTAAAATATATGGATATATTATATACTTGTTGTTGTTTTAGCCAACTTTTTGCCGGCTGCGTTTGCGCGCAACACGTTGGCCCTGATTCCCCCAATTCCCCCTATTCATTCCACTTTACCCATCTGCTTGGAATGAATCTTTAGTTAAAAACTATTTGAGTAATCGAAATTAAAAATAGATGAAACTCTTCTGCATAAAACAAAATAATATACATATAAACAAAACCGTGAAATATACAAATGACAAACAGATGCACACACACACACACACACACATGCACTTGTTCGAATGCATTATATTGCATCATGAGATCTGGTTAGATCTAGTTGGGCCTGAAGCTTCAGTTGAATAGTATCGAGTGACATCTATTAGAGCATCGGAGCCACAGAGAGACAGTAAATAACCATTAAGTGGAAAGTGGTCTAACCAATCAATTTTTAGTTTCGAATTAGTCAATTTCGCAATTTCAAGAGCAGTCCTGTTGAGAATAGTTTCAACTTCATGGCTCTATCCTTGCAGATGAAGGAGACGTATATTCTTGATTTAGCCATGTCTAAATCAGTTGAAGACCAAAATGAAATTGTTTGGAACCCTTTGATGATGGATCATGGCCTTTAATGTCTCATGGCTATGTGTCTTGAGGCTCAAGTGCAATCTCTTCTAGAGATTAGGTTGAAGTTCGAGACCTTTTTCAGTGTTTTATGAAAAGAAAGTACTGTCTCATAAATGCATTCCCAAACATCCAACATTAGACGTGTTTTTAAAGTCTAGAAAGAATTTAGGGACAGGTCGTCCCTTTTGACGGGCATCATCAATAAAAAAACAACAAAAGATTCCTTGTGCAAACAATTTCCAAACTTATCCTAACTGAGATAGAAAAGTTTTGATTTTTCTAAACATTTTTTAGACTTTTAAAAGTTTTAGCCGGGCTGAGTTCAATGAATCTTACTAATTTATAAGATTTTTAATCATAGGCAGGTCGAAAGATGAGCAAGTTGCCTCTACAGCTATTTCAAGAACCACCAGACTTTGCTTAAGAATCCAGAGTTGTAATGGCTATCCCATATCCTTGGCGCTAAACGTAGCTGTATCCATACATCTAAGGAATTTCGAATTAATTGGCCAATTGGAATTTCAGATTTATGACAGTAATGTCTGAGATTCGCAGAGTTATCTCTTTATATTCGCGAAAGGGTTGACTTTCAAATAAATTTGAATACTAGATTGTTTGTCATGTAGATGATTTTACCGTATGTGTGTGTGTGAGTGTGTGTGTGTGTGCTTTGTGGTAGACAACCCCGTGACCATGTCAATCATTCTGTAGAATGGGTATTATCAATATCTCATCATGTTTCCCTATCTATCTCTATCTCTCCCATAGAGGGAGAGCCCTATCTACTGCTACTACTAACTATCGGTGGTTCCAGTGTCGAACCGGGGTATCGAAGCAATTGTCGCCGCCGTCCGCGACGACGACGACGACGTCGACGACTTTGCCCGCCGAACTCAACTGAACTGAACGGAACAGAACAGAACTGAGCTATTGAGGCAAAAGCAAAGCCCCCGCTGTGGACAGCTGCTGCTCATCATCATCATTATAGATTATTATTTATAAGCAGGCGAGAAGCCGAAGACCATAAATCAATCAATAACTGGTCAGACCTAGAACGGAATTAGATAGAGTGGAGTAAAGCAAACAAAAAAAAAAAAAAAGGAAAAAAAGAAAAGCCAGACCGAAAGCCTAAAGAGCCCAAAGAGCCGGGCAAGTTGCCCGTGTCGTGGAGGGAAACATGTTGGCAACACCGAGAGGCGGCGGCAATGGTGGCTCAGCATCCACAGCAAACACATCCACATCCACATGCACATCCTCGCCGCCAAGTAATGAGAAACCATTAAATAATGGTTATCTACAAGCGAATGCTCTCGATGAGCTAAACGCCACAGTGGTCTCGCCCCTGATAAGTGGGAGTGGAGGAGGTGGAGGAGGGGCAGGCCAAATGCAATCCCAAACGCAATCACAGCAACAGCAGCCGAATAAACTACCCACCGTGGTCTATCTTAGTCCGGATGGCAGTGCTGTGGGTAGTGCTTTGCAAAGGAATGCCCCTGCCCTTTCACCATCCTCGAATGCCTCATCGTCACAGCGTCCCAGCGATTGGCTAATCAAGGAATCCCAACAGCGTCGTCGCCTTTTAGTCCTGGCCATTGCATTCACAGTCCTGGGAGCAGCCATTGGGGCATTGGCCATTTATTTTGCCAGCTTGCATCAGCGCTGTCAACTTTATCAGCGCAATCTCGAAACGGAGGCGGATGCAGTTCCAGGTGAGTCCATATCCTGACACAAACTACAACAAAATGAAAACTGAAAACATTGGAAAACCCAATTTCCTTTAAAAAAAAAAAAAAAAAAAACAATCACAAGCAACAGGCACAACTGTCGTATTGTGAGTGTCCTCCAGGAGCAGGAGCGGTGGGGATGGGGGGATGTGTTTTGTAATCTGCGTCTTCAACCCTCCTTTTAAACTTCTTTTTAGCACTGTTTGAAATTCAATTACTGAATATGTCATCAAACAACAAAAACGAACGAACAGCAGAAGCAGGAGCACAACAATAAGAACCGAACGGAGGGCCAAAACGGAGAGCTTCCTCTTGCCGGGTGTGTTTTGTGGTCCATTTCATTGGCAGCAATTCGATACAATCGTACAATGGGCCAATTCATCTCAGTCTCGATTCTAAAAGAACTACTTTCGGTCAAGGAAAAAAAACTGAGTTTTTCCCTAGAGATGGCAACGGCTACGAAAATTTTAGGGCTCTGTCTCTTCATTTTCCAAAATGTTCAATATATTTTCTCCTTAGAACAAACTTCAAATCTAAAAAATTCCAAAAAAATTGAACATTTTAATGCAGTTTCGTCCATTTGTGCCCAATTGCGCCCCGAAACATGTCCATTCGTGTCCAATTGAGACATGAAGCTCCATCTCGTTCGCGTCCATCTCTATCTCTCACACTAAGCCAAATGACAGTTTTTTTTTTTATCTTTCAATTTATGAACCACTGTTCACACCGTTATTTTTTTGTTGTTCACCCTGTATTCATTCACATCTCTCACCCCACACACACACACACATGAGCAGTTAATGGGATTCAAAGCAAACTGAAATATTCAAGAGGTTCTTCTTCTTTTTAATGGCAATTCCTACATATTTGTTTTTTTAAAGGATGTCTGCCTGTTCCCTTTTGGGTGGTGGCGGTCCTGAGCATAATTTTCCTCTCATGTTTTCCTCCAAAAACCAATCAATCGGGCCCCAGCACCTCCGTCTATGAATTTTTTAACGGCCGTTCAATCGATCGGCAGCAGCAACATCAACTCCTCAGGAGATGAACCCATCCTTATCCATCAGCCTAATTGAATATGTAACCCTCCCCCCTTCCCATCCCCCACTCACACCCCCGTCCACTATGCTCCCCTTTGGCTCTCTCTGTGTGTGTGTGTTTATGTATATTTGCGTTATAAAAACGTGTTTTTAATGTTTTTGCGCCAAAATTCATTCATAGACGGCCGAACCATCAAAGCCTCTTTGATAACGGGACTCTCTGTCGGTCTCTGGACCCGATACTGTAGACTCGAATCGCATGTATCGTTTGCTTTTTATAACTAGTTAAAAATATATTGATGCCAGATCCTATAAATACATCGTTATTATGCCGTTGGACTTGAACTCTGTCGCTGTCTCTGTCTCCCTCTCTCTCCTCTGTTGCTTTTTCTGTTAGGATAGGCACGTCCTTGATTGCTGTATGATTGTCCTGTTGGATCACCACAATATATGATATATAATTGAATTGATGGATACCCTTAACTGAAAATGGGAGGACATTCAGTACATGTGCACGCATATATGTATAGTAAGCTGCTGTTGTCCTGGCATCCAGCCTTTCTTCATGCCATCACAGTTGAATACCCTTAACATGGAATTCTCAACTCGTTGACCATTTGAATCTATTAGCACCGCAGCAAATGTTATTAGTTGCCTAAGACCAAAGTGGCAATCGTTTTAATTAATAACGAAAGTGAGAGGAAGGGGCAGAGACAGAGAAAGAGAGCGCGAGAGGTAGGCACGCCCACCCCCTACTGGTATATGTACAAATATTGACAGCTACAGGGGCAGCCACGACGACAACATGCAACATGTGTCCAAACAGGAATCGATGAATGGACAAGCAGTTGGAAGGACATGCGGACGAGTGAGGGGAGACTTGTGTTTGGGTGTTGGCAGAGGGTGGAGGGCAACATTACGTTATTTTAATTCAATAAAGGCTGTGTTCTGATGAACGAGCAGCGAAGGACCTAGCCATTACGTCTCGGCTTGTCCCTTTTCCATACCCTGTACATAGCCGTCGCATGCGAAGGGTATTCTAGACACAGAAAGTGTCTTAAGTTCTCTCTCCTTCATTATCCTTTGGTCTACTATGATGGAGTTACCAGATCTTACAGCTGAAATTCCTTCATTAACCTAACAAATGCCAGAATTTCAGCTTCAGAAACATTTGGGGGAGGGGGGTATCCATGAGTCGACTTTGTCTCAATGGCTCCAACGACATTTTCTCTTTTGATTATCATTCGGGTACGGCTAGAGGAGAAGAGAAAAGAAGAAATCCTTTAATGAAATATTCAAATTCAATTTACTTGAGTGTTTTTCATGTGTGTGTGTGTGTGTGTGAGAGAGTATTTTTTATATATTTTTTTTTAAATTGTCTATCCATAAAACTTAACCACTACAAAGAAATCGCAGAACCTTGCCTTGCCACATATCCTTTTGCTCACTCTTTCTATCTTTCGCTCTAATTACAGACGAGAATGACAGGCGAGGCACAAGACTGGGACCAAGTATGGGAGCGGGAGCGGGAGTGGGAGTGGGTAAGGAACAACCAAAGGGACAGGGACACAGCCAGGACAACATCTGCATGACACAGGAATGCGTGCGAACAGGTGAGTGATGTGCAATGAAGGCGTGCCCAAGAAATTCCTTTATCCCTCACAACACACATCCACATATCCTTCAGTTGACAACAATCCTGATAAAATGGTAATGGCACTAAGTCAATCAAAGAACCAGCACGAGCTCATGTTACGTTTCTGTGTCCTGGCCTCGTAAAATGTACGACACATATACAAATATATGTAAATGGCGTTGGCTTTCAATTATTTATTTATTTGCAATTAACATAGATGTACATAGTTTAGGTCCTTTTCCTACATACATATGTACATCAATACCATCCCAGCCAAGAAGTAAACGCTTAACGACCCTTCTTTTATGGGACCCAAAACATCTGCCCAGTATATGTACATATATCCAAATGGGTTGAATTTGACATGGACATTTGTGTGCATTGTGAATTTCTGTGTGTGAATGCATTATGCATTATGGTAACCCCATTCGATGTTGTTGGGAATCGAAGGAGTTTCTATGACAAAACATTCCTAATGATGATTAGTTTTAAATGGGTTTGATTCTTGAGGTATCCGGGAGACTGTACGTTTATTAATTATTGCCCCATTTTGTAATTTATGGCTTGAACTGTTATGAAAATCATTATGTCCTTATCTCGCTTACACCAGCCCATGCCAGGTCCAGGCCGTCCAGTCCGTCCCCGACCCCTTCATTCGTGGCAAGTGACTATTGTTCCAACTCGATTGGCGGGGGAATAAAAGTTTTGCATTCAACCAACTTTAAACGTAAATTATTCCCACATGCAAAAAAGCCGCGAGCTGGGTCGCTGTTGGCTTTGGATGGGGGAGTTATCATAAAAGTTTTACGCAAATGATTTGTTGGCCAAGTTGGACATGTTGGAGCCGGGCATCGGCTCATGTGTGTGATCGTTTGGGACAAAATATATGACATTAATTAAATGCCATTGGCATGGTTTCCCACAATAAATGAGGCCATAATTCAAAACTGAGTTTTCGTTTTTGGTTTGTTTTTCGTTTCGATACGTTTTTGTTTTTGGTCTTGTTCTTCAGCGGCATCGTTACTCTCTGCCATGGACTTGACGGCCGATCCGTGTGAGGATTTCTTTCAATATGCTTGTGGCACATGGAACAAAGTGCATCCCATACCCGAGGATCGTAGCTCGATTAGCACATTCGAAGTGCTATCGGATCAGCAGCAGGTCATCCTAAGGGGTGTCTTGGAGGAGCCCATCGATGAGCGTGACAATGAGGCGACAGTCAAGGCGAAAACATTTTTCAAGAGTTGCATGGACATACGTAAGAATTTCAAATTTCGGATTTTGCTTTACAGGATTTGTGTAATTCTCAATGCTATGTCCTCTGTGCACAGCCCAGATCCGCAAGATCGGCGCTGGACGCCTGAAGGAGGTCCTCAAGCAACTGGGCGGTTGGCCAGTTATCGAACGCAATTGGCAGCCCCCGCCAATCTTTCCATTGAGAAGCTAATGGGTCAGCTGCGTTTAATCTATAGCGAATCCGTTCTGATTGAACTCTATGTGGGGGCCGATGACAAGAACAGCTCCGTGAACATTCTGCAAATGGATCAGCTGCAATATGCCCTGCCTTCGAGGGATTACTATCTGAAACCGAGTAGTGCGAATGATCGAAGGGCGTATCATAAGTATATGACCCAGATATCTTTGCTGTTGGGCGCTGATCCGGCCACAGCGGCAGGCGAATTGGAAAAGGTGGTGCATTTCGAGACACAATTGGTGAATGTCTCGCTGGCGGAGGCGGATCGCCATGACACGAGTGCGGTGTATCGGAAAATGGAGCTACCGGAGCTGCAGCGTCTGGTACCACAGCTGAATTGGACCGAATATCTGCAGACGGCACTGGGTGAGAGCATTTCGCTGCAGGCGGACGAACCGCTGGTCACTTATGGTCTGCAATATCTCACTGAAATGGGTAAGATTCTTAGGGCGACCGATCCCCAGGTGGTTCACAATTATATGCTATGGCGGCTGGTTATGTCCCTGATGACGCACATGATCGATGAGTATCAGCGGGAGCGAGTGGAGTTCCGTAAAATCCTGCTGGGCATTCAGTCGGAGCGAACACGCTGGTCCAAGTGCGTCGAATGGACCAATAAAAAGCTGGGCGTGGCTGTTGGAGCACTGTTCATACGCGACAATTTCAATCAGGAGAGCAAAGAGGTTGCTCTGGAGATGATTCACACCATACGGGAGGCGTTCAATGAGCTACTGGCCGAGAATCATTGGATGGACGATGAGACGCGAGCAGTGGCCAAAGAGAAAGCCGATTCGATGAATGAGCGCATCGGATACCCCGAGATCTTGACCAATGCCACCGAACTGGAGGAGGAATATGTCAATGTAAGTGGTATCTTGTCTCTAGGATTCCGTAGCCAACTAATTTCGGATTTCAATCAAGCTGACCATTGTGTCGGATAACCTGATGGACAATGTGCTGAGCATACTTCAATGGGAGTCACAGAAGATGCTGCACTTGCTCCGCCAGCCGGTTGACAAGGAGAAATGGACCACCGAGCCAGCTGTGGTGAATGCGTTCTACAACCCCAACAAGAATGACATCGGTAATTACGAATATAGAAGAACAATCATTATACTCTCTATATCTTCCACTTTTTCTGTTCCTCTAGTGTTTCCCGCTGGGATACTTCAGCCTCTGTTTTATAGTCAACACTTTCCGAAATCCCTTAATTATGGCGGCATTGGTGTTGTCATTGGTCATGAGATCACGCATGGATTCGACGACAAGGGACGGCAATTCGACAAGGAGGGCAACATGATGCAATGGTGGAATAATGCCACCATTGAGGCATTTCGTGAGCGGACGCAGTGCGTCATTGATCAGTACTCGCGATACAAGATCAACGAGGTAAACATGTTCATGGATGGACGTATGACCCAGGGTGAAAATATAGCCGACAATGGTGGGCTAAAGCAGGCCTTCAGGGTAAGTCAGCAATCGAGTCGAACCGAATCTAATCTCCTGTAGCTCTAATGCATCACCCCCACCCCCAGGCCTACAAGAAATGGGAGCAGCTACACGGCCGAGAGCTGCAGCTGCCCGGCCTCAATATGACACACGATCAGTTGTTCTTTCTCAACTATGCCCAAATTTGGTGCGGATCTATGCGTCCCGAGGATGCCCTAACCAAAATACGTTCCTCGGTCCATTCACCCGGCTTCGTTCGTGTCCTGGGACCGCTCTCGAATTCGCGTGACTTTGCGCATGCCTACACCTGCGGCGTGGGGACCACGATGAATCCGGCGGAAAAGTGCAGTGTGTGGTAGAACGGATGAAACAAATGGAGGGATATCTAGTGAAGAAGTTGGCATAAGTTTATTTTTTTATACACATACATACACATATATATATATAGTTATATATACCGCATACTATACTTACTACTACCTACATATATATATACATATATACTGCATAGAGAAATGCAGCCAGAAAGCGGCATCTATTATTCCCACCACCCACCACATTTTTTTTTGTTATAGCAATTTTTTATTATAGTGCGATAGTTCGAACCTAGTATAGTACACTATACTATATAGACATACATATAAAATCATATATATACATATTACTATGTTTGTATTTACATATATGTTACATATACATACATATATAGCGAGTCATATCAAAGAAATTCACCGATCCCCCACTCCCCGCCGCTGTCACAAAGTTCACAAACAGTTCCCCGGAACCCCCTTAAAAAACAACAACAAAAAACCAAACACCGGAATGAAAAAAACCATTCCACAGACCCCGTAATATTCGTAAATAAAGAAAAATCTTATTGAAAACCAAAACAAACAAATTTAAATAATGGTCTTATCAACCTTAGTGAAAATAATCCATTCAGATCTGCTCTTTTATGCCCTTGAACAACTTTGTTAAGGATCTTGATTCAAATCTTAATCCTAGAGGTGAGTTTAATTCCCCTCCTCCACTTGGTGACTTAAGCCGATAGGTGCGCCATAGTTTTTGAAAGAACGAGAAGTAGAAACTTAATCATACCAAGCTATCTAAAGGTTGTAATGGTATATTAAGGAAGGAAGCTATTCCGACCCCAAAAAAGATTTATATTCTTGATTAACATCAACAGCCGAGTCGAACTGGCCATGTCCGTCTGTATCAAAACCTAGATCTCAGAGATGACAAGAGCTAGAGTCACCAAATTTGTTACTTAGACTCCTGTTATAACTACAGTGCTAAAGTTTATTTCAAATGTATACCACGCCCATTTACGCCCCCCAAATTAGATAAAGCCAAAAACTAACAAAACTAAAACCCCCAAATTTGGTGCGTAGATTTGTTTTTTTACCGTTTTTGCCACGCCCACTTTCGCCTCCTTAATCTAGAACAACCCGATTGCCTTTAACTATTATTCGACCAAATTTAGCACACTTATTAGCCTTAAGGTTCATTAAAATCGAAATAGAAACTTACAAAATGTGCGTCTGAACGTAAGGGCGGAGTTGGCCGTAGGGTAAAAACAATTGTTCACTTGGTGCATGGTATACCAAAGTCGGCGAGACGGCTTACTTACTTAATTTCCACTGACACTGAAACTACTTGATATAGGGTATATAAAAGGTCGGCACAACGACTTATTTTAACGCATTGATCAAGAGTTTGTTTTCTATTACTATACGGCGTATTTTATATGTCGATTTCGTTTTAAATATTATTATTATTGAAATATTAATTCGAGCATAAAGCAAATTTTTTTGTGATAAACGGTTATCACATTTTTATACCCTTGCAAAAAGGGTATATTAATTTTGGTCAGAAGTGTGCAACGCATAGAACGAAGCATCTCCGACCATACAAAGTATATATATTCTTGATCAGCACGACGAGACGAGTTCAAATAGCCATGTCCGTCCGTCTGGATCAACGCAAACTCCTCCTAGACCGTAAGAGCTACAGAGCTGAAATTTTGCACCTAGGCTTGTATATACTGCAGGCGTTGTATATCTCGGATTCAGCCGGATCGGACCACTATATCATATAGCTCCCATACAAACCCCAAAGTCACGAACAGTGACTTTTCTCAATAACTTCGTTATTTTCTGAGCTATTGTCGTGAAACTTAATATTAGAGAGTTTATTACGCTTATAAACGACTGTGCCAAATTTGATCAAGATCGGATGACTATATCATATAGCTCCCATAGGAACGATCGGTCGAAAACAGTGACTTTTGTAAATAACTTCGTTACATAAGCCTTTTTAGATAAAATGTTCTTCCACATTGATGGCTAATAGGTAAGGAAAGAGTTACCAAAAAAGTTGCAAGGGTATACAAACTTTGACGCGGTCAAAGTTAGCCCCGGCCCTCTGGTTTATTTTAATGTGTATAAACATTAGGGTGGACCTAAAAACACGAAATTTTTAATATTAAGTCGGTTTGGGATAATAAAAAAAAATTGGGAATTTAAATTTTTAATTTTCGATTCATTTTGAAATTTGAGTTTTACTAATTACACAGGCCGACATTTTTGAGGTCATGAAAAAGTGTTTGAAGTTCAATAGGTCTCCTATAGTAATTGGGGGCTGCTAATCACGGCCCTGTACTTAGTTTTTCTCCATCACGTCAGGATTTCGAAAAAAATGCGTTCAAATTATTCAAAATGACCTAATTTGCAATATATTTTTCCATGATATAAGCATAATATTGTACCAAAAACATTATTATTTTATCCTATTAATATATTAGGCTTGATTCAAAAGAAATTAACAAAATATCAAGTTATTCCTTTGTTATAAGGCATAATATCATACACTTTGGATATGGTTCTATAATGAGTAAAATTTGAACCAAAAAGTATGCTATAGGGATTTCAAGAATTGTCTGCTTTTAAATTTTAAAGAATTGTGGGAATTTGCTGCGTCTTACAAATTGTATATTAGTTATATGTGCAAACAAGAACTAATTTTCTTACACTAAATATTCTAAAATCCGTAAAAAAAGTTGAAAATTTTTGTTTAAACTTTCTATAGTATACTTTTGGGTGCCTATTTTTCAACCCCAGATCTCCAGATTTCACAAAATCTAGATGTGATGGACAAAAACCAAGTATGCGGTTAGAATCAGCGTACCCGAATTAGTTAAGAACACCTCTCAAGTTAACGTCAGCAAAAATCATGCCGGCCTGTGTTATTTGCAATTGGTATCTTAGTGTGTACACCCTGCGTATACGTTATAGCACTACTTTGTTGATAACTCGCCGAAGTAACATTGCTCTATATATGTAAGGAAATTAATCCAAATGATCGATGTGCAGAAAATCGAACTTAAATCATTTCTTTAAATTTTTTTTAACTGACTTAATTTTTGACCAATTTTAGAAACTATTTTCAACCGATTTGTAATGAGTTTTCGATGAATTATCGTGAAATTTTATAGGTAGGATCAAGATATCTGCATAGGATATACCTACAGTCTAAAGTATCTAAAATATGGTGCTGATGTTTCTCCAATCGGAAGGCGATTTGGAATCGGTCTCAAGATATGGGCCACCCTAATGTAGGTACTTTCTTAAATGTACTTTCAACATTGTATATATAATGAAGTTTTTTAGTTTCCGGATTAATGGCACACAATATTTGATGGCCTTCATTAGGTAATGAGTCATACATATGTAGTTGATTTCCACAAATCGAAATTTAAAATGAGATTGGAAACAAAGAACGCCCCTTCGAATGGAGTGAGAAATAACTGTATGTGGGGCGATATGTTTTTTTGTGCTTTTTCCTTTTATTCGTATACATATGCATTGAATACATATAATATCCAAATATATAATCTAAACTTATACAAATCGGCAGTAGGTCTCAGGTGGAGAATTTACTGCACGCTTAAGGTACTAAGTTTGCTCTTTGATATACATATTTAACGGTTTTAATACTTAGCAGTAAATATATACATATATATATATTTCCATTTGTATATAATTTTATGAATGTTTTTGTATATATATATGTATATATACATATCTATGTGTAAATATTCGTGGAGCTAAAAAACATAGTTATCCACAGGAATTGGTATCCAAAATAGGAAAGAAAAAAGTAAATCAAACTGGAGAAAGGCCCAGAAAACAACAAATTGTCCATGTTAACTGTGAAGATACATATAGGATCGTTGTAGAGGCCTCCACCACCTCCAGGAATACTGCGTCCGAAGGAAAATGATCAAACCGTAGATATATATGTATATCTATATATATGTATATGTATGTATATAATAGTTATTTATCACACATGCTTATCCTCTAAGTGTATAACATTATTTGGTCTTAGTTAGGTGCGCACTGACCGCCGCCGACGCCGCCGCCGGACACCGGTCGAGATGGGCAGGGACCAGCTCTGCTCCTCGGCGCTGGCAAACATCAGATATATGAAATTGCCAGCTATACTAAAACCAGCGGCCAGCCAGAAGACAATGTGCCATTGGGTTAAAGTCTCACGATGATTGATAATCAGGCCAACCACATAGGGGGCCAGGAAGCCACAGATATTTGCCGCCGAGTTGGTTATGCCGTACATGGTACCAGCATAGCGTGGACTAAGGGCAATGTGATTCATTTGGTTGCCAGCATAGACGGCTCCGCCAAAGGAGCCGACTCCAGCCAACATAAATGTAACCCAGACCCAATCGCAGCCCACATAGATGATGCCAATAAGACCAAGCGAGGGCACCACCGATGCCACAGTGTTCCACAACTTGTAAGAATTAATTTGGGTGATATACCGCTTGGCCAGCATCCAATCAGCGAGCGCGGAACAGGCAATGCCCACGAACCAGGCCGTTAGAGGGGGCACAGCGTTCAAAATGGCATTGGATTGGATGTCAAAATGCAGTATGTTGGCCATATAGGTGGGAAGCTCTGTGAGCTGGGTATAAAAGGCCCAACTCTGGCCACATTGGGTAAGAAGAATGGCCCACAGTGGCACCGATGTGAACAGCGAAAGCCAGGGCACATTATTTGTTGATGCACTTGCATCATCTTGTTGTCTCTCCTCATGCTCCTCTTCTGACGACGATTCCCCATCCTCCTCCTCTTCCGCCTCATGGTCGAGCGGCGCTTCAATAGCATTGGTGCGTCGATTACATTGCATACGCAAACTTCGCTTAATGTATTCTCTCTCCGACTGCGAGATGCGTGGATGGACACTTGGACTGTCATAGACCAAATACATCCAGCACACAAACCAAAGCATTCCCAGCAATCCAAATATGTAGAAGGCCGATGGCCAACCGCCCAGAAAGTCCAACGAGCACAGCCATCCAGCCAGGGGCATCGAGATAACAGTCCCAATATTGGACCCCGCATAGACAATGGCAGCGAACTTGTTGCGCTCCAGCGGCGGTATCCAATGGGCTAGCATGGCGTGCATGGCCGGATAAGTGACGCCTTCGCCCATTCCTTCGAGTATGCGTACCAGCACCAGCAACGGCAAATCCCAACGAGCCGCCAGCGGCGTAAGCATTGTGAATATTGCCGTAATGAGGACACCATAGCCATAGATCAGTTTGCCACCAACCACTTCGGCCATACGGCCACCAGGTACCTGGGTTAGAACATATCCGTAAAAGAAGCTACCAAGCACCAGACCCTGTGTGGCCTCATCCCAAATGAATTCGCCCTCTGGCGGCGGTTTAGAGCTACTATTCTGTGGCGGAGGTGGTATTGGGCAGGTATCGTTATCCATCACAGAGTTATTCGTATGAGGAATGGCTGTCTGATTGACCATTGCCACTATGGCCACCGATAGATTCACTCGCATGGCATAGACCACAGCAAATCCAAGAAAACCCATTAAACCAAAAACGTGACGCGTCTGCGGGAAATCTACAGGCAGAGAGAGAGAGAGAGAGAGAGAGAGAGCGGGATAAAGGTTAATAGTTACAGATAATGGATAAATAAAGTTATCTACATACATATACGGTTATTGTACTCACCCTCATTAGTCGCTGCAGTGCCTCGAATTAGTGGCCTATCGCCAGCACAAAACGCCTCCTGTTCATCATCCGCCTCCTCGTTGTCGTCATCATTGTCTGTCGAGGACCCGGCGGTACGACCAAGTGTATCCTCATCGTAGTAACAGGAGGCATCGCGCGATTCATCTGTCCACTTGTGTGGTGGCATTTCTCACTGCTGCTGCTGATGATGATGTTCTGCTACTGGGTAGGTGGTTTAGTTGGATGGGGCAGTTTGTAGGGATTTATAATGTTTTTGTTTTGTGGGGGGGTGGGGTGAAGATGGGAAGGGATTTCCCAGATAGTTTTAGATTTTTGCTGCTTCTCGTTTAGTCTTAAGCAACTGTCAGCACATTTTCTCTTTAGTTTTTCTTTTTGTTGTGTTATTATTAATTTGTTGTCGTTTGTGTCTTTGGCAGCAAACTAAACAGAGCAGAGGACAAATGCGGGGCCTTGGAACTCCTCACCAACAGATGGAACGGCAGCGACTGCCAGCAAGCAACAAAACAAAATCTAAACAAAAGTAACCGAACAAAATATAAAAACAACAAAAAAAAAAGCACACACATCAGTATGAAGAAACCAGTCATTGTGTCTCTCTCTCTCTCTCTCTGTCTCTTGCTCATTGGCCCTCTCTCGTTCTGTCTATCTCTCTCAGCGTTTCTAATGCCATTCAAACACTCTCTTTTTGCCCCAACAGTGTGAAAGTAGAGCGTCAAAATGAGCAAATGGACTGCGTCATTCAACGGCAAAGTCAGAGCCAAGCAGCGCGAATTTGTAAAGTACAAATACAACTTTATAGTTACAATTTACTTCCCACACACACACACACCTTAGTACATTCACACACACACACCTTAGGTTAAAGCAGACCTAAGATATGGCAAATGTTTTTCCTATAGACACACAGATACCACAACCTATCAGTCATTATTAACGTTTCTGCACAAAGCTCTTATAAGATAAGTTTTAAATTAAACAACGCCGAATATTACATACTCTTTAGCCACTTGCTAACTCATAATACATACATACATACATATGTACATATGTATTTTGATATTCGGCATGTCGTATAAGTTATATCATTAAAAAAGCTTAAGAAAAGTCCTCCTAGTTCAGAATCTATAACATTTACTACTCGGATCACAAAGTGCATAGACTCTTGCCTCTAAAAGTTATGCAGCATCTACGCATGCCTTAAATTAGATGCGGATAAAGAAAGAAGCAATAAGAGACCAAAACTCTCCTGTTGAATGTGTGTCGTGGCATTCCTGACCTCAAATCTGCAGATTTATTCGCTTATTCACTTTAAATAGGTTGGAATCTGCCAAACAAATGGCTCTCTCGAATTTCTCGCTTCCATTTCGCTCCTTCTCTCTCCCTCTCTCTATTTCTCTTAGTTGTTCTTTACACATGCAACATGTATTCAAAAAATGTATATAAAAAGAAAAACAGAGTTTTGTATAAAAAGAAAAAACACGTATGTATATAAAAAATCTAGCTACTTTAAGCACCTTAATTAGTTGCATCTCCTGTTCCTGTTCCAGTATCAGTTTCCATTAGTTTCAGTTCAATAATCTCTGTCAATTAGCAAAGATAGTGCCCACGGGGAAGACTATAATCCGACGCTTTGAATTCAGCACAATGCTTTCATAGTGGTAACTCTTGACCAGGCACACATCATTGCGATTGCTATCGAAGGCTTCTTGAATCGGTTGCAGATCTACTTTGAAACAATTTATCTGGCATATCTCAGGCTTGAGGAGAGAAACTAGCTCAAAGGAGCAGGCTAATTTCTCATTCCAAACGCTGACAGCGGAATATGACAGGGTCTCAGTGCCAATGATTTGGACAACCTCTTTGGGTGTGCGGAAAGTATGAAGTGTTATCACTCCAGTTGGTCCGTCGCCCAAATAGTTTTGAATAAAATCATACACCAAAACTGGCGACACATTAGCCGGAACCTTCTCCTTATCGGCGGCCGTCACTACTTTGGCCTTCAGTTCTTTGATCTTGGCCAATGTTCGTATATAATTTGGATGTTTAGACACCTTTGAAGGCAATTCCTTAAAATGCTCCGCCACACGACCCACAAACTGATCTAAAACACTCTCTTGGATTACTAGTGTGGCCACAGATCCCTCCTCGAACGGATTGTGCAGCGAGTCCAGCAGATGATGCATGGCTGAGTTGATATCCCCATCTTCAAATATGATCATCAGATTTGGTGACTTCCACTTCAATGTAGAAGCATCATTGGCATTATCCATTGTCGTCTGAAATATATGGACATGAAAAACTGGGGCCTCAAGGTTATGTTGATTTCTTTATCTTGTGAACTTCACCTTGAAATCAAGATTGGACTGCGGGTCCTTAACCATGTTGCAAGTGATCACTGGTTTCTGGCTTAATTCTTTAATTCCCGTTGAATTTTGAGCCATGCCGTGTTGTTTACACAGAGGAATATCTTTTCCAATCGAAAAACGGGCCAACAAAAATTGTTTTTAACGCCTTAACCTGATCGTGTTATCAGCAGCTCACACGCACGTAAACACACACACGCACACACAAAACCGGCCGATCGCCCATGTAGATAAAGATTAACACGTGTAAAATTACATATTTTACTCTGCTCAGTGGCGACAATTTAGCCCCGTTGGAAGTTGCGTTTAACTTTTAGCTCGAAAATTGGTGCAACTAGCTGTTTAAATGTAACCACATTAGCCTAATATTAAACTTGTACTATTAGTTTATTGTACTTATGATTAGTAAAAGACGTTTTGGTAAATATTTTCATTTTATTTTAAACTTCTTGCGATTTTTTTTGAGTTTGCTTCCAATTGGGTATGTTTTCGTTACACGTAGATAGCATGTAGATGCAAATTGTAGGCTGGGTACCCTGATACCCGTTGCCGCTCACTCTCTCTCTTTCTCAACGGCCACCTCCCGCAAACACAAACAACACCAACAATAACAAATGGAAAAAAAACAACTAACTAAGGCATTACGCCACCGCTTGGGGTCTTTTGGCGCTGCCCCATGCACAGTTTGATTTAGATTTAAATTGAAAACGTTCGTGTGCTGTTCGTTCGCTGTTGCTCCTCGGCTCTTATTGCCACTTTTGCATTATACTATATAACTACATTTTTTTGTTCGTATTGTTAAAATTATTAAACCATTTTACATACATACATACATACATATATATCCACACAAGTGTGTATTTTAAAATTGTGCTATTGTCCATTGTTGCTTATATATTTTATAAATTTATTGAAACATTTCAAATAATTTACCTCCCGGGAAAACCAACAAGTGCGCTTTTAACACACAGTTACATATTGCATCTCTATTTCTCCCTGTGTGTGCGTGCGTGAGTGCGTTTGTGTGTGCATGCCTAGAGTACGTTCAACTAATTGAAAGTGAATTGCAAACAAACACATACATAAGTGAAAATAGAATTAACAAAAACAACAATTTGGCAACAAGAAAAAGTAGAACACAAAAATTTATTCGTCGTTTTTCGCAGTCAAATACATAACCCACATACACACGAAATTAATAATACCGTGAAAACAGCTGGTCGGACTGCAAGAGCGTGTAACAGGTTCTTTGTATCTCTGTGTGTGTGTGTACATCTGAGTATTTGGCTGTGTCTGTGTGTGGGCGACCGAACATCATCCAACTTTATCCAAAATGACCGATCTCAATGAGCTGATGGGTTCACCATTTGTCCGCGTTAAGGTGAGAATTAACTGCATACAAAACCGCCCACCATGCCCGCGCCCTGTCACGCCCACGTCACGAAGCTGGGGCGCGGTCGCTAATCCGCCAGGTCGATTAGCATTTGTTTTAGCCATCCCAAAATCTTGTTAACTGGTTACCCCATCGACCATCGACAGACGGCAACCGCAATAATGGCATACGATATCTTTGCATAATAATTTGCAACTTCCAGACTTGAGTTATGTTACACTGTGGCGACACTATGGGATGTGAATGGGGTGTAAGGGTGGATGCGTGGGGGGGTCCGGTACCTTCGTGGGGCTTCATTTGATACTCTGGTCGTCTGTCAGGCCGATTTTCGATCCGCTTAAAAACCCATAAGCTCCTTTTGAAATAAATCAAGACTCCCAAGTGCATTGACTCCTAACTATTGATCGTTGTGTCTATCTTTCTTTCTTCTTTCTTGCAGCTAGTTGCCTTTGTGCACTATTTCTTCATCACGAATGCCATGTTAGGCAACTGGGGACATGGAGGCTATGAGTTCTCCAATTTCCTATTTATGATTGCCTTGTTTTGGACAATGCACAGCAAGGATTCAATTGAATCTGTGCAAACGGTGAGTTCGAAGTTGAAAGGATACAAAATGCTCATTCAGATGTAGTTACTCATAGTTCATTAAACTTAAGGGCTTTCAAATCAGCTGAGCCGCCTAGTTTCCATGCATTCCGTTGAACTTACTCTTGAGATCGTCTAAGTGACATTGAGACAGCTTAACAAGGAGGCACAACAAGTGGCACAACAATGAATAGCGCAGCTTTTTGAATAGATTTATTACAGCGACTGTTCTGACTCACTGTTCCCGGCCAATCAAAGTCTTCCACACACGCTCACACATAAGTACTGACAATGTTACTGATAAGTAACATACTTATACGTATGTATATATATACAGTATTTACATACAGATCTACCCACAATTCACTTCAAATTCTTCTATAATTTTTGTATTTTAATTCTTTGGGGACTTGCACTTGTTTATCGCAAGCCAAAAAAAAAAAAAAAAAATAAGAACCCAAAACAATGTATTTTGGATAATCCACATCGACTGGTAGATACTCTACACTTAACCATCAAAAATGTGGCTTTGTGATAGGAACTTTCAATGATGGAAATACTTCTTCCACCATTTGCATACTTTAAGGACCAAATCACAGCCCTAAATCTGCCTTTGCTGATATAAATATACCCTTTTAAGTAGCCTACAGGGTATAAAACTGCTGACACCGCCGTCAAAGTTACTAAAAACAAAACCGGTTCTATCGAATGTCTCAAATTCAAATTATCATATAAATAAACATATTCTCACTGCCCAAACAAACGAATAACAAAAACACCTTGTGATTATTAACTATGTATTTCCTCGTGGACTGGATCAAATACCCAGTCACTTGCATCTTCTCGCGTAGAACTAATAATAATAAATAAAGAGATTCAGCCTGTGTTAATTTGCCACTGACGGATTGCGAAACATACAATTGGGATAAGATTAGATACATTGTAGGTACGCAAGCCAAATCAGTGTTCAAATATATAGGTAGGTATGCATATATTTCTCAATCAAGTTGCCATTTTGGAACAAGTTTTTGAAACCCATTTGACCAAAAGTTCTTAAGAACTCTACCAGCACGTGGAGGCATGCTAATAAAAAGTTACTTTTGGCTTCAGTTTCGACCATTCATCTACACTATATAGTGTATAGTGTGCTCGTATATGTACACATAACATAGATATACTATATACGTAACTGTTTGCTTGCCATTAAAAGTTATTACTTATGTATGTGTATGGCCTCCGTGCGTGTGTTCATAGATGATTTAGGTGTAGTTAGTTAGAAAGCCAGTTACTGGCATTTTCAACTTTGACATTACCCCGAAAAGCCGTCGAAATAGCCGAAAAAATACACAAGAAAGGGACCACTGACCAAATGCAGACTTCAGAGCAGTCGGAACTCACGCGACGAGCCAAACGAACCATCAAAGTGGCCCACTTTCGGTCACTCACACACATGGCACGGGTTACATAGGACCCTGGGACTTGGGGAAAACGAGAATTGGTTAGAGTTGTAGTGGAAGCCTTTTGTTTCCTTGAAAGCCATTAGCAACGCCTTTTAATCAACTTAACTATGCAAAGTGAAACGTTCTTGTTGCCTTCTAATAAAATTCGATGTGTGTTTGTGTGTGTAGACAGGTCAGGTCACCGAATTCAGGCAATAAAACTACAAAATATATATATATATATATATACATAAATACAATGATTGTATAGAAAAATCGATAAAACTAATTCTTTATTAAATATCCAAAAGGAACGAATAAGAGAAGCGCCAGAAATAAGTCTCTCGGTTAAAATCTAACCAAACATCTATTTATGACTGCCTCCAAAAAATATTCAACGATTGCCTATAAGTATGCTATATATTTTTGCAGCCCAACTGTTCCAGTGATATGGAACGAGCAATCTAATGAGATATGCTTTCAAATTACCATTACCAGACCCATTTAATTAAAACAGTGAGGGAAAATTGCAAAATTTTGAAACTTTTACCTTTAATAATAACCATTATTAACTGATAATGTTTCTTAAACAAAAATCATTACAATTATGGAGTTGTTAGGGAAGTTTGCTGCTTAGGGAACTTTGTGGACATGAAAACCTTTTAAAATTACATGACGTTCGGCTCGATTTTTGGTAGTTTTAAATATTATAAATTAACAATAGTTATATATACATATTTTACGGCCAATCATTAAGTTTAATTGAAGTTCATTCGTCGTGATTCTTTACATTTTTCCAGAAACTTACTTCGTCAAGGGAAGTTACAGTTTTTTTGGGAGACATGAAGTTATTGATTGATATGGATATATCATTTTCTCATTTCAAAAAGAATACAAGTAATTTGGAATAACGTTTAATAATTGAATTATACTTTCGGCATTAAGTTGACTCCAAAATTTAGTGTTAAGTCGATGCAAACCTGTTTAAAAGTATAAATTTGATTAGTTAATTATGATTATTTAAATAGATTGATTTTCTGAGAAGCTCTATGATAGAGCCCCAACTTGCCCTTTAATTGAAAGCTTACTCCACCTTAGTTCATCTCTGCTATTATTCCAAGCATTATCACGTTTATCATCCATATTATCTATATCTTTTTGCAGGCGCTCGTCATTGACGCATCTTGCATATTCTTTGATCTGGTGTTCATTATTGTTTATTTCAGTTCGATGAGTAAGTAGCTTATGGCTTGATCATCGCATGGCCGACGTGCTAGTCCATTGATCAATTAATTAAGTTAATCAATTAGCTTGCCAAATTTCTCAGTTTCCAATTTATTTTAATCAACACTTTCTTTCCATTTCACTTTCATTCTTTTAATAGATGGCTGGGCCATTACGTTTAGCATCATAAATCTGATTTTACGACCCGTTAGCGTGGCCTTGTTGTATCGAGAGTTCAACACACGCGGCGGCACCCTGCAAACGGGTTCGGTCTTCCCCACAACTCAGCAGCGCAGCTATCAGGACATCGATCGGCCCACACAGCCGACACCGACCAACAATTCACAGCCCGGGCCGAATGTGGCCAGCATTTTCTAGGCCAAGAAGTAACCAAAATAAAACCAAATTGACTTATAGATACATATATTTTAACAACCAACAACCCTTCCAAGTACCTTCAAATCACAAAAGACGCCCAAATAAAAGTTCTTTTTTTTTTTTCACATCTTACATCTGTTTTGCATTGTGATCCCTTAACAAAAGTCAAAAATGTATGTCAAAATAATTGTGAAACCTATTCTTATTATTTTCTTATGGGTTATTGTCTTTTTTTTATCAATTGTACAATTAAGCTTAAGCAAAACAGACTAATCAAAACAGGGGCGAAAAAGTCAAAAAAAATGGCACAGGAATGGGTTGTTTCCCCAATTCCCGATATGTTCTCGAAACAATTTAAATCTCCAGGAGTGGCAGATGGGACGAAATTTGGTTGGAATCGAGAACAGCCTTGATTATCGAAATCGGAATTTGTACTTGTTAGTAAAGATGGAACCAGAAAAGAATGGAAGAAAAAACAAAGTTAAATAACAGCTAATCAAATTTTTTTTTAATATACATATATAAATACATATATATATATTTATTTATAACAAAAGGAAAAACTACTTTATATTTATATACATGTATGCATATATGTAAATCTATATTGCATATTTAAAAATAATACATAAAATAATAAAAAGACATTACAAAAAATGAACGAAAATAAATAATTGAAAACATCTTGGCCTTGGCACTAGTCTTGGCCATCTTCATTTTAGTTTTTCGCCTGGTCTATGTACAAAAACCCGCCCCACCCCATAAATAAATCCGCCCCCCGACCACCAGTATATCCAATAGCAGCATGCCTAGAATCCTTCCTTAGCCGCACGGAACTTGTATTGATTACTTCGCCCATCCAGACACGGGACTTGCACCAGATTAAAGTAGATGGAGCCCATTAGCTGTGAGGCCGAGGTGTTGGTCATCTTGAGGCATGAGAACAACATATCATCGCAGATGCAATGTGATCTACACAAAAACGAATGGAATGCAAGTGAATTTTCTGCGTCTGTGTGTGTGTGTTTAAACAATTACTTGGTATAGAGCGAGTCATTCATTAGCTCGTATTTCTTTTGATAGGCTCGTATCTTCACCGGACACAGATCGTGCTGGCGACAACAGCGATCCATGGTCATCTCACTGCCCAGATCACTGTAGGTTTCAGCTATATCGCCAGTGCCACACCATTTAGTTCCTGTACATTGTATATATACACAAGATCTTAGCTGTTTTCAATAAACTATGGATCTTGCATCCGTACCTGGTATAATGCCACTCAGCAGGGAGAAGGGACTGCGTGGAAATATATTTGAGGCCAATTTGAGGGCCCCATCATTGGATGAAGTGGAGGAGCTGGAGCTGGAGCTGGTGCTGGTCCCGGAGCTGCCACTACTACTTCTCTCGTTACCATTTTCCGCTTTGCCACGATGCTGGGATGCATAGGTTAGTTTATCCACTTGCTCACATTGATTCATTAGCTTGAGCATTTCATTGAATTTGATCTCAAGCGGCCGATTGTAGTGGGAGAGACCTTCGAGTAGCATTTTACCCTCCTTGTCATTGCTGAAGTCAAGAATGAAATAAAATCAAGTCAACGAAATGACCAATATATTGGACAATATAGATATTTTCTTTGTCTCTTAGAATTGCTTTACAAATAACCTAGCAATTGATTCTTGTAGATTCCGGAATTCCGAGTACGTGAGTACGTGCCAAGAAAAAAATACGCCAGGAGACTCCTAAGTACTCGAGTGTGAATGGTTTGTTTGAGGAAATATGTCAGAACGATGCAATAAATGTACACTTGGGTGTACCCGGCCTTCCTCTATATCTTTGGTTTTGATGATCCATTGTTTGAAAATTAAATCGCATCAAGTTATAGCTTCCGCAAAACCTTGATATACCTTCTATAGATAGATGGATATGTATATTGAAAAAGGTATACTCACTAGATTTCGATGAGTTCGCAGCCCAGTAGCAGCTTCTGGGGCCCCAGCTCTGTGACAGCTATTGTCAGATCGTGATAGTATATCATAATGAGTGAATCGTTGCTCACACGCTTCCCACTGGCCAGATGGAGAGAGGGCAAACAGAGAGTGGGTGTTAGACCATTATTGGCACAGGGCCAGTCAATTCACCAGCCACTAAAACTTTGCATGTACGTGATGTCCATGGCAATGCTCAGTGAAACTAACTGAATGGAATTTGAATGCGGACGAGAGATGCCTACCAAGTGGTCCGGCTAAAGTTTACCCTGGGACTCACCTGTATGTCTTCATTTGCCTCACGCTACGCTGTTCGATGATTTGCTGTGTAAAGGATTGTATTGAGGGGAATCCCTGTAGTCCCTGGGGCAGGCTAAACGATAGCGTCGGCTTGGCCACGGCCGCTGAGGTAAGGTAGCCAAGTAGGGCGCAGAGCAGCATCGATGCGAGTAACTGCAGCCGCCTTTTGAGCCAAAGATTGTGACGCATTGTGGTTGAGCCGCCTTGGATTTCGAATTGGAGTAAATAATATGTGGGTGTGTGTGTATGGGTGTGTGTGTTTGTGTGTGGTTATGGCATCACTGGGGAACTGTAAACTGGACACTGGCGATGGCAACGGATTGGCTGCGACTCGCCTGATTGCCTGCTTGCCTGCCTGCCTGTTCGCCTACCTGCCGATAGAAGGATTCGGAGAAAGTTTCTTGGTTAATTAATCAGCCAACCGGCACGCTCATTCATTCGGTGAGACCGGGTCGAGTCGGGTCAGGTCGGTGCTGAACTAAAAGCACTAGTGACTGCGTGTTTAAAGCTGTAGGCGTCGATACCATTGACCCAACCCCTTTTGTTTGAGCACACATTCGCCATTACTTATTCATTTTCATTTATTTGCTTTCAGCTGCTAAAATCCGAGAAGGCTCGTCGCACCAGTAACCAACAGGCGAATCACCTGTCAGTATTCCCATTGTCTTGTGTATGTTCGTGCTCGTGCCCGTGACCGGGAATGGGGCCAAAAACCGCACTGCCAAATAGCCTTCTAGTCCAAACAATGGCTAAATTGACCACTTAACTAGCAAAACTGCCTCCCCCTGGCCCCACCACACTTCTCCCCACACACTAAGCTGCAATCTGTAGTGCAACTGTCTATTAACTAACGAAAACCAAAATTACATCAAGTATACGCAATGTGGTCAGAGATTGAAAAGGCGAGTTTACCCACTAGGCCTTAATTGGTCGTCTTTGATCTTTCGAAATAATTACATCGTGTGAAAGGCCTTTGCATATTATTGCAGTTACTGATCTGGCAACGCCACAAAGAACCATATGGTATTCAGGAGACCCTCATCATGACAACCAATATGGGAGAAAGGACTTGGCAAACATTCGGCACACTCTCCTTTTGCTTGGGAATACATATGTACATATGTGTGTATAGTCTCAACTCTTCTGATCGGATCAGTTTCTATGTATCTAAAAAGCATATTTTAAAATTTAAAAAATTGTTTTAACTAATTGGCCTAACCTTTAAGTCCTGCTTTCATGCTCTCTTTTTTTCTTCTTCTTGCTCAATCTCTCTCCCTTTCTCCATTAACTCAATTAAATTCGAAATGGAATAGTCGACACGCACGAACATGTTAATAAAGTTGTGGTACGTGAGTTGGCGCCTTACAAAAAGGAAAAAACATGATTATTTATTATAATAAACACATACAAACATACTTATATGTACATATATGTATGTATACATATATATACATATATATTATGGTATGTAGTATTTGTTTTTTTTGTCGCCGTTACGTTTTTATTATTATTTTTTTTTTTTTATTATTTTCATGGCTCATATTTTGAAACAACCCACAAGAGTTTACGCAAGAAAATATGGTGAGTCGGTCAAACCGGAGCAACCGGGGGAACAAACGATACCCACCTACCTACATATGTACATACATCATACATACATATGTACATATCTAGGTAGGTACGTAGGTGCCCACTGTGGTTGGTCGACTACAGTGAAAGTGTTTTCATTGTGCTTATTGTTGTTTTAGCCGAATTTATGGAAACTGTGAGCAAACATGCAAGTGTTGATAATACAGACGACAATGACAACATGATGAGTAAGATATGTATGTTTCGCAATAAGCCTTCGGACCCAACCCTAATATGTTGACTCTACTCATCCGTCTGATCTCTTGAAATAATACAGGTAAAAGCTCACTACTCGATAAAAACATTCCTTCACACGCTAGATCTAAGTCAATCTGGCAACACTTTCTCAATCAATCCTCACCTCAGTGAGATCTCATATGTATTGAGTATTCTTAGCAGTATTCGAAATAGAATTCAGGGACAAAATGTATTGTGAAAAAGAACCCTAAAAGTATTATTCGAAATCTCAGACATTTCTGCCAAGGGAGAATGAAATACACGGCTACAATTAATCTAGACTTAAAACTGTATTTTTTTAATATAATTTCGGTAAAAAAGATCTTTTTCTAAACAACGCAAAAGTTGTAAAGATCGAACTGCTATATCTGTTACATATAGGGTCCCTTTAAAATGGGATTCATTTTGTGTCCAGAGATGTCACAGTTGGGATGTCATACATGATGGGATGTGGGATGTTTGGACCATTGTATTCCACATTAGCATTATCTCCATGTAGTTGAATGAAGATAGACCTAAAACCGAAACGGAATGCATTGTACTTCAGCTTTGGTTGTGAATCGAACCATGAATCTATTGTTCAGCTAGTCTTAATGGGTTATTCAATCAGTTTCAACCACTAGATTTGTGTCAATTCATCGACAAAACACCCAACAACGTCGACGAGTGAAATGTATTTACTCTCGAAATTTCTAAACGTTTTCATCGCTGATAGCATTGGCAATTAATGAGGATGACGACGATAATAATAATGATGATGACGATGCTGCTGCTCCTAAGATTGTCAGATTATTGCTATCAAGAGTCATTAAGAAGACAGACGACTTCCTTATTGCTCTAACTTTAACTACGCCACCAACGATAAAAAAAAAAAAGAAAGAAACTAAACGAAAAGCAATGGAAAACGAAACTTGGCTCATTTGAACTTCACCTATGTTGGTCTGTAACATGGAACTGGGTCTGGGTCTGGGTCTTGGTCTTGGGCATGGCTTTCTCAATGCTGCCAAGTTCAAAGAGTGCAAAAACAAAAAGGGGAAAGAAACCAAATGTTATCTGTGGCCTAGGTCAGTGAAGCGTTTAGACAACACAAGAAACAACACAAATTAAGTGAGCTCTTCTTCTTCTGTTTTTGCTTGATGGCCAATATATACATATGTACATACATACATACTTATGTATGTACATATGTGTGCAGTAAAAGTGCTGGCTACTCCAAATGAAACCGCCACAAAATCAACGGCAACAGCAACAACAGCAGCAGCAGCGAACAACTAACTGGTTTCCAAGTTCGCGTTTTAACTTTCACATTGGGCGCCTAATTGTGGGCTTAATCTTGGTTAATTTGCTCCAGTTTTGATCCCCACCTGATGATGGTGATTAAAGAAAGAAGCAGCAGCAGCAGCGGCACGTTGCAGATGCCTCCCCCCTTCCCGAATGGCGTGTGGACACCTCGAGAGTCTAGACTCTAGACTCTGGAGTAGTGAAGCTCTCGCCCTGATCATGATCACTCAACGCCAAAACGAGCGCCACAGAAAGACGAGGAGAAGACGTACAATTTTTCACATGCTATCGCTAATAATAATGGGAAGAAGCAACATTTAGTTAAGAGAAGTCTGTTGACAAAAGTTGCATCTCTCCGTGCCAGTTGGTAGTTGGTAGTTGGCATGGAATCCAACTTAAAGTGGGTTGTGTTGTCCATAAAAGGGCAAAACTTCATTTCGAAATCCATTTGATGTGAACTTTTGAACTTGCGCGCCACATTTCATTTTCATCTTGTTGTTTTTCTTAACCAATTATAAATATTTAAACATTTACTGCCATTTACTTTTTCACAACAAACACACACACACACACAAACGACTCGAAAAACTTGCAAAAGTGCTGGAGGTCAGTTTCACTTTTTAGCTTCAAAAAAAAAAAAACAAAACCAAAACAGAAAAACAAAATTATCACTAACCACAAACAACAACAAAAAAACATTAACTAAATATATATATATATGTATATGTATGTATGTACATATATTTAGTCGTGGTAGTCGACGTCGAAACGGATGGCGCGTCTGCGCATTCGCAAAACTGTTCGCTGCCGCCGTAAGTTAGCAACTGATCGATCAAAGCAAAAACAAAACCCCTCTAAGCCAGGCCAAGAGACACACACAACACACAGCACACAGCAAACAGAGCCAACGCTAGAGCCGGGCCCAGAAGCAAACCGACGACAACAGAGAGTCGCGTCGCGAGTCGGCAAATCGGCCAACGCTGCGGCACGCCGTGACGAAGAACGACGAAAACCTGTGAAAAGGTTGAAAACTTTATCGCTCGATCATGCGGAACCGACCAAGTTAATACCTTACCTTTAACTGTATCCAAATTATGAGAAACGATCCATCTCGATGGTGGACGGATCATGGACGGATCCATAGGGGAGTCTGGGGATAGACAACCCCAATCTTTTTTATCTTATTATTTCCCGAACTAGTGAATCTTCCAAGTGATCGCACAATTTCGATTAATGCGTTATCTATCTATCAAAAGGCATATGTAGTTTCACAATATTTCGGTTCCTGTGAATCGAACTGCATCATTAGTTTCTAAAACACTCGCAGAACTTAAGAAGAATTCTCGACCCAAAAGCTCTCAAACGAATGGCCTTGATTCCCCCAATTGAGCCAAAACAATTGATAAAGGAATATATGGGTCACTAGACACAGTCTACTATTTGGCCAAAACTGGGTCACGATAGTCCAGCGTAGTCCTTAACTATCTTCTTTTCTTCATAACAGTAATAAGAGTTTATGTGTCTAATATTCATTAGATTTCCAAAACAAAAAAAAACCCCCGCTGCATTCCATGGGAATTTAAACTCTATTCTAATGTATTTGAAATGGAATTGTAATTTAACTTTAATTAGTCATATACTTAAAACAACGCCAAGAAATGCATCTTGGTGGATTTAATAAAGGTGAACAAATTGGAATATTTGAGGTTTAGGTTTTAAGAAAAAAGGTTGATGTCCCAAATGAACAGTGGTGGTCATGAATTTAGGACGTTTATATGTTTGGACTTGAAAGTTTTGAAGAAATTGTAGATACATATATCGAAAAAGCTCCAACCCACAATTACACTAATACACTAAAGTTAGATAGTATGCATCTTTCTGGTGTTGCCTTTCATCTAGGTATGTACAATGTACATATGTACATACATGTGTGCACTCATATACCCGTTGCAGTGAAGTTTATAGGGTACGTCAGCCAGCATTGCAACTTTTGGACAGCTTTACTTGGGCATCATCTCTGTCGCGCTAAAAGAGTGTGTTCGAATGTGTGTGTGTGTGTGTGTTTGTGCTCGTGTGTGTGGGGGCGGTCTGTATTGAGCAATGGAAAAGCTGGCTTTTTGGCCTGACCCATTTATTTTGAAGTTAAGTTGCATTCAGCGCAATTGCTCAGCGGCCAACTTGTTTTGTCTTTGACTTCTCGTTTTTTGTTTCTTGCTTTTTCTGGGGAAGCGAACTGTCCATTTAAGTGAAAACAAAACCAATCAACTTTTCCAATGTCGCCCTGGCGCAACCAAAAACAAAAAAAAAAAAACTAAATGACAAATAAAAAAGTGAAAACTTTCAAACAAAGCAGATAAAAAACAAATGTATAAAAAATACAATTAAAAGTAGTTAGACTTACCGGCACCAAAAAGGCCAGACAAGCAACTGGCCAACAGACGTTAGGGCTACTAAAGTGATGGCGGACAAAAGTCACCGACTTATATAAACGATCCCAAATCATCACGGAAGCCAAACAGAACTCGACGAAGTTTCTGCACCCTGAAGCTGAAATTTTGCACGTAGGCTTGTATTTTGCAGGGGTTGTACATCTCGGATTCAGCCGGATCGGACCACTATATCATATAGCTCCCATACAAACCCCAAAGTCACGAACAGTGATTTTTCTCAATAACAATAACTATTTATTACGCCTATAAACGACTGTGCCAAATTTGATCAAGATTGGGTGACTATATCTTATAGCACCCATAGGATTACGGCGAAAAACGGTGACTCTGATCAAGAAATGCTTTCTTCTATGCGTTGCACACTTCTGACCAAAATTAATATATTAATATATATAATATAAACAAAAGCAAAGCTAAGTAAATTATTAAACGATGTGTTTGTCTGTCGATATTTTTGATTTTTCTCAGTTATCTTTGGTGCGATTATTCATCTTGTCCAATAAGTACATACGGATTCAACCCTTAATAGACAGGATTGGGCCAGGAGTTGCCCTTCCCTGCATGGACCACCTCATGGATCATAAGACCAACTCTGTATAATTTTGTTCCTTCGGATTTCAAGTATGCGGATGACTAGAGGGAAAAACAATTTTAAGGCCGAAAAAAAACCAAACATCATCCAAGTAGGCTGGTTTATGACCAAAAAGTGTTTACCCCAAGGCATGCCAGAAAAAAATATTCATTCATAGTCAAGGAACCAGCAGAGAAAAATCTGAAAAACACAAACTAAAATATATATTTTCTAAAATGTTTAACCCTTTTCTCAGTTTTTCAAAGCGCTGTGGAGTCAGAACCGAAACCGCGGTGGCAGTCCTTTATTGAAGAAGCTGAGGATATCCTGGAGAAATGCTGGTTCAAACTAGCACACTTTGATGGCGAGACGACTCGGTACGTATTCGGATACATATTCGTATTCGGATTCGTATTTGCCTGGATCGTCTTTGAGATATATAAGCAGTGGGTAAGTGCAAAGAGAGAGAGAGAGCGAGAGAGACAGAGAGGAATGACACAAATTTGCTATTTGTTGCAGACAGGGAAACAAATCAACATAAGGAGGAGCTTCTGGTTCCAGATGAACCGTATGTCCGTAGTAGAACTTGACCAGAACCAGGATGCCGTATCGGCCGGAAATCAACGCACGATTTCGGCCCAGACTTCAGTCTCATTGAAGGAGAAGCACTTTTCCATGTGCGTCCACAACGATGCTCCACAGTCGGAGGAGCAGCTGGACGACACCGAATGGGAGACTTTGTCGGATCCCACAACCAAGCCGACCTTTGCTAAAATGAAGACTGATTTTGATTTCTTTGATGCGAAGGGCAAGTCGAGCAGCTCCAACGACGATCAGAACTCGCGTATTCCAGTCATGGTTCGTGAGGCTACGTACCCCAAAATAAAATTGACGAAGAAGATCAAACGTTTCTATTAAGAATTTACCAGAAACCATCATCATCGTTATTATCTTTGTTTTCTTTTGAAATTATGTAATGTAAATTATGTATGTAATTTTCATTTTACTACCCCACACATTTGGAATCCATTCAAAATTATTAATCACACTTGAGCAATGTAAAAAAATCGTAAAAAAAAAAATTTTAACTGAAACTAACTTGACTAACTTCAGATTTGGGTCGGAAGGGGAGAGAGTTTGTCTACGATCGTAAGGAGTTTGATTTACTCCGAGATGACTCGAAAGGTGCTCACTTCTAATGGTTAATATAAACAAAGGCAAAGCTAAGTAAATTATTAATAGATGGAATTTTGGTCAGAAGTGTGCAACGCTAGATCAGCACGACGAGACGAGTTCAAATAGCCATGTCCGTCCGTCCGTCCGTCTGGATCAACGCAAACTCCTCCAAATTAATCCTTTCAAATTAAACATTTCTTAATTTAATATATCTGTTAATGACTGTGCCGAATTTGATAAAGATCGGGTGACTATATCATATAGCTCCCATAGGAACGATCGGTGAAAAACAGTGACTATGATCAATATCTTCGTTATTTCCTATGACTGTAGGCCTTTCTTTTGCAAGCATAAGCCTTTTTTAGATAAAACGTTCTTCCACATTGATGGCTAATAGGTAAGGAAAGAGTTACCAAAAAAGTTGCAAGGGTATATAAACTTTGACGCGGTCGAAGTTAGCCCCGGCCCTCTGGTTTGCATTAAACTTGAGAAAATTTTACTAATAGTGAAATCATATCACATCGAACAAAAACGATGCAGAAAATGTTGTGTTATTTTTCGGAATATTAAGACATAGATTCTTGGTAAATGTGGCTTTTTTTAAACTTTAAGCACTTGGATATTTTAAAAAAATTAATTTTTAAAAGAAATCTTGATGATTCATGATTTTCTACAAAAATTGGCAAACAATTGCTGACATTATTCTAACTTGAAAATATATTCATGAGTTTAAAAAAAAAATTACTGATTAAATGCTTATCCCAAAATCAAATTCAAAAACATATAAATAAGTTAAAGAAAGGCAAAGCTGACAATTTCCCAAAGTTAGAAGTTTTTAAGAATTTTGCAAAATTTTCAAATCAAATATTTGTCAATTTCTGACTGATTGACTTCAGATTTACAATGGCGCATTAAAAATTTGTATTAATTATAATCAATCATTTAAAATTTTTACCAAAATTAGGCTATATTCAAACTATTGTTTGTTTGTTTTTGTTTTTTAACTTGTGTTGCATTTTAGCAAGGAAACTGAAAAGAATTTTTTGTTTACCAAAACAGCCAAAGTCTCTTACTTTTAAATGTCATATTGAAAAAAAAGACGTTTGTCAACAAAATTGAGATCAAAACAGACAAAATATTTGTCGACATAATCTTTTTGTACCTAAGGGTTAAAAGTTAAAAAATAATTTGTTTTTTGACTGTTAACAGAAAAAACATTGCAAAAATGTCCGAAATTGCTTGTGACTTTGTTCGTTTTATGTCGTTAATATTGGACTAGAGCTATATATTTGAAATACAGAATCATTGTAAAGAGCATTTCAATACCTTTTGCTTTATGTGACCAAGAGTACAGTCCACGCGATGTATGCGAGTTATTTTTGATTTGTGTTTGATTTAGAACGAACGAACGCGAAATTTGATGCCCAAAATAATACGTAATAATACAAACAACTCGCATATCTGTAAAAATATCTAAACCAATCCAAGGATCAATTATTCCAAACGACTTACTTTCTGCAAAAGGAAGTAATAGAAATAAAATTGTAAGCAAATGCTTGCCTACTTTTTAGGCTCCAACGCAAATGTAACTCGTAACTAGAATTGATTGTAATTTTATTTAGTTATTACTAATTGTAAGTTTTCTAATCTAAATCTTGCTAATTAATGTCGAAAATTGTAAATGGACATTTGAGGGATAAATTGTATAAATTGTTCTGCACTTTATTTTATTTGTTTTCGTGTTTTGCAATGCATATACATATGTGATATATAGAAATTGAATAGATTGTTGTTTAATTTAGCTGAAAGTTAGCCGTTAGCTCATAATAATCAATAAGCCAATAACCGATGCTGATCTTGATGGGACTATTTTCGGGTGCAATATATTCTCGTATGTATGTACATTATTAATCTTCCTGAAGGAAAGGTTTCTATTTAGCTATGATCGAACTCAAAACAACTGCTGCAAATACATTTTACGTATATGTCTATTCATTTATGAATATGTATGTATGTGGTATGTTTATCTATATATATATATGTATGTATATCATATCATATAATTAGAATGATAATCGTATGTTTTCTTGGGCCATGCAATAAAACTTTACATTTTTGTAATTCATTGTGCTACAATAGTGTATGTATGTATGTGTGTGATTCATGAGGGTGACAAAAAAATTTAATAAGATTTTTATCCGCAGAAATACAATGCGAATTTTGTTTTTGTTTTTTTTTTTTTTCTTTTCGCTTTGACAGATTCATGTGTCTTTCAACTTACAAATCACATAAATACAACTCTCATTCGCAAGAGGGAGGGTCGATGAGGAGGAAAAAAATTAAAGAAACTGAACTTAAGCTGTCCTTTATGTACATGGTAATTCAACTAATCTAAGAGATTGAACACACAGCATTACTAATTTGTATCGATCAAGGATTAACAATGTAATAACAAAATATGACAGATTCGCATTATCTTTTGTAAGTGATTCGATATTCTTAACCCTAAGAGCAAAACAAGCATAATATATAGTTGGGGGGAAGGGGGGGCTCTCTCTAAAAGCGATTCCATTGATGCCTTTGACAATAATGGTTGTTGGACGAATTCGATGTGGATGGGATGGGGTTAATAAATGTAACTAATGATGTTGGTGCTAAAACTGCTGGGAGGGAAAGCCGTTTAAAGAATGTATTACATTCCGTCTCCCAGGTAGAGTTTAGTTTAAATAGTTTTATATACTTTTGCGCTTATTACTTTTTGTTTGTTTGTTTGTTTGTTTGTTTGTTTGTTTCTATTGTTTTTTAACATACAATGTTGAACTGAAAACGCTAAACTAAGTCACTCAATTCCTAGTGCCAGACGCTGCTGACGATGATGATGAGGATTCCGCGGATGTGGAATTAGAAGTGCTGTTGCTACTACTGCTACTGCAATTATTACTGGAACTGCTCATGCTAAAGAACTTGTTTTTCACTTCTTCAATGGAAAAGTCCGACTCGATGGCAGGATAACTGGTTTTCTATTAGATAAAAATTTTATAATTATATATGTATATAGGAAATTCTTATTTTGGGTTACTTACATTCTGTGTGATGTTCTGTCCTCGTAATATTTGCCAATTTTCCAATGTATGCGCATACTGTAAATACTTTTCAAACTCATGTAACGTTTCATAGACATGACACAGACCCAAATAGTCATACTCCAAGCCAGAGTACGAGTGTCCAAATAGACGAAGACCTGCCAAAACCCAATAGAATTTTTACAAATTTGTTAAAGAGACAGAGAAGGAGAGAGAGAGACGGTGATGGAGAGGGACTTACTTATGTCGATGCTGCGTAAATATAATTTTTCCGCTTCTTTATACTTTTTCATTTGATAGTTGTAAAGGGAAGCCAAATGACCAATTGACAAACCGACTTCATAATCAAAAGCTCCAAGTAAATCGGTTTTAATCTTAATCGCCTTCTGATGCATACGCTCAGCTTCATCAAAACGATTCATTGTTTGATACAAACGCCCCAGATTTCCATAGTGTTTCGCTGTCTGCACATTCACCTCACCGAATACTTCTAATGAGAGCAGCAGAGCGAAATGATGCAATTGCTCGGATTGCAATAGCAGTTCCTCTTCATCCATACCATCGGCCATTTTATCGAGCGCAATCTCCTCGAGAAGCAGGGCTTTAACCCGTTTTGCCGATGCCAACATTAAATGATTGCTGGGCACCAGATTCTTCATTATATTGACAGCCTTATCGACATGATCCTGGGCACAACTAAAATCACCGGTGCTATACTCGTGCACATAATAGGCATATGACAAATCCTCATGGGCAATCGCCACATGGAAATTCATTTTGCCAAATATTCCCTGACGCACGGCCAGTGCTTCCTTATACACATTCACAGATTGATACACAGAGTCGACATTTAGCAGAAAGAATCCATAATCAAGAAGCGCATCGCCGTATTTCTGATGTTTGGGTCCAAAATGATCACTGAGAAGAGAACAAGAAGAAGGAGTAGAGAAGCAGCCTGATTGACTGATTGATCTGTCGGACATACCGCGCTCGCCGCATCGCCTGACAGATTAGAAGATTGGCCCGTGCAAAGTCCCTTTTGACGACACAGGCCTTGGCTGCCTGACGCAGTACATCAATGATTACGCTGCGATTAGAAGAAATTAGCTTTGAGGAAATATTTGAAGGAATTTAAAGATAAGAGAACCTACCGCGCCGGTGCCGATGTCTTAAGTTGACGCATTGCCGAACCGCTCCATGTGTGACTGTTGTTGTACTCATTGCGGGCAAAGTACATGGCCGAGATTTGTGTATATGTCATGGCAATTAGCTGAGACGGCACTGCCTCACTAAAGGAACTATTCAGCTCCATCAGCTCATCGAATGTCTGTTGGGCCAGCTTGAAATTGCAGTGCGCCGATTCGGCGTACAGGAGACTAAGCAAAAATAAAAAAGAAGGCCTTTTTGTGAAAGGGAAATCTATTGAGAAGGATCTATCCATGGTCACTTACCGCTGCAGGCAATCGACACGCATTACCAATAAGTTTTTCAAAGGCTGCATACACTTCAATCTTTCGTTGAGGCATGCCAGCACCGAGATGCTCTCCTGCATCCAACCGGCTTCGGATAGAAACGAGCCAAGACGCAGTCCCAAATCAATTGCATGCAAATCATCAACATCTGGCTGTGCATTAGGCATGTAGTCATTTTCAACAGGAATGAACACCGAAGACGAATTGATCACATTATGTTTGAATTGTTCGTTGTTGTCATTAATCTGCTGTTGCGACTCCTTGGCATCGCCAGCAGCACCACCAACTGCCCATCCTCCCATGCCTATACCATTCGAATGTCCAGACACAACTCCATAGCGACCGACATAGACCTCGCTGAGGCGATTTGCCAGCATTTTCTTGCTGGCCATTAGGGAAGCCAATATGCGTAAGAGTTGGCTACGTCCCGGAGAATAGCGTACCAATCGTGTGAACACATCCAGGCGGGATAATTCCTCCAATAGCGTGTCTTTCATTGACTCGCGCTGGGACATCTGCGAGTAAAAGTAAAACAAACAAGGTGAAAATCTTTGCCCATTATCAATCTTCAGCAATCTTGAGTCGATCGGGTCAACAAAATGGCATGGGGACTAAAAAGCTGGTTAACAAGTTCAATGCCTTGAAGACCCCTTTTCACAGAGAGACACAAAGGGAGGAGAGAGCAGAATGTGTCTCTGGTTGACATTGAGTTGCAAACAGGACAGGACAATCTCAACGGGGTGAGAGATGTAGTGGGTTTGGGGCTTGTGTGTATCCGTACACACACACACACATTTATAGGAAGCAAAGCGATGACTCTATTTTTAGATGGGGCCCACCATCCAAGCCTGTCTTATTGTTGTCGCAGTGCTGCCTTCTGCCTATAATTTATATTGTAATTGCTCGCTTATTATGAGAGATTGTCATGACTACTATCTACACATATGTATATTCGGGCTATATTATATAGCAGTATATATCAGCACTATGTATGTACTAGAGTTGGGTAAATTGTATTCCAATTGCATTAGGTTTTTGATCTACTATTAGTTTTATGCTATCCCGAATTTTATTCAGATATTTTTGGAGCTCTTTCCATAAATGGGATAACATATTTTCACCTGATCTAAACCAAAATTTGATAATTCTAAATAGCATAATGTAAATAACTAGCAATATGACTAATGATGATCAAGAATATGGCATATTTGTATAAATATGTACATAGAAAACTTAAACCCAGAACCAAAAACAAACAATTCGAAGAATTTTCGCATTACTCCCACCAAGTTAGTTTATGATACTCAATATTGCTAAACCGATAAAACAGAAGTTATAGAAGTTTCCAGTTTCATTAAAGGGAATACACAAGTTTTCTGACAGATTCCACATGGAATAATACTTGTTTTTCGTTGGAATATCTGTCATACCAATCGACACGACGTACTGCAGTTATCTTAATGATAATAGGTAAATGATCTTGAATTAGATGATAATGTAGGAATATCTAGATAGACAAATCATCCCACCATGCTCGAAATTCAGGCGCCAACAGGTCGGAACTGACTTCATTGTTGGGACAAATTTTTAATTGTAGATTTGGCCAAATCAAACAAATGTATTATTATGAACAAATTGTAAAGTTTATCTTTATAGAAAGAGATACAGAGAAAGAGAAAGGAAAATTGGGAGGTAGAAAGATAAATGTAGGACTACTTACCATTTCGTAGACATCGATGAGCAAATTGCGAGGCAATTCTGGTAGCCTATGGATACAATCTAAGGCAGGCACTGCGGTGCTATCGAGACTATTGACCAAGGCATTCAATGAGAAGTGGTAAAGATCTTGGGGGCTGGGGCACCTATTATTATTGTGACCCGTGCTGCTGGCGGGCAATACTAGAGCGAATATCTGTTGCCCAGCCATCTCGTTCTGTTCGCCAGGGGTGGAGTGTGTGAGGTGGCGTGGGGTGGGATACTCTTCCTGTAGATGCAAATAGGAAGCCCCTATGCTTCTCCTACTGCAGGTGCTTCTGTTGATAACTGTTGTTTAGATTCTGCAACAAGTTTCACATAGAATTAACAAAACTTTTATACGGACACGCACACCCACATCCACAGTATGTCGTTGGCAATATTTACACGTGCTAAACGAAAAAAAAAAAATGAACCGAAGTGTCTAAGAAATTAAAACAGTTTGAAATGTGTACATAAAGGTTAACTTCATGTGCAAGTTTCAACAATTCTATCTCTTTCGCTCGCTGGCTGTCTCTCTGGCACAAACAACTTCGCGGGGTCTCACTTCCACTTTCTTTTGAGATGTTGTTCTTCGGTTTTCCTTTCTTTTTCGTGCCAATAGCAACAGCAGCTCCAGCTCAGCTCTCACTGCTTCTTTGTGTTATTGTTTTTTTTCTTTGCCTTTTGCTTTTTACTTCACTTTTTGTCTGTTTTTCTAGATGTTTTTGTCTCTGGTACGCACAAGAGGTTTGTAATATGGTAACTTACACAATATCGTACATTTATTCGCAGCTTTATCTGCTTGCAAGCTGAATGAGAGAGTACATTAGATTATTTGGCTGCCTTTGCTATTTTCTCGATTTTAACGTTTTTATTTCAACTTTTGTGTGTTCCTGTGTTACTGTGTCTGTGTCTGTGTATGTCTGTCTGTGTTTTTGCTTCACCATAGCCCCATTTCACCACTGCCAAATTTATCGACGTTATCGGAGCAACGTCGTCGTTATTTGTGTTATCGGAACAAAGTTATCGTCATCGACATTGTCGAAGCAATGTTATCGTTATCGGAGTTAATGAAATAACTAGTTCCGTTTCTTTTGGTGCGTATTTTCAAAATGCTTGACCAGAAACTGAATTTCACATTGGCTAGGATTAAAAAGAAATTAATAAATGAACTATATATCGGCAATCCTCTACTGTCCAACATGACATTCGTACGCATTCAAATTAAAAAAAAAACATATGTCAAAAAACTTTTTAATTTTGAATAAGAGAAAAACTTAAACTTAAAAAACAGTCAAAAGCTGCAAAACGACTTTTGCGGGTCATTGTCTAAATACAATCCTTAACAAGCTACTGAATAAATGTTTTCATTTAATAACTCGGGAAAATCAAATACAAAGTTAAAAATAACAAAGAAGCTTAAATACAGTCCTTGGCAATAATAATTTTACATGTTCAAAACTTGTTTTCTGCAACCCAATTCATCAATATACATTTTACAAATTTAGTATTCTTTAGCATTTCAACGCAAGTAGACAGGCAAGTATTTTTTTTTAAATAGATAGAAGTGTATTTTATCTGGAACGGGGCATCCGTGAGTTGGCTAGGTACGTAATATTCACTAAATTTTTTCAGCAGTACATTCTTTAGACTTGTAGTAGAAACCACATTTGGGTTTTAAAATATACAGTCTGTCAAGAAATACTTTACACAGTGGAAATAACCTCAATTTTTTTACTTTATGTACAAAAATAAATAATGGGTATTTTCAAATTATAAACAAAAGAAACAAAAACAATGAGGGTGAAACATAAAAAACAACAAAAACTTGGATTACTCATATTTGACACTGTCAAGAAACTCTTTACACACTTCATATAAATATATTGTTGTAAACTTAAAATGTAAAACTAATTATAGCTAATTTTGAAAAACTTAGTATTTAGTATGGCCATAATGCTAAGGGGCATTATGTACATGTTGGAGTCTTCTTTTCACGGAGTTGACCAAGTTTTGAATATATTCCAGGGGTATCTTCTGGCACTCTTCTATTATGAAAGCTTTTAGCTGTCCACGGTTGGTTGGATTCCTTTTTTCTTCAAATAGGACCACGCATGTTCGATTGGGTTGAGATCTTGGCTTTGGGGTGGTGTATTCAAGACCTTTCCGCAGTTGTAAAGCAGCCAATTGCGTACATTAAACTCGTTATGTTTTCGATCGTTGTCCTGATAAAATTTAAAAGTTGGCCGATTTTCGGTTATAAAGCCAAATTTGGTTGCACTTTCGTGTAAATTTGACTTCAAAATTTGAAGATATTGCTCGGCATTCATTGTGTTTTCAATGAATACCGGTTCACCGACTCCTTGGCTGGATATGCAGGATATGTGTAAAGTGTGACAGACTGTATCTCTATTATTAAATGATCCTAGGTCTCCGTCATCCCACCACTATGGAATCTGTAGGTCAGTAAATTCACTTTTGTCATGGCCTCCTTTTCCGCATCCTCCAAAACCCACCTTTCACAACTGAAATTGCGCTTCGCTTTCAAAGAAGTCGGTGTATTGCATAGCAGTTTCCACTTTGCTGGCGTCAGTGGGTCATTGCAGCCGAACGCAGAGGTTGGAGTTGAGTATAACTCTGCCTGCTGCCCCACTGTCTGCTGCTCCACTGTCTGCTGCTCCACTGCCTGCCCATGGTTCTCCTGATTTCTCCAGATTTGTGATGTAGCGTGGGGACCTAAAACTGCACTAAAACATTTTAATTTAATTTATTTTTTTGTTTGAGCAACTAATAGCAAATTGAAACTTCGCAAAATGCAACTCTGATTATGCACCGTTATATTTTAAGTGATTCTACTATCGAATCCGAATTTTGTATACTTTTATATTTGTATACCTTTGCAGAGGGTATAATAAAATTGGTCAAATGTTTGTAACGCACAGCAGGAGACATTTCCGACCCCATAAAGAATATATATTCTTGATCAGCATGAGAAGCTGAGTCGATATAGCCATGTCCGTCTGTGCAAATCAACTTCACGCCGTCATCTTAAGAGCTATCAAGATGAAACTTGGTATTTGAGCTTCTTGTATCCCGGAGCAGATAAAGTATGAAAATTGTCAAGATCGGACCACTATATCATATAGCTCTAAAAGAAACATTTTCATGAAAATTGCAGTATCCACATGAAATTTACTACGATGATAGTATTGGATATAAAAACTCAGATTCCAAAATTTGAATCTGATCGGATAAATAGAACACAATTTACAGTCAATATAAATCGGTTCAACCGCTGCCAGCGCTGCCTACTACGTCATTATCAAAACAAAAGAGTACATGCATACACACACAGACGCAACGCTACATGAACTGTATGTGTATGCGTGTTGTGCGTTGCTTAGGGAAAGATGGAAAAGGAAGAAAAAATTTTAGTAAAAAGAGGGTAAATGTTTACTATTACTACTCGGGCCCAAAACGCGCTTAAACTACATAATTTTGGTATCAAACGAAAGAGAAAAATTGCACGAGCACGACCTCAGGTGCGCCTTGGCGATTTATTTCGTAGTTTTTGAGTAATTAACAAAAGAAAATTAATATTTTTAGCGGGACTATAGCTAAAAGTAGCTTTTTCCGGCTAAAAAAAAGCTGTTCAATTTTGAGATGGTGTTGCCAAATGCCGAATTTAGGATACTCGAATACGCGGGCTTTTTGAATCTTTTGTTCGCACTATTCTCAACAAACGAAAATATTGTTGAGTTTACAATATTTCTTGATTTTATAGAACAAATATAGTTTAGAATACAATATTCGGCTGCCAGAGCAGCCGAATATTCCTCGACTTTTGAGTTTAGATTAAAATATTTGGCTACCAGGTCAGTCAAACAGCGCGCCAAATAAAAAATAGCGATTGACAACACTGAAATCTAGCTTTACCCGATTTTTCCACTTTTCAACACTGAAATCTCGAGTAGTAATAGTAAACATTTACCCCCAAAATTACTTTTTCAGCTACAGTTCTAGAAAAACTTACAATTAAGCCCTTTTTTAGAGTAGTTTTTGAAGTATTTTTAATTTATAACTATTTTTCGATAGAACAATATCAAGATTAATTTAAAACAACAAATATATTTTGAAATATGGAAAATTAGAAAAGAGTTCTTTTTGGTTGTGGTTCATTTCCTTTATCAAGATCAAAGAAGGCCAATTCGTCAGTGGAGAACTCCATTCCGTCGCGTTCATCTTTCTGCACTTCTTCATTCGATTTTCATCTTCTTCGAATTGAAATATTTGCTTAGTCCACCAACATATTTCGGCCAGTATAGCATCTGGAGCTTTTTCAAGTGTTCCTGGCGATTTCGATACGCTGTGACTCTTGTATCTGTTGCTAATAAGTTATGGGATTTTAAAAAAGATGCAAACATTTCTGATTTTCTCTGCGTTAGCTCTAATTTTGCAAACATTTGATCCAATTTGCTTTGTGTTATAAGAACTGGGTGATTTGATACTGATGGTTCGGGGATATACTCGGAGTAATCATCAAATACAGTCGCATCGGGGTAAGGACTAACATTGTCTGTGGATATTTTGGTACTGGAATATTTTCGGTATGGTCCATGGGCAGTTGCACACTCGGAACGGAGACGTAGACTGTGTTTTTCGCCTATCTTTTGTTAAGTCCAGTCACATTGTTGGCACAATCATACAAATTTTTTGGGTCACGTTCTCCTGGATTGTACCATATCATTGGTACACCAAATGGCATTTATTTTTTGTCTTTTATGCATCCAGTTAACTAACCCGACATAACAAGCTCTGCAAACTGTATGTCACATTTAAAGTTATGTCGAAATGCCGTAACCAAATTTTCCCTAACTGATCCGTGCTTATTACTCGCCGGGGTGAAACGTCCACAAATTTTGACACGCCCACTTCCCTCCTCGAAAATGAAATAAAACAGATTTTCTCGAAAACTAACAAAGCTAAAGTCACTAAATTTAAAATGTAGATTTTTTTTAGTTTGCCCGCAGGATTTGTACACTTTAATATTTTGCCACGCCCATTTCCGTCTCCATAATTTAGATAAAATCGATTGCCAACTAAAATTTTTTGACTATCGCAACCAAATTCTGCAGACCAATTAATCTTATATATTTTTACCAAACTACCAACTCGGAAATCGGACTAGAAACTTGCAAAATATGCGTATGCGTATGCCCTTATGCGATCCATAAGGGCAGAATTGGCCGTTGGCTAGTGGCGAAACGGATTACTTTGATCTTGATAAAGGAAATGAACCACAACCAAAAAGAACTCGTTTCTAATTTTCCATATTTCAAAATATATTTGTTGTTTTAAATTAATCTTGATACTGTTCTATCGAAAAATAGTTATAAATTAAAAATACTTCAAAAACTACTCTAAATGAAGCAAGTAAGTCGACTCGTCGACTTGGGTATACCATACACCAGGTGAAACAAATATTTCAAATTTCGAAAACCAAATGTTTGTCTATTAAATTGTTTTTACATGTTTCATACTATGTGCTATCTCGCTCACTCTACGAACACACGAGCACTCTAGCGCCGCCACTAGCCAACGGCCAATTCTGGCCATGTGGAAATAGATAAGAATAATAAGTCTGCCAAATTTGAATGCGATAGTCAAAAAAATACAGGAGGAAATCGGTTTTTTCTAAATTATGGAGGCGGAAGTGGGCGTGGCAAAATGTGAAAATATATACATAAATTCTCCGCGCATACTATGCCAGTATACATACATACTAAATTTGGTGACTTTAGCTTTGTTAGTTTTTGATAAAATCAGTTCTGTTTAATTTGCGGGGGCGGAAGTGGGCGTGGCAAAATGTTTAAATAGCCAATATCTGCGCGTCTATTAAGCTAGTCTACATACCAAATTTAATGTCGGTAGCTATCATAGTTTTTAAGAAAATCAGTTTTATGTAAATTCCGGAAGCGTGGCAAAAAGTTTAAACAATTAGTTTCTGCGCGCTAACTAAACGAGCATATAAACCAAATTTGATGTGTACCTATTATACTTTTTAAGAAAAACAGTTTTGTGTGATTCCAGGGGGCGTGCCAAAAAGTTTGAAGAATTAATTTCTGCGCGCTAACTAATCGGGTATACAAACTAAATTTGATGTCTCTAGCTTTCATACTTTTTAAGAAAAACAGTTTTATGTGATTCCTGGGGGCTTAGGGGGCGTGGCCGAAATTCCAATTAACTCTGTACATGTGCATAATACACGAGTATACATACCAAATTTAGTGGCTCTAGCTCTTATAGTCTCCGAGATCTGCGTGTTCATACGGACGGACGGACAGACGGACATGGTTAGATCGACTCGGCTGTTGATCATGATCAAGAATATATATACTTTATAGGGTCGGAGAAGCTTCCTTCTGCCTGTTACATACATTTTGGCGACTTTAATATACCATTTCACCCTATGGGTGTATGGTATAAAAAGGGCTTAATTGTAAGTTTTTCTAGAACTGTAGCTGAAAAAGTAATTTTGGGTTATATAACATTCATAAAATGAATTTATTTAACCATTAACAATATCGATATATAAGCTCATATGACAAACTAAAAAATACAACAAAATGAAAAATTTCAACATGCTATAAAAAAAAAACCAGCTGTGTATCTTTGAAAAACCCAAATAGGGTTTTGCTATTCAATACATGAACTTTCAGAACAAAAGGTACGGTGCGGTTTGATTTTACAAACCTTCATTTTGTTGCATAGTGATATAGACGAACCTCATAATTACAACCTGCCGTATGTGCGTATGTTAGATTTGATGCCAGATCCAATTTGGTCGCTATTGTTAGTGATCGTGCTCGCCTGGATTGGAAGTCGTTGGCTGATCTGTCGTACACATTGGGGTGTACCTTGCCCACAGTAGCAACTCGACATGCCTTACTGTGAAAGTGTCATCCAATTAATGAGCACAGATTTCATGAAAGAGACCTTCTTGGAGCAGGTATCAATGCTCCAATGCCATTCCAAAGATAGAAAAAATCTCCACATCTTTTGGGAATTGTGTGCTGCGGTCGAGTCTGTCTCGAATCTCAAAAATTATAATCTTGAGATTTGTTGCAAAGCGGCAATAAAGCAGCTGCCAATTTGGGCATGCATTTCTGCAATGAGGGAGCAGGGCTGATGCTCCTACTGGCCAATGAACCCCGGCGCGCACAAATATCAAATAAATTATCGGAGCAGGCGATTAATGATCGTCATCGATGTTGTCGGAGCAGTGTTATCGTTATCGACATGGTCGGAGCAAATGTCGTTTTATTATCGGTTATCGGAGCAAAGTTGTCCTCACACAATCGACTCTTCGTCCAGCTCTAGCACTACATAATAAAATTTTTCGTCGTACTTTCGGAACAACAAAGGTATGTTAACAGCTGGAAAAAAAGCGTAGAATCAAATTTAATAAAGTAAAGAAACGCAACTAAATAATAAATGCATTCGCAAAAAAACAAAACCGTAAGCCTGGGTGTTCAAACCCAACAAAGTCACACACATGATCAATTGTCATACACATACACATTAACACGCACACACACATGCATTGCCATCACTGCACAAGAAAAAGAAAAATCGAAAAAATAGAATTACATAAGTTTTAATTTAATATAATTGTATATACCTATTAGTTTGAGGTATGAATAATTAACTTACATTTTAATTATCATCCGCCTGAGTAAGTTACGGTTATATGCGAACATCTTAAGTTTTATATTCGAGTTACATAAGTTCTAAGTGTGCAAAAAAAAATCAAACAAAAAGTTAAGTCCTAATCCCACCCCAGCCCCTGCCCTCCACCCAACCCAAAATCCAAGTCTTAGTATATATGTATCCCTTATATATATCTAACCACAAAAGAAACAAAAAAAAAAGAACAAATCAAGTAGAAAATAAAAAAAAAAAAAAAAAAAGACAAAATCAATTCAATCAGCACAACGTTTTGGTCGAAGTAACGTTTTGTATTCATGCGTTCAAGTCATTTTTCCATGCAGGACAAATATCCTCCGATACGATTTCAGAGTCAGAGTAAAACAAGCAAGCACAAATCTCCTCATCCTCACACACAAGCAGTAGGCGCAAGCAAGAGCACGCCGCACCGTCGCTGCCGCTGCCGACCAAGCAACCAACAAATCGTAACATCCCGTAACACCCGGCAAAAGGAGGAGAAATCGAAACTACGTCTACTTCGCCGCGACCTCTTCGTCGTTGTCATCCATCAGCCATTTGCATCAGTGGACAAACCTCATCAGCGGTATAACAAGTAAATTTTGAATATTCTTCCTTATTACAAAACAAAAAGAAAACAAAAACAAATTGCATAAGAATTTATGTTTTGTGTGAAAGAGAGAGAGAGAGAGAAAAAGACTAAGAAAGAGAAAGGAAGTGCGGTAAAGATAGTGCAAAATTGAATTTAAACCGGCTCGAGGTCAATCTTACAAAAGAAGATTATTTCAAAGGTAACACACAAAAAGGTGAGCAGGTTGTCTGTATAGCTATTTCAAGAACTACCAAGTTCTATCATCAGCAGACTTTGCTAAAGAACTCCAGAATTGCAATAGCCATACCATGTCTTCAACGCTACTGTGGAGCACAACTATAAGCGCACCCCCCTTTTTAGTGTAGCGTTTAAAATAGACGGAATAGCGGAAAAGTGTAAATGAGGAATTAAAGATAATTGAAAATAGATTTATTTGAGATCAAAACAAAAACAGCAATAATAACTGTACTTTTGTTTTCTTCAAAAATGCTGTTTTTAGACTGGTGCATAACTATAAGCGCACTTAGAAAAAGTTAGAATTAAGTCTTATACTTATTACTAACTAATTAGATCTACTTTTTTTGTGGTTTAATAATGAGTATACCCTCCATTATTTTGGATTAGTTCGAACAAGCGATTGGGCATACTAGAAATTAAATTTTCAAGGGTGTTTGTTGGAATTAGTTCCCAAGTCCTTATAACAGCGGCCTTCAGCTCTCGTATTGTGTCGTATTGCTTGTGTTTGTCGTAGATAGACCGCACTAGGATACCCCATAGGTTCTCCATTGGATTTAGGTCGGGGGAGCACGATGGCCATATTAAAACTTCAATTTTCTTTGTCGCCAACCACTGCAATGTTTCCCGGCTTCGATGCACAGCGGCATTATCCTGCTGAAATACCCACTTCCTTGCTCCTCTTCTGTTTATCACCGGCGCCAAGTTCATTTGCAACACTTCAACATACTCCGTAGAGTTCATTCGGGTGCTGGGAAATGCTAATTCCAAGCAGCCATTAATAGAAAATGCACCCCAGATCATAAGAGAACCGCCTCCGAAGTCTCTCTTTGAGAAATATCGTGGATCCTTTCGCAAATCCCTCCAATTTCCATTCCAGCCATCGGGACCATCCAAATTAAACTTTTTTTCATCAGAAAAAATAGTCTGTAAAAATAAAATAGTTAAAATTCCAAAACCGACGTACCAAAAATATATTCTTTGTTTTTAGTACATTTTTCCAATCCCTTGCCATATTTATCCTGGCAAATTCCAGGCGTCCAGCAATATGTCGGTCTAGCAACCGAGGTGCTGGTTGAAGCTTTTGTCTTTTTATCACATTTGACTTCTTCAGGACCCTGTGAATTGTCCAGCGGGACACACTTTGCCCACACTCTTTGGCGATTTCACGCGCCGTCTTCATCGAGTTGCTGGCAGAACTTATGATCCGTCGCTGTGATCGATCCGAAATTTTTGATTTTGGGCCTCCTGTTTTATTTTTTCCATAATTTGCTGTATCCTTCAAAAAATTTCTCACAGCACAATCGGAACGACCAATCCGTCGAGCAATCTCCCTTTTGGATAGTCCTTCATCAAAAAGGGCTAGGATTCTCCCTTTCTCTATTTCAGTTAAGTATGCACCACGTGGCATTCTCAAATTTAAGCTTTTAAAAAATTCTCCAACTTTAATTGATGCGCGCAAGTCGAAAACGAACGAAATAATGAAAGAGTAATAGGTGCGCTTATAGTTATGCACCAGTCCAAAAACAGCATTTTTGAAGAAAACAAAAGTACCGTTATTATTGCTGTTTTTGTTTTGATCTCAAATAAATCTATTTTCAATTATCTTTAATTCCTCATTTACACTTTTCCGCTATTCCGTCTATTTTAAACGCTACACTAAAAAAGGGGGTGCGCTTATAGTTGTGCTCCACAGTAGCGTTGAAGACATGGTATGGCTATTGCAATTCTGGAGTTCTTTAGCAAAGTCTGCTGATGATAGAACTTGGTAGTTCTTGAAATAGCTATACAGACAACCTGCTTTATTTGAAATAAAGTTTCTACTTTTTTCGGTTCGCCCTTGCTTTGTTTTATACATCTGTATACATATGTAACTAAATTCTATCTAAGGCGAATCAACTTGAAAACAAGAAACGTACAAGTTGAATCTGTTTCGGTTAAAAAAAACAAAAACGGTGCTTATTGTAATAGGCAGAAGAATCGATGAGTTCAAAGGAAACCGTTATAATTGTAGTAAAGATAAAATGGTTTCGCGTTAGTTAGTTTTACTCTCTCTTCCCACCACTCTTCTCTGGCCTTAAATTTAATCCAGAAGGCAGCGTCAACCAAGTCAAAAAACACACTTAAATTTAAAAAAAAAAAGGGATGAAACACAATTTAAGCGGAGAGAGAAAGACCAAAACTTAAGCCAATTGTGTTTGTGCATATAGGTATAAAAGCAAAAACCGAAACCTTTCTGCAATTAAAATATGCTTTTAACGCGGCATAGTTTCGAATTGCAGATCGACATGTCGGCGGCTCGTTTGCCCTACTACCAGCAGGATCAAGAGGATCAGCAGCGACGTGGTGGCGGCAACAGCGGACGTTCAAGCCACCAGCAACATCGGGGCTCATATAGACGTGAGCGGGATCGCGAACGCAGTCGAAGCCGCAGCCGCAGTCAATCTCCAGACCGTAGAGACCAGCAGCACCGTCGACGCCGCAGTCGCAGCCGCAGTCGTAGCCGTTCTTGGGAGCGACAACAGCGTCGTAGACGCCAGCAACAGCAGCAGCAAACACAGCGTCGAACTCATCATAATAAAGACAGAGATTCCAGGGAACGCTCCAAGGATAGGGAACGCGAAAATGAGAGAGAATCTGGTCGTCGGTCCTCTTACCGTCGTCGTTCATCGGACTCGCCGGAGCGCCGTCATCATTCTCATCATCATCATCAGGCGTCATCATCCTCGACTAGTTCCTCTTCGTCGTCATTGCAGCAATCCGCCGTCAGATCCCCCTCTGGACGAGACAATTATAAGCAGCAACAACAACATTCTAGCAAAAACAATGCCATGTCCGCTGTAGGTGCTTACTACAATCTGGACATCGATGAGCCATTTGATAAGGAGCGCATTCACCGCGAAATGGAAGAAAAACTTCGTGAAGCCTTGGCCCGTGAGGGTAAAGTGTATCCACCACCAAAGCCAGAGCCCCCCTCGCATCCAGTTTTTGCCAATGATGGTTCTTTTATGGAGTTATTTAAGAAAATGCAAGAACAGCAGCAGGCAACAAAATCCCAGACAGAAATGGCCGAAAATAGTCATAATCGAGAGCAATTATCAGAATTGGGCATGAAAGTAGCCGGATCATCCACATCTACATCATCAATATCGTCATCCCCATCATCGTCATTAGCAGCAGTTGCACTAGCTGGAGCAGTGGCACCATTGCCAAATGGATCTCTGCTGCCAGCTATTGCTGTCGGTGCGGCAACTAGTGCAGCTGCCCCATATATAGCTGCCACAGCGGCTGGTAAATCGGCACCACCTCCACCCATGGTGGGTCGTCGTCGTGGTGGAAAAATACTTAAAACTGGTGTTGTGGCCAAGCTAAAGACACCGAATGATCGGGATGTGGATCCCAAGGATTTTTGGTCGCTCTATTTGGCCGAAGTGAATAAATATAAAAGCAATGCCTGCGATACAGATAATGGCAAGAGGCCGTTGGTTAAGTAGGGAGAAATTGAACTTGAACGCAAGAAATGGCATAAATGTTTCTACCACACCAAAAAAAAAAATAATAATAATAACAAACACACAAATACCACCCACACACACACACACTCACAATCGACACTATATTCTACCCTATTCCCCTAATCTGAATGATTTTGTGTAATTTCCATTGGACTCTTACAGAGAGCTGATGCCTCGTTAGCCACTAAGTCGTAGATTGTACAGATTTATACCTACATATATAAAACCAAACAAACACTTATAAAAATTATATCTATTTGCATATACATATATGTATGTAATGTGTATTCACTACATATATATGTATAATATGTCTAAAACGCTCATCTAAGCATCGACAACAATTTAATGAAAACTAATGTATATGATATTATATATCTGTCTGTCTCTTTTTCTCCATCTATTTATATTTTCTTGGGCACTGAAATTTGCTTCGATTCTACTATCTTTCATTTTGATTATTATTTCATTAAACCTTTTTCCTCCCATTATTTCCCATTCATCATTCATTCCGCTCTATAATGCGTTTACACATTTATAATTTCTTTGCGTTTCTTTATGATATATATACATAATTTTTTTTTGTTGTTTGTCTTTTTGTTTTGTGCGAGTTGTTTTCCTTTCGTTTTTTTCTTTTTTTAACTAAAAGTGTCTATATGCAATTTTTCATGTCTAAAAACAAAAACAGCGACAAGAGCAACAGCAGCGACATGTCCGCCTACAAGCTGGAGACCGCCCCCTTCGATCCACGTTTCCCCAATCAGAACGTGACCCGTTATTGCTATCAATCCTACATTGATTTCCATCGTTGCCAGAAGAAGCGCGGCGAGAACTTTGCGCCTTGCAACTACTTCCAGAAGGTCTACAAAACGATGTGTCCCAATGCCTGGGTGGAGAAGTGGGACGATCAGCGCGAAAGCGGCACATTCCCGGGTCGTATCTAAGCGCCCTCTCCCCAGCCACATATGCTCTACCTTCTGCAGCGATAACAACATCAACAACAACAACAACAGCAGTAGATAATGGGGCAAATGGAGACAAATTAGTAGTGAATACGAAAACCAACAAACACCCACAGACACACACTCACACAAACAAGCAAACACCGAAAGGCAGACACACACACCCGTCGGTCGGTCACCCGGGTTCAACTGTTAGAAAAGTGTATTTCAATCCAATAAACTAAATTGAAAACCAAACTAAAAAACCAATCTCTTTATGAAATTTCAGGTGAGGGTGATGATTTGGTCCAGGTTTGTATATGTGGAGATAGACACTCCTTAATGGCATCAACGGATCTAGCATAACTAAGAAAGCCATTCGAGTTGACGTAAATCTACATCCGCCAAAAAGAATCCGGAATCTACAGGGAGTTTTAAATCAAAGGCTTCGGTAGTTAAAAAGTTTTGTTGTTTTTGTTTTTATATATTTCTTCTTTGAGTTTATAAACGTTTGGTTTTTTTTTTGAAATGCGTGTGTTTAGCCTCTAAATAGTAATCTATATTTATATATAGATTTATCTGTAAGATTTCCACTACTTTAGTATGCAAATTTTATTATTATTGGTAGTTAAATTTGTTTTGTTTTTAAATGCTTTTTCCATTTCTCCTTTTTTTTTTCTTTGTGTTTGCTTAAGCTAAAAGTTATGTTTCAATCAAATGCCACAGAGTTTTATATATGTATATCAACTTATACGATTAGACAACATTACCACCAAACGGCAAATTATATATGTAAGTATTATATTACGACGGTATATAATGTAAGTATGTATGTATATAAGTGTATAGCCTAAACACGATAAGTAACAAAATGAAACGTTTTACAATTGCGGACGGCAGCAATTATATGACAACTAAAAGGAAAATCCTGATCGAAATTCGGGGTAATGTCTAATCTGTAGATTGATTGGAGAGATATCACTGTATGTATATCCATTATGCACATACCGACATCAATTCATACCTATATGTAGATACATATGTATGTATGTTTGCTTCGCTTTTTGAAACTGAATGTATTGGGAGTTGAATTTGAATTTGTACCAGCAGTTTGCATTGTATCTAGAAAATTTGTTTTTTCAAGTATTTGTTTTTCTTGTGTGTGTGTGTGTGTGTGTGTGTGAGACGGTTCAATCGATCGAATTACAAATATTTTGGTAATTTGTTTCTTGTCTTTCAATATCTATTAAACATTTTGCTTACATTTTGCTTTTGCTTAAACAACAAGTTGTTAAAATTTCAATTTTGCAAGAATGTAGTACGTATGTATGTAAGTATGTATTTGTTATGTATAATTACTTAATTATTGTACTTGTAATAGGTTCTTGTTGTTGTCTATTAGGTGTATAGAATGATTTTGAGCTGTGTGTGTGTTTCAGCTTTTTATTGTAGTGTTTTTGTGTGTATATATATGTTGAAGGAAACTTGAATACATATTTGTAGGAATACGCAAGTAATTACTCTAAGAGATAAACACATATGTATGTATATAGGTAGATATTGAATGATTCATCACCTGTGAAAATCAACTTATAGTAGTATTCTGTATCATCTAATGTCTGTTTGTAGTGTATCATTAAATTTTTTGAACAAAGGTTACCCATCCATATCCAGGACGTTCGGTTATAAAATTTAACAAAATTTGTAACAATTTCCCCAGTTTGCTGTAGCTAAATTATAGTTCTAGCCATGCTAGTTATACCAAGTATGTATGTACATATCTATATAGGGAGATTCTTGGTTGGGGTGCGAAAATTGATAAAGAGTTTTGATTCTTAAATTAATTGAGTGCTTAGACAGTAGCTTTTAAGTGAGTGAATCAAGTTTCACATCTCATGTGATATATATTCTACGACCATCCTACTTATCCTATAAACGAACTCCTTAGAATTTCATAGAGAAAGAGTTCCGAAGAGACAAATATATGTAGATGTTGTGTTTTGGTGTAATCCTACTGGAATGTTGATATTTAGAAACGGAAACCATAAAGTTTAAAGTTGGTTTTTCTTTATATTTTCATTCTGCTCTATTACTAACTTAAAGAGAACTTTGCTTGAAAATTTCATGTTCAAAAAACGATGCAAACGACGTTTCATCTGATAGTTTTATAGATTTTTGCAATGATCAAATAACGACAACATGTCGGGTTACAACAATCCTTACTTAAAACTAGAATGTGTACTCATTAGAGTTTCCTTTGGCTTTCAATTAGATTAGTTTTGGGTTCCATTAAAATGTGTTAATTTCCATAATATATATATATATATGTATGTATACATATATGTATATATATCCAAGCTACATCATATAGTAGGTACTATATACGAGCATGTAAGTGTGTGTTTATGTGTATGTGTATGTATTATCCATTGATATTTAAAGCTTCCCAATAAATCATTTCCCGCATCTGTATTCTATCAATCAATCTGGTTTAAATCTATCTGTGTGAGTGTGAGTGTGTATGTGTGTGGGGCACTTTGTGCCCATACAAATTAATAGCTTGAACATGTAACCGTTTGCCAACTAATCCCTAACCACTTCTCTCTACAATATCTCAGAATTAGAATCCCTACCCCCGACCTATGTATGTACATATGTACCCATACACCTAAGCATTTTGTTTTCCCCCCTTACGGATATAGTTACATGTAGCTATTGCTTGTTTGTTATCCAATGTCACGCACAATCTCAATCTTGTCGCACAACTCGGAATCGGGATCGTGTATGGTGGTGAAGTGGGTGCGATCACTCCGGAATGTATTACGTTCATTCGAACTGGTTTTAATCGATCGCTCCGATGGTGTCTCTGTGCCGCTCAGCTGAATGCGTTTCTGCAGAGCGGATACAAAGTTCTGCAAAAGCAAGAAACACACATTCAATGATGAAGATTCGAAACCATTTCCATCATTTGGTTCGGTTTAAACACACCTGAGAAATAATATCGCCGCGCGCCGTTCGCACCTGATATAAGTATCGAAACTTTCGCTGTCTGGCCTCTTCGCGCGTTTCTCGTGTGCGCGATTGGGATCGTCTCATTGGAGCACCATGACCGCCTCCATTCGAACCGCTGCCAACGCCTCCGCCGCTACCGCCGCCAGGCATAACTTGTTGTTGATTGTGGCCATGTGAGGGCATGTGACCGGAATGATGATGTCCTGGATTGTGGTGATTATGATGTCGCATATAGAGGCGCTTGCGATGGTCCACCCGCCAGGCCGTAATAAAGCATTGCACCATAATGCTAATGACAATTATTACGGGCCAAGCGGCTATCAATACGCCGCCATAGCAGGGAGGCGGCATAGGATGCGGCCTCATGGTTAAAATCTGTAACAATGCAGGCAGAGATTAGGTACATGGGTCACGAAATCCGTCCAAACACATACCCAATTAATTGTCTCAAGGCCGTGTATGAAGAAATCAATGGCACACAGGATCATGGCGGTGCCCACAATGCTGGATGTCAAAATGGTGACATATTTGACACAGCAGAGAGTCAGAACCGAACAGATGACGGCGCCACCAACCACAGCCACATATATCTCACGATACTGAATGGGACAGATACAAAAAAGCGATTGAAGAGGAAAGATCGAGAAGGTAAACTCAAACTGCTACGACTTACCCCAAATTCATTATCCGGCATTGTGGCCACACACACGGCCATGGCTGCTCCGGACAGCAATGCTCCAGCGAATGCACTTATCAGAACCGAAGCCACAGGATAGGTGGAGCCCAGGACAGCACCCAAGAGTCCGGCAACAATGGCCAATGCCGAGTCCGCCGGTTTCCCTAGGAATGTTATCTGAAAGTCCTGCAATATAAAGATGCCATTGGCGCCCACCATCAAACCGCTCAGGAAGCCAACGGCGCGCAAACATCGATAGCCAAGTAGAGCGTAGACAATACCAAACACGGCGACTATGGCCCAAAGGAGAGCGGCCACGGTATCCGGTGTGCTGAGCGCACATGTCTGGCTTTGTAATATGCCCTGCAATGTAAGCGGAAAAGAAAAAGAAGGCAACGAATAATTAGCAAGGGTAAGTAATTGGAGATGGAGTTAGGGTTACACTTCTGCCGAGCAGGTCAGGTCAAGTCAGGTTAGGTCAGGATTTGGTTCAGCTTCACTGAAATTCGATCAAGGACAAGTAATGTGCAGACGAGCACACACACATATATGTATGTATGTACATACAAACATGCATATGTGCGTAAAACAGAACCGACACAAAGAGCTGCCATACATTAAAAAAATTGTTTTGTTTTTTTTTTAACAGAAACTCAGGAAATGGGTGGGGGATGACAATTTAAGCACCAAACCATTATTATTCTTTACTTAAACTTTATAAATTTACAAAAAAAAGTATAAAAGGAAATTTTGGAAAAAGTCGCGCCAGACTAAATTTCTACATAATGTAATACATACAATACAATACAAATGTAAATTTTTTATGCAAGGTATTTACATACATATGTACATACATAAATACATACATATGTATGTATGCAAATCCCTTGAGTAGTGTTTCAACATAACCTCAATATGAGAAAAAATAAGGCGCATATGCTTCACTCCATACCACTTACCTTGATGAGAAACGGCCAGTCCATTTGGGAAATACCCTTGGCTACATCGTCATGCCCATAATCCTGGCCATCATATACCACATCATCATCCGTTCTCATGCTCCCTGTTGCAGGACTCTTTAATTAACAATCACAAATGTTTTATACGTTTGTTTGTTGTTGTTGCTGTATATTTTTTGTTTTCATCCCAAATACATTCCGTCGCACATGCCACACATCCTCCCCATGGGCTATATCCTTGTACTATTTTTTCTCTTTTTCCAAAATAGGGCGGAGCTTTTTAGTGGCAGGCCGCACAATTTTTGTTATTATTCGTTAACCTACGTTTGTTATTTTATTTTCTTGAAGACTTGGGCAAAAGTCTAAAACTTTTAGTTCTTATTAGCCATTTTATTTAAAATTTTATTTACTTTTATTGTGTACACGTACACCCAGTTTTGTAATGATGGTAACGGATGGACTGGGCGTATGTTACAATAGGGGCCAAGACGAATTTGCTTGTGGTACCCCAAACCCAAAACAACAAACCCCAACATAAATGGACAACATGCTTAACGAAATCCTTGCACATCCTTGTCAGTGGAGCAAGCAGGGCAGATGTATACATAATGTGAGCAATGGTTAGCCATTTTACACGTGAGAAAGCGGGATGACCTCAACTGGGCCGGAATGCAAACAGCGCATGTTTTATCCTTTCTTCTTATGGTTTATAAATTCGGTAAATGTTTACTATTACTACTCGGGCCCAAAACGCGCTTAAACTACTTAATTTTGGTATCAAACGAAAGAGAAAAATTCCACGAGCACGACCTCAGGTGCGCCTTGGCGATTTGTTTCGTAGTTTTTGAGTAATTAACAAGAGAAAATTAATATTTTTAGCGGGACTATAGCTAAAAGTAGCTTTTTCCGGCTAAAAAAAGCTGTTCAATTTTAAGATGGTGTTGCCAAATGCCGAATTTTGGATACTCGAATACGCGGGCTTTTTGAATCTTTTGTTCGCACTATTCTCAACAAACGAAAATATTGTTGAGTTTACAATATTTCTTAATTTTATGGAACAAATATAGTTTAGAATACAATATTTGGCTGCCAGAGCAGCCAAATATTCCTCGACTTTAGAAATTAGATTAAAATATTTGGCTACCAGGGCGGTCAAACAGCGCGCCAAATAAAAAATAGCGTTTGACAACACTGAAATCTAGCTTTACCATATTTTTCCACTTTTCAACACTGAAATCTCGAGTAGTAATAGTAAACATTTACCATAAATTCTTCTTGTTCTTCTCTGTCACATAACATAACCGGTTAACATAAGCAGGTTAACAGATTATATATGTAAAAACGGGTGCTTCCGTTAAGTTTTGAAAAAATTGGAAAACGATGCTTACGAATTTCGGCAGGAATTTAATCCCTTAATGCATCATGGCATTCTATATTACTGTTGGGAACATCCCAGCTACAACTTTTGGTCAATTTAATCATAGTTTCGCCTTGCGAAATGTTGGAAATGAATTTTTCAAAAACAATGAAGTAAGTCGTCCCGCCGACTTCGGTTTATCATGCACCAGGTAAGGAAATATTTTGAATTTCGAACACCAAATGCATAGCATACATACATACGTGCACTCTACCGCTGCCACTAGCCTACGGCCAACTACGCCTTTAAACTCGTTTATACATATATTTTCAATGTTTCTAGTCCGATTAATCCAATTTGGTAGGTCGGTACATATTAATAGAGCTAGCTAGTGTGCTGAATTTGGGTTAGATAGTCAAAAAATGGCGACAGACAGTTGGTTTTTTCCATATTATGAAAGCGAAAGTGGGTGTGGCAAAAAATTTCAATATTATTTATCTGCACACCTACCAAATATGGTGGTTATAGTTTTGTTAGTTTTCGAGGAAAACAGTTTTATTTAATCTGCGGAGGTGTTGAAAAAAGCTAAATCCGCGCGTGTTAGTACATATTCCAAATTTGATGTCTTAGGTAGTCTTTGAGAAAATCGGTTATATCTAATTTCCGGGGATGTGGCAAAAATTTGAAATAAATTTGAACACTGTAGGTATTACAGCGGTCTAATTACCAAATTTGGTGACTCTAGTTCTTATAGTCTCCGAGACCTAGGTGTTCATAGATCGACTCGGCTGATGATCCTTATGAAGAATATATATACTTTATGGGGTCGGAAATAATAGGTGCGGAGACAAAAATTAAAAACATGTTAGCTTGGATATTTTTGTTTTCTTCGTCAAAAAGGATGAAAATCTTGTCAGCTTCTTCAGATAGATATAGTGAGCAGTTGCAATGTAACACAGTCGAAAAACTATAAAATGTGTAATCTCAGCACCTCCTACAACAGTCGGAATGTCCCTTTTGAGGTCTCGTTTGCCTTTCATATTGGAAAGTGACTTTTGAATCACTATTTTTTTTTTTTTTTAAATTTCAAGTAATTAATACCAGCATCTTAATATTAAATAGCAAATTCTCTATGATCCTAAAAAAAGATAAATCGACTCAGTAATTCTACCAAACACATTTTGGGTCCCCGCAGATGCCGTAGAAGAACCCCAGCAAATTTTGCACAATTTTAGTTGCTCATGGGCTTCTATGGTGATCTGTCCTAGGTATGTATAGCTCCTACCGAAATTCCCAGTAATAGTGAAGAAGATATATTAACGATCGCTAGAATCGCGGTAGGCGTATGTCGTTCTAGCCAAGAAAATTATCATCTACGTCAAGTAAGAATATTTAAATATATGTATGTATAGGTTTATTTTATATATTTGTGTTTTAAGTCATTAATTTGTTGCATGATTTATTAGGGAGGAGTCAACAGGATTCTTGAGTTTTTGGAATGCGATGATACATTTTGCTATCGATTGAATCGTTTTTTATAGTTGTTTTTTAATTGTTATAACGGTATTAAGCGAATAGCATTCAAATGAACCGAATCTAAAGATTGCATTTGAATGCATATTCTTTCTTCTTTTCATTTTCATTCTTTGGGGTTTGCATTCCATTGAAATGAACATTTTAATTGTTGTATATCTCTGTATATATAGTAGATATTATATATATATGTAATGTATTGTTAAGTGCATAAATACGCAATTTCTCTGCAAATACATAATGCAATTTATAATAATAGTCGATAATAATTAATGTAATAATAATAATTTGTTACAACGACGACATTTAAGGGCCCGGAACGAGAAAACATTTGCATAACAATTCATTGACAAATCTGAATAATAGGATAACGTTTTACAGGTTAATGAGAATCTAATTAAATTTAAAACTGAAAATTAACTTTTGGGTTTTATGGAGTGGAATTTGTCTACTATTTTGAGATTTGAAACACACTATATATATATGAATAGGTTGAACCCTCGTTTCCGTTTCCATTGCCAATCCTTGTTCAGTAAATTTATATTTTGAGCGCTTAAGGCGAACGTATTATGGCCTCGTAGGCGGCAAATATGATATTGGCCACCTCCACTGATCGGGATTTGAGGCTGAGGGTGGCATCCGGATTGCCCGGCTGCAATTTAAGCTCCAATAGGACCCAAATGTTATTTGTAAGCTTAAGCGATTGATAGAGCATATCCTGACCCTCCACATTCCGCTTGGCAATGGTGAAAATATTGTTGGTAGTCATTTTGGAGGCAATGCCATCGGTGGTACCAATGACGCCGCTTAGGCTATACTGCAACTCATTGGCAGCGGGAATCTCCTTCCAAGTATTGAGGAAGACGCGCTTATCGAGCTGCCCATCTTCGGCAAACAGAACATTGCCATGAACAAGACAGGCGAAGTAGAAGATGTCGATGTTGTTCTTTACTGCCACCTGCAGATTATTAAGCGGTTCCATACGCTGAATGGGTCCAGTGGTACCCAGTGCCAGACTGACCTCGGTGCTCTGGTTGGGTGGCAAAGGAGTAGCCTGCAATGGCGCCGATGGCGACAAGCCGAAACTGTTCTTGTTGAGTTGAATGGCAAAGTTGGTCATGGGTTGCATGGCTTTGTTGGTTAGGGTCATGTCCATGAAGATTTCGCCATTGCGACGAGAGAATGTACCCTGAATCTCAAGACCTTTGCCCTTTTCAGCTGGGAGCCAAGTGACCTTGGGAATCTGAACACCCACCGACAGCGAGTTGCCAGTTAGACCAAAAATGTCACCCAAGAGACTGCTGGCGCCACCGCCGGCGGCAGGAGCTGCCGCATCATTGGCAGGTCCACCCAAGAGTATATCCAAGCCACCACCCAGCAAATCCACATTGCTTGTGGTTGTAGGAGCAGCAGGCATGGCAGGCGTATTAATGTCCATAGACAGCAGATCACCAATGAGCGATTCCTGATTGGGTATGACCATGGCCTCGGAACCAGCGCCTGGTTCGGTTTGGTCGTTGTTGCTGCCGGCACCACTGCCAGCAGAGCGATTAGGCAGCGACTTGCGTACTCCAGCGCCACGACCCTCTACAAAGGCAGTGGGTGGCTTGTGATAGACACTGGCCAGTGAGCTAATATGACAAATGAGCTCATCCAGCAGCGTGGGCTCCAACAGATCGGTCTCCTCGGAAATGAGTGGCTTATCGGCCAACACAACCTCTTTGGCAGCGGCTGGATCTGTAGACAAAAGTCGCCAGTAGATAAAACCACGATCACGCAAATCAGGATTATCCGAATCCTGAGTGGCCAGGGACAACACATGCTGGACCAGCTCCTGCGTATCCGATGGACGCTTCAGAAATAGCTTCACCACAGCTGTCAGCAACTGCAACTGTACTTGGGCATTCTCATCCTGAAAGTCAAAAATTACAGAAATGAAGTCATGAACAAGTAATGAGAGCAGAGCACTTACCTGGAATCCCTCGAGGAAACTGTCGAGCAGCTCATCGGCATTATCAATACGCTCTGCGTACTCGCCAATGATCCAAACCATTGAAGCTCTTGCTTCCGGTTCGTCCAATGTATCCAAATTCTCGCACAGAGTACTGATGATGCTCTCATACTTGTTTGGATACTTGCGGAAGATATCTTTAATGACCACAATTGCCTCCTGCACGACATAGTTGACCTTGGTCTGGATTAGATCAAGCAGTGTGGATACACAGCGCTCCGCCGAAGGCTCCACCTTGATTGCACAACGTCCAATGGCACGCACGGCCTTACGCACAAAGTCCACATCGACCTCGGTGGCATATTCCTTTAGCTCGCTGAGCACTTGGGCGATGTTGCTCTGGTTGGCCAGACGAATCATTATGTCAAGCTTTTCGAGTTTGACATAAATTGGATCATTGTATTTGACGAAAAAGACTTTCATCTCATGCTTTAGAATGTCCGGTCGTTTTTGCACAATTAGGTTGATGTTACGTAGAGCGACATATTGAACCTCCGGCTCCGACGATAATAGTGTGACCAATGGAGGAGCCAGCTTCTTGGTGAGCGTGGCACAGAAGTCACTGTCACTGGATAGCATTTCCAGCAGCTTCATTAAAACCTTGACAGCACTAAGGACAACTGCGGCATTGGCATGAGCAAGTCTTGGGGTGATACGCTCGCAAATAGATTGCGCTTCGCGCTCATCCTTGGGACTGTAATTAGCCAGTGAGTCCAAAATGAAAACCTGACCCCATTCGGTGCATTCGTTGAGAGCCGTTAGCAGCTTGTTAATTGTCACCGAATTCATCTCAACCAAAGGCTGACCCGACTGACTAGCCTCATTGATTTCACTGAGAGCGGCCACTGCATTAGCCACCACCATGGGATTCGAGTCGGAAAGCAGATCCTTCAGCTGATCGAGAAAACCCTGGTCCTCCACCATGGTGGCAGAGATATCATATAATTTGGCCACACAAACAGCTGCCGTCTTGCGTACATAAGGATCCTCATCCTTCAGGCACTTGCGCAACGGCTCGCACAGATATTCGGTGATCTTGTCGACCCGAATACAGCCCATGGTACGTACAGCCAGGGCACGAATAAGTGGATTCGAGTCCTCGCAATCCTTAACGAACGTATTTACCGCCATAATGGCCATATCCGGCTGTGACTTGGCATAATTCATCAGGTATAAGTAAACCAGCTTCTTAAGTTCCAAATTATCAGTCTGCATGCAGTTGACCACATCAGGAAACAGAGCCGATACATCCTTGCCCACAGTCATGCTGGCAATCACCTTCTTTACCGCCTCCTTCTTCTTCTCCTTCTTATCATTGTTGAGCTCCGACTTAAGCTCGAAGATTTCACCCTTCTTGGTAGTGGTGAAATATTTGGAATCGGTCATCTTCGCAAAGATTCGTGTTGCGTTTGGCCTATGAACAGTGCGAGTGGAGAGATATTTAAAATTAATTTATCAATATTAGAGTTTCCCCACTCTAGGGGCGTAGCAAGCCTGCACACCCACAGACACCCACACAGACACACATACCGAATTACTCGATATCTCAATTTATGAACACGTCTTAAAAAAATCAAATAAGAAAACAAACTAATTTCGTTACTCAAAATTATAATAGACCTGTGAGCGTTATACTGCTGATTCCAATAATATGAAATAGTGGAAATGTAATTAATTCACTGTATTACCTTTTAAATTACAATTATTTTTTCTATTCTGCACCACAAGCGAAAAATGACTAAGTGTTGCCAGAAGTAAATTCGATAACACGTTAGGTATAACGACAATCGATAACAGTTGCCATATAGTTAGCGAAACTGGTGGCAGCCCTTTTTTAAATTTAACAAAACGGTTGCCAGAAAACCAAGAAAAAAATTCAACATTCTTTAATAAAATACAAAAAACAAAAAAAAAAACTAAGCTTTATTCTAGTTTATGCTGTTTCGAGCTCGTCTAGCTAAACATTTATTAAAGTAACTACCATTTCTTGTAACATCTGTAAATACCGTTAAAACTAATACTTCCTAAGGAACAACTTGCGGTGAAAAGTTTATTAATATATCTCCATCCCTACAGATTTGAAATCACTGATCCAGATACGAAAAAAGAGTCTGGAAAATAGTGATATGCTCATAATAGGTCCTTTGAAATGGTCAAAAACGGTCTTTACTGCAAGGAAATATCAACTTCTGAGTAATCGAACTTAGCTTTTTATACCCTTGCAAAAAGGGTATATTAATTTTGGTCAGAAGTGTGCAACGCATAGAACAAAGCATCTCCGACCATACAAAGTGTATATATTCTTGATCAGCACGACGAGACGAGTTCAAATAGTCATGTCCGTCCGTCCGTCCGTCTGGATCAACGCAAACTCCTTCTAGACCGTAACAGCTACAGAGCTTTGCATGTAGGCTTCAGCCGGATCGGACCACTATATCATATAGCTCCCATACAAACCCCAAAGTCACGAACAGTGACTTTTCTCAATAACTTCGTTAATTTCTGTGCTTTTACGGTGAAACTTAATATTAGAGAGTTTATTATAAACTATAAATAAACTATAAAATAATCCTATAAACTACTGTGCCAAATTTGATCAAGATCGGGTGACTATATCATATAGCTCCCATAGGAACGATCGGTCGAAAACAGTGACTTTTGTAAATAACTTCGTTACTTTTAACGCGATTGCTTTCAAATTAAACATTTGTTAGTTTAATATATCTGTTAATGACTGTGCCGAATTTGATAAAGATCGGGTGACTATATCATATAGCTCCCATAGGAACGATCGGTGGAAAACAGTGACTATGATCAATATCTTCGTTATTTCCTATGATTGTAGGCCATTCTTTCGCAAACATAAGCCTTTTTAAATAAAACGTTCTTCCACATTGATGGCTAATAGGTAAGGAAAGAGTTACCAAAAAAGTTGCAAGGGTATACAAACTTTGACGCGGTCGAAGTTAGCCCCGGCCCTCTGGTTTTCATTTCTTTTTATCCCAATTTATATACCATACACCCATAGGGTAAAATGGTATATTAAAGTCGCCAAAATGTATGTAACAGGCAGAACGAAGCTTCTCCGACCCTATAAAGTATATATATTCTTGATCAGGATGAACAGCCGAGTCGATCTAGCCATGTCCGTCTGTCCGCCCGTCCGTCTGTATGAACACGCAGATCTCGGAGGCTATAAGAGCTAGAGCCACCAAGTTTGGTATGTATACTCGTGTAGTATGTAAATGTATAGAGTTAATTGGAATTTCGGCCACGCCCCCTTACGCTTCCAGGAATCACATAAAACTGTTTTTCTTAAAAAGTATAACAGCTAGAGACATCAAATTTGGTTTATATACTCGTTTAGTTAGCGCGCAGAAACTAATTGCTTATACTTTTTGCCACGCCCCCTTCCGCCCCCGGAATTTACATAAAACTGATTTTCTTAAAAACTAGGATAGCTACCGACATTTAATAGACGCGCAGATATTGGCTATTTAAAAATTTTGCCACGCCCACTTCCGCACCCGCAAATTAAGCAAAACTGATTTTATCAGAAACTAACAAAGCTAAAGTCACCAAATTTATTATGTACACTGGCTTAGTATGCGCCTCCATAATTTAGAATAAACCGGTTTCCTCTTGTAGTTTTTTGACTATGGCAATCAAATTCGGCAGTCTAATTAATCCTATCTATTGAAATCGGACTTGAAACATGCAAAATGTGAGTATGGTGTATGGTATACCCAAGTCGACGAGTCGACTTACTTCATAAAACATATTTACTTATTACCAAAACATTTTGGGTCGGTACCAATTGGTGTACTTACCAACTGCACATATCAGTTATTAAATAGTCATCGATATATTTTATTTTTTGAATATCCTAACAATTTTTATTGGTTTTTTTTTTTTTTTTTTTTTTTTGTTTTTAATATTCTCAAGAAATATTTCATTTAATAAGTTGTTAACACATAAAACAAATCAAGAGTAGTATGTGAATAAAAAATGTTTTTTTTTTCTTACAATGTAACATCATTTTGTTTAATTTCTTTCACTTTGGTTTGTGGTTTTTTGTTCAGTTTTTGCTGTGGTTTTTGTTGTCTTTATCGATCCATTGAAATATATATATATATATATTTATTCTTTTTTTCATATATATTTTATATTAATAGTTTTGTTTCTTTTATTTTGTCAACTCTCTTCATCCTTATTTGGTATTTTTTTTATTTAAACATTTTTTTTCTTGTTTGTTGCTTTTCAATAAATAAGTTCAGAATAATTTCAAAAATTTTGATGATTTTTTGTTTTTGCATTTAGTAAAAGTTGTAAAGTTTGCGTATTATGCGCTTAATTTATATACACATTTTAATTTTTTTTTTTTTTGTTTTTCTTGTCTTTTTGTTTATATTTATTTGTTTTTTTTTTTTTTTTTTTTTGGTTTAATAAATCATATTTTCAGTAATTCAGTCTTATGAAATAAATAAAAACTTAGGTACATTTCATTACATTCAGCAATAAAAATCAATTAATTACTTTAATAATATCATTATTTGAGTGAAATAGGAAAACTATAGAATATAAATATATGTATAGTATGTATCCCTCTTGTCTTAGCAGTTGTTGTATGCAAATTCATTGTTACTATTGCCGATCTGAACCGATTTGAAGTTAATCTTCTTCTTGTCGAGATGAGTTAAAACAAGAACAGAAAAATGCAATCGGAAGCTTTATAGTTTTTCACCTTCTTCTGCTTCTCCCCCTTATTTATGTATTTTTATTTTTGTTTCTTTTGAATTCTGAAATTGTAGATAATGGTTTTTCTTTCTCTCTTTGGTAGTAACCGAAAAATCTGGTGGAAGAAGACAAACATTGTTAATCGTTTGTTGTTGTAAGATATGTTATTCTTTAACTTATTTTCCTGTCCTTTGAAAACAAAAATTAAACCAAAGAATGCACTGCAAATCTAGGAATTTGATGAAATGCGATAAAATTCATCCAATTCGAATTATAAAGAAAAAGTTCTATAAAACCAAAAAAGAGCTTATGAAATTTCCTAAATTTCCTCAAGTGTTTGCAATTAGGGAAATTTTTAGTAACGGGTTACTTGAAAGGCTCTTTAAGAGTAAGTTATCGAACTGCCTATTGCATACTTTAGGGAGAATAAAGAATGAATTTGAAAAAAAAACTGTTTGTTTGTCAGGGATGTGGGGGATCACTAAGCAGCAAACACTTAATTAATAGTAATTACTATTGGTCCAGAAAACTCTACAAAAAGAGAACACACATTTAACTTTGGAAAAACAAAAATATAAATGTTTTTGTATGTGTGTGTGTGTGTGTCTGAGTAAGTGTGTCTTTTGGCACTGAAATTGAAATGAAATTATATATGATAATGTATACATTATAAATATAAAGTTTATCTTCTCATAGCATAGTATTGAGAGTTTTTGTTTTTGCTTAAGCAGGAATGATGCAACTGGAATTTCAGGGTATATTAGAAATCAAAAAAAAAAAAAAAAAAACAATTGCAAAGATCCTTTCTTTAGACTGCTTTCAAAAATTTGACTATTACTTAAATTTAAAATGAATAAATTTACATACATATATCGTTAACGAGTCAGAGGTTAAAGATTACCAAAAATTTTGAATGCAATGATGTGGGTCTTTGTTGTTGTTTCCATTCCAGGGATCATTCCCATAATCATAGTTATTGTATTCTTACTATTATTATGTTGAACAGTTTTATAGATTATGTGTATTTAAGTTTGATTTGATTTTGTTTTTGTTTGTTTTTTTTTTAGTTTTGTTTCGTTTTGTTTTTGTTTGTTTTTTTGGTTTTTCATTTTCGTATTTGTTAACAATAGGAATACATAATAATAATAATATAATAATGTTAAGTAAGTAAATAACAACGGCATTATGTATTTTTAGTTAGTTTAGTTTTCATAATGTTCATAGTATTATTTGGTTTTAGTCGAGGTACATGTACTTTTTGCATAGGTAATTAGCATTATTCCACATATGTTTATATTATAACTATTATTATTATTAATGTCATAATATTAATATTATTATGGTATTGTGTGTGTGTGTGGGCGTATGTGTGTGTTGTGGGTTTCAAAGGGGGCGTGGGCGGGGCCAAACAACTGTCAGTGTTATTCAGATTCAAATTTTTGGTATTTAGTTCTAGTATTATCTGTAATATGTTTTATTTTCTGAGGGGGCGGGGCCTTTCGTCTATGTATGTATATATATATGTATATATATATAAATATGTATGTATGTATATATGATGTTTTTATTTATGTAGTATACGCCTTTTTTCAATTCTCTTTTGTTAGCCATTTAGTTAGTGCCTTTTTTGTGTAAGTTTAGAAAATGGCAAATAAAAAAAAAATATATACATATGTATGTATATAACATGTAATCTTTTTTTTGTTTCCTTTTTTTTTTTTTTGGTTGTTGTCATTTAAAAATAGTTAGTTAGTTATAGTAAATGTATAAATATAAAGTGGAAAAGTGTTTTGTCTATGCAATCTTCATAGTTATCCTTTTTGTTTTATACATTTAGCTAGTGTTTGTGTGTGTGTCTGTGTGTGTGTGTGCGTGGGTGTGGGTGGGTATGTTGACTCATTTTCTTTGTTTTAAGTGGAATAGTTTGATTAGGTAAAATATTGATTTTGCATATTTTTGTATATGTAGATGTATTTAATGAATTGTTTATTGAAATTACAACAAATGCGTATCAAATGCCGCTTTAAAAATAACTTTTTTCTTTCTTTTCTTAAACTTTTTATTTATTACTTTTTTGTTTTTTTTTTTTTTGCAAATTTGAAAGCTTAGCGCGAGCCGTTTTAGAAATAGAAACAAATGATTATTTTTTTTTTTTTAGTTTTTGTGAGGATTTTTTGTTTATATATGTATATGTATGTATATATATATGATATATAAGTAAATTCATGAAATGCATAAAGAACGAGTATAATATGTAGAAGAATAGATGGTATGCGTGTATGTGTGAGATCGTGTGTGTGTCTGTGTGTATAAAAGATCCTTAAAGGTTTTGTAAAGAGTTTCTTTGGGGTTGAAGAAGCTTTCAGGATCATTGCTATACACCTAGTTCCGTGTGTTATGTCGGTGTGCGTGTGTCTTGTGTGTGTGTGTGTATGTGTGCGTGTGTGTGTATATATATAGAATAGGTGTATATAATGTACAATTGCATACACATAACACACACAAACACTCACACACATCAACTTAAAAGCTCCTCCCCCAAATAAAATATATGTTGTATTCAATTGCCGATCTGTACTATATAGTTCGATTGATTAACGTCACCCAAAAACGTCTGTCAATCGAATATGCATATATAGCTCGATTCGGTAATGGGTTGTGGGTTTCACATCATATATATATATATGTATATATATATACATGTATATATTTGTTATATATATATATATATATATATGTTTATGTCGTTAATTTTAACAGTAAAGTGTATACAATACAGTAGAGTCCCAAAAATATTACAATTGGGGCTCCACTGTATTTCTGAAGGATGTATTTATATATGTATGTATCTATGTATGTATATATATACATATATGCGCTTATATACATGCATATATGTATGTATATATGTATAGAGTCGTGTAAATATCGTTATTAAACTTAACATTTCTATTATTTACAAGGTTGACTGACTTGACCGAGTGAGTAGATAGACAGATAGATACGAGGATAGAAGAGGAGAGGAGACTATGTGGTGGCTAGATAAGCCTTGACATTCCATTTTCCATTTTATTGTTTATTCCTGATTTCTTTCATCGAGTTGGGGGCAATGAGTTGTATGTAGTTATGGAACTGGCATGGGGTGGGGGTGGGCAATTTAATCTTCCCACGTTGGAAACTGATTCTCGTCGACAAACATGGAAAACTGTCCAGTGTATTGATGGTCCTGTTGTTGGTGCGGCTGCTGTGGCTGCTGCTGCTCCGTTGTTGTAGGGTGGACACCAGCTTTCCGGCTAGGTAAGCCTGGCGGCTGCACTGGTCGTCCTCCGCTTGCAGCATTCGCTGACGGCCGACTTCCGCTCCTTGCCGTGCCACTAGCAGAGCTCGTTTTCGTGCTGGATCCCGTGAAGCGTTGCTCTGCAGATGATCAGGGTAAACATGTTTGATGCCGCTTTGGTGTTTCATTTAGGGCTACTCACTTGATGGTTGCTTAACATCTTTGCTGCTGGCCCAAACGGGCTCGTGGGTCTGGTTATATGACTGTTGATCCCAGACAGCCTTCTCCTCAACGCTTTTGCTCTGCGCAAGGTGATCAAAATAGTTTTAACTTGGCGTTGGAAAGGGGAAAAGGGCGTTTATATGTATGGTACTCACATAGTCCTTGTCCACATGCAATTCCAGCTCGTCGCTGGCCTGCTCCAGGCTGCTATGCGTGATGCCATAGTAGAAGTACATGATGAAGCCAAGCGACATCCAGACGGTGAATCTTACTAAAGTCAATATGCTTAGCTTAAATATTAGATAGATATTAACAGTAATTGCGATAGCCGGTATAAATGGAAGTCCGGGCGTGAGGAATGCCAGAGCATATCTGCGATAAAAGTGAGAGGACAATGGATTAATGATGATCAACTGATGGGCCTACAGACGGATAGACAGACGGTCAGACAGACAGTCAAGTGATACAGATAGACAAGATAGACAGACAGAAAGATAGATAGATAGATAGACAGATATACATACATAGATAGAGATAGAGATACATACATAGTAAGTGGAAGGAAGGAAAAAGTATTAAGGGAGAAAATTTGATTAGATTTGCTTTACCTATTCTGTGGTTGTCTCGATATAATCAATAATATCACAAATATGCCGATAAACAAAATGAAATAAATGAATGCGGCTAGGCCACCGGACCAACCGATGGCCGCGAACAAATCCAAGAAGAATATGAGACCAAACATGATTCCAACTAGTTTCGTGACATACATGCCTTTGGTTAGGATTGGTTTTTTGTTTTTCGTTTTTTGTTTGTTTGTTTTGGTTTGAGGAGGAAAAGCAAATACAAATACAAAAGCAAAAGAGTCAATTTCAATCAATCAATCAATCTCTATAAAAATTCATTTCATAATGTTCGATGGAATCGCATTTATTGTTCTTTGGAATCCATTCATTCCATACATACCACTCTCCGCAGTGGCCTGGCCGGGATTGATCCACGGAAAGAAGCCGGGGCACAGGTACGCATAGTCATGAATTTTGCGCGTGATGAAATTGAGGCCCATGGTATCGAATGCTGTCGCCTGACCAGTTGGTCCAGTTGGTGCTCCGTGTACACTGCCATAGAATTTGTTTTCAGAGCGGTCTGACACCAGGAATTGATCGTCGCGTCCCCCCAAATAGCCTTCGGGACTGTCGTCGATGAACGAGTCATCCGAATCGGACATGCCGCGAGTTACACGTTTAATTGTCAGTTTGTTCGGCTCCAGGACCTCGGCAGGCGTTGCATGCGGATCATGGGCAGCAGTGCCCGGTGCCACGGGGGTTCTCAATTGGGCGGGCAACAGCTCGACCAGCGAAGTGCTGTGCGGCTGATAGCGGAGCACTAAAACACAGGTGGAGACCAAAGTGTACGCCAACAGTGTGCCAATGGACATCATTTCCACGAGAATCTCTAGGCGAATGGTGAGGGCCACAAGGGCAGCAGCCAGACCACTGCCAATGGTGGCTATTCCGGGGACATTGGTCCTCTGCCACAATTGCGACAGTTGTCTGCAAATAGAATAGGAAGAAGATCAGTCATTGGCAATCCCAAGGAACCATTCGTTACTCACCTGAAAATCAAACCATCCGAGGCCATGGCATAAATCACACGCGGCATCGGAAACATGGATCCAAACATGGCAACCGATAGACCAGCTGTGGCTCCAATGGCTACCACAGCTCGACACTTGGGCGCATTCACATATGACCACATTTGGACTAAAGCTGCTCCAGTATTGATATGATCATAGGGCACTGGAACAACAAACGAAATGATAATTAGTCGTACCATTCTACTCCAAAGAGATGCGCCACTTACCGACTAAAGTTAGCACCAGACTAACACTGACATAGGCGATTAGAACAACAATAAGTGAACCCACAATTGCCTTTGGTATGCTCTTTTGTGGATTGTGAGCCTCCTCGCCAGTGGTTGCGATAATGTCGAAACCAATAAATGCATAGAAACATGTGGCAGCTCCAGAGAACACCTAAACAGGAGCAAGAGAAAGAAAGAGCCAGAGAGAGAGAGAGATAGATAGAGGGAGATTCAGCTATCTGGTAGGCATGAGGTATGTACTTACACCACTCCAGCCGTAGGGTAAAAAACCCTGATGCTCCGACCACGTTTTCGTATCCACATAGAAGAGACCGGCAGCCATTACAAACACCCACGTCGCAAGGTTAATGGCATTTAGGGAGTGATTAAAAATAACAGATTTACTGGCGCCCATGGCCAATATGCAGGTCATGATGAGCGTTATGCCAAAGGCTATAAAATCAGGTGGTTTGCCTGTGAGGATAGAAACCAACCAAAAGAAAAGCCACTTATTAATGTGGCTAAAAATAATCTTCCCATCCCCATCCCCCATACCATCCCATACTATATCCACCATTCTTGTTCCCATTATGCATGTGTATAGCTTACCAAATATTGTACCAATGGACTCGCTCATCGTTCGGGCAATGGCATTGCCAGTGAGGGAATCAAAACTAGAACTTAACGCACAGGCACAGGCACTTGTTCCTTCGCACAGAAAAAACAAAACAAAAAAACAGGAAATTCGGTTGAGAATGCGACAAATCATCATCATCCTTATTTCTATTTACCTATTAGATATTCCAATATCATGTTCCAACCAATTATAAAAGCTACAAATTCTCCAACTGCCACATATGAATACATATAGGCCGAGCCGGATGTGTGTGGCACACGAACGCCAAATTCCGCATAGCAAGCGCCTAATAGAGATTGAAACGATAATCGATCGATCTTAGGAACTTGTCAAATATTACCTGAGAAAATACTCGCAATAGCGGCTATAATAAAACTAATTATCACGCCGGGTCCAGCTATCTTTTGGGCTACCATCCCAGCAACGAGATACATGCCAGTGCCACAGCAGGAGCCAATGCCCAATGATGTTAGATCCAAGGTATTCAGGCATTTCTATTTAAAGATATCATTAGAGAGAGAGAACGAGAGGAGGAGACTGGACTTACCGTTAGCTTGGGCTTTTGTGGCTGTGCATTGCCATCCTGCAGCTGCTTCACATCCTTGGTACGTATAAGCTTCGGTAGAAGCGTAGTGGAGCTAACACCAGGCGGCAATGGCACCCTGAACTTGACCTGCAATGCAAAATATGAGTAAGAGTGAGGAGAGAAGGTAGAGAGAGAGAGAGAGTGAAAGAGTGAGAGTTGAAAGTTCAGTTCACAGATGGAAACGACAACGAATGAATTAATATATAAATGGAAAGGATGGGAGGAGCGGGGGAAGCAATTTTAATTGGAAAGCCCATGGCAAATGGCCTGGAAGGCATCTCTGCAAATGAAAGATGAGTGGCACATTCAATGAAAGAGATAGGATACGAGTAGAGCGACCCATGCCATGCCCATTCCCCATTCCCCATAGAATTTATTAAAAGTCGAGTACTCTTTGACAAGAGAGAAAAAATGAGAAGGCTCTGGGCCCAACAACGGGCAGGACTTTTCCCAATCGATAGTTTGCAACAAGTTTTTTGTTTTTGCGGCCTACGCAGCCAACCCATTGGGATTGCGGGGATAAGTGTCAGGTCTAGCTAGTCCGATTCCTTCAAATAACTTTGACGCAATTAAAGCGACAGTCGGTGGGTCGGTGGATTGATCGGTCAGTCGGTTGGTCTGTGGCTCACATGTCCCAGTCATAGCTCTTCCCCTCCGACAAGTTGTGAGCAGTTGGCGACAATTGTTGCCGTTTTTCAGTAACCACTTCTGTCCTCCCTTTTTTGCGGTTTAAACTTTCTCTTCCTCAACCATTTTTTCTTCGTATGCCTTTTTTTATACCCTTGCAAAAAGGGTATATTAATTTTGGTCAGAAGTGTGCAACGCATAGAACGAAGCATCTCCGACCATACAAAGTATATATATTCTTGATCAGCACGACGAGACGAGTTCAAATAGCCATGTCCGTCCGTCCGTCCGTCCGTCCGTCTGGATCAACGCAAACTCCTCCTAGACCGTAAGAGCTACAGAGCTGAAATTTTGCACCTAGGCTTGTATATACTGCAGGCGTTGTATATCTCGGATTCAGCCGGATCGGACCACTATATCATATAGCTCCCATACAAACCCCAAAGTCACGAACAGTGACTTTACTCAATAACTTCGTTATTTTCTATGTTATTATCGTGAAACTTAAGATTAGAGAGTTTATTACGCTTATAAACGACTGTGCCAAATTTGATCAAGATCGGATGACTATATCATATAGCTCCCATAGGAACGATCGGTCGAAAACAGTGACTTTTGTAAATAACTTCGTTACTTTTACCGCGATTGCTTTCAAATTAAACATTTGTTAGTTTAGTATATCTGTTAATGACTGTGCCGAATTTGATAAAGATCGGGTGACTATATCATATAGCTCCCATAGGAACGATCGGGCGAAAACAGTGACTTTTGTAAATAACTTCGTTACTTTTAACGTGATTGTTTTCAAATTAAACATTTCTTAATTAAATATATCTGTTAATGACTGTGTCGAATTTGATAAAGATCGGGTGACTATATCATATAGCTCCCATAGGAACGATCGGTGGAAAACTGTGACTTTGGTCAATATCTTCGTTATTTCCTATTATTGTAGGCCATTCTTTCGCAAACATAAGCCTTTTTAGATAAAACGTTCTTCCACATTGATGGCTAATAGGTAAGGAAAGAGTTACCAAAAAAGTTGCAAGGGTATACAAGCTTTGACGCGGTCAAAGTTAGCCCCGGCCCTCTGGTTTTTTTTTTGTTTTTCTGAGTGAGTTGACGTTATTAATGGCTCAAAAGTATGTACTAGTCCGACCAGCTAGCAACTAGAGCAAAAGGTCACCATCACCCAGCACCCAAACCGCCTCTTTAGCCTGCTCCACCCACCACCCTCAAGGGGACACCTAACGTTTTGTTTGTTTTTGCTCTTACAATGATGAGGACGATGGCTGGTTGGTTGCTTGGTGTTGGCAGCAGGAAGCATTCATTCAATTGAAGTGCTTGGAGAGATCCTTAAATGTTTTGTGCCACGAAAATGAAATGGCGGCTAGAGAATTTAATTGAGGAAGCATTTTACAAATTGATCGAATTTCTTTTGTTACACAAAGTTGTCAGTCTCCACTTACTGACAGAATATATACATAAATTAAAAAAGTAAACATGAAATAGAAAGGGAAAGAGAGAGAGGGGGGCGGAAACCAACTTAAAGTAATCGACACAGCGTCTTCTCACTGCCTACTTTCACACAAATTTATCCCTGATTGTGCTTTAAAAAAAAACACCGTATATTATTACAAATTCACTCATACGACATGTTGTCTATCATAACAAATTCACTCATACGACATGTTGTCCAACAGGTTTTTTGCTACCTTTACAAAAGAAAAGGTTTTCAAAATAATTAGCAAAAAGTCTTTAGTCTTTATTTGAATATCCAATACAGGATTTGAACACCAATAATCAAAACATTAATTTGGTTTTGAAATCTAAAAAGTTATTTGTGAGCGGAATGTTTCAAGTGACTAAAAGAGCCAAAAAGTGAAAAGTGAATGCCTCAGAGCTGGGAAAAACAGAGAAACCAGGAATCTCTTCGAAAGTTTCTGAAATGGCAATAGAATCTGGTCTAAAAGTATCTAGAAAAAAACTGCTGATCGAATGCGTTCTCGTTCTTTCTTTACTTCTCGTTTTCTCTCTTGAGCTGTTCGTGCACAGAGATTCAAGTGAAGATCGCACAAAGGGACTTATTAAAAGAACCGATTGACTGGAAAAATCAACGCAAAACGGTCTTTTTAATATTTTCCAAAACCCAGTAAACCGTAAAACCGAAATTTAACATACACACATTCATACATACGAATCGGCAAAGAGTTATTTGTCCTTTTTCATTTGATCTTCGCCTTGTGTTCTTTTCATTTCGTAAGGTTCCTGTTTTGTAACAGCCACGTGATAGTGGGCCGTAATCCTTTTATGGCCCTGCCAATGCGTTATAAAAGCCACAATTAGTCTTCTGATTTAATATATCATTTTTATTAGGTAATTTCATATCGCTTTTTGGCTAACATTTTCGATTTTGATATAATATTCGATTCCGTGGGATTGTTTACAACTTCTTTCACAAGAACGTAATTGAGATGTCAACATGTCGTATGAGTTATATTTTAGGGTCTGTAATCTGATGAAAGTCGCGTATGTATTAGTTTCAAGCTAAACTTAGATTTTAAGCATTTAATATGCTACATATGTACATATGTATGCATGTACATATGTATTTAGGTAGACCATGGCCAAACATACATACTTGCATATGGAATAGTTTTCATTTGGGACTTGAATGAAATAAACAATACATATACACATACATATGTATGTACATATGTTGGCACATAAGCACATTTGTATGTACATATATATATATATATATATACAGATACGGAAAAATGGACAAGCTTGCGACTTGGGGGACTTGGGAATTGAATTTTAGTTAGTTTGTTTTCGTTTCATTTTTCTTGTTCTTTGTGCCTTTGTTGTTGTTTTTTGTTTGGTTAGACTAACTTCTTTTGGCTCGTACTACTATTTCTGTTACTATTTCTACTCCCAATCCTAATCCAGTTGCCGTTTCAGGCTGTAAAGGGGCAACCAAAAGCAACAGAAGTGGCAATAAAGATAACCCAAAGCCGAAATGTAACCAACAGTCGTCGTCGTCGTCGTCGTCGACATCGTCGTCCTTGTCCTCGTCCTAGTCGTTGTCGTCGTCGTCGCTTGTGGTCGTGTTCGTCGTTGACGTTGTCTCCCTACCCAAAAGGTTTCCTTTTTTTCTTTTTTGGTTTTTTTTTTTTTGTTTTTACGCTTCGGCATTGAAGCGCTTTCTTGTTGCTGCTGCTGTTGTAGTTGGTATTGTAGAAATGTACTTGCCACGTCTATGGGTGGCTTGTCTCTGTATACGTGTGTGTGTGTGTGTGTGTGTGTATTGAGTATTACGAGTTTCTGCTTGCCTTTGCCTTCATTTACTCTCTGACTTGACTCTGCCAAATAGATTTGCATAAGTCCACCTACACACACACACACACACACACACATGTATATGTACATATTTAGATGCACACATACATAGATTTACTCATACAGACGCAAAGCCTGTGTCTGTGTCTGCGTCGGCGTTGAGTATCATAATGACCTTTTTACGGCATAGCATTACAAAGAGAGAGCCCCCGTATTGGCCTTCTTACCGAGGAAAAAAAACCGTTGCTTCATTCACACACATTGACACGCATACATACACACATACACATGCAGAGTCATGATGGGGCACTCCATTTTTAGCAAGAATAGAAAAGGACAGCATATACATATGTATGTACATACTTACATACAGTATGTACATATGTATGTACATATGTGCATGTGTATGTAGTCTCTCCTTTGCAGCTTTAATAACTTATCTTATACTAAGCTAACTGTTCTTTGTTCCAACAGCACTTACCTTTTCTAGCACAAACAACAGATCCGAAGGCTTCATGGCTGCGACTTTTTAACCGTTATCAAATTTAATAAACAGCAAAATAAAGAAGAAACTGAATCAAAAACTGATTCTCTGTCTGTTTGTGTGTGTGTGTGTGTGCTTGTGTGTGTTTGTGTGCTTGCTGCTGTGTGACAATTGGTGAATGCTTTTGATTAAGTTCCTCTTTTGTTGCGCCTTGCTGTTATTGCTGTTGCTGTTGTTGTTGTCGCCTTATCTCTGTATCTGTGTGTGTGACAGAGATTTGCGTTTGTTGTTGTTGTTGTTGTTGATGTTATGGTGGTAATTGTTGTTGTTGTTGCTGCTGCTGTTGCTTTTTTTGTATTTTACATTGATTTTTGTTTGCAACGTCGTCATTCTACATTTATAAGTATATTCAACAGTTTACAGTTGAAGGATTCACACGTATAACACACTCTAATTTTAACAAGAACAAGAAAGAAAAAAAGGAACGAAACAAATAGATGGAGAGGGAGAATAAATAAGAGAAAGAAGAAAAATTTAACAAAATTCACTTTCACTTTCTCTACCTTGGCTTGGCCCGTTATATTGTGCGCGCCTTTGCCTTCTTCACGTGGCTATCACACAGACACAGACACAGGCACACACACGCATCCAATATTTTGCCAAATAACTGTTAAATTTCACTTGTAACCATCAACAAAAATACACGAAAACACAGTTAATTTTCTGTTTCTAAACAATTTTTGTGTATTCCACCAAACGCGTTTGTTTTTTTTTCTACATTTTATGAAATTCTTTTTTTTTGGTATACAAAATTTTATTTAGAATTACTTAGGCTTAGTGTTTTCTTCGGTATTCGGCGAATGAATGGTTGCAATTTTTCCGTGTGTATAACTTTTTTTTTTTTTTTTGCTTTTCTTTTTTGAAGAATGAAAGTGGCGAAACACACGAAAACTGAAAATGATGAAAAACGATTTTCGAGTCGACGAGGCTGCCTTTTGGTATTTGGCCTTTTGAAAAGAGCTTTTGTCTCTTACAGCATTACATGCGTGCGTGCGTGTGTATATGTGAGCGTGAGTGTGTGTGAGTGTGAAGGCGCATTGGCGTTGCCAGTCTAAAGCCTGTGTAATCTGGCAACCTTTGACTTGGCAGCAATGTGAACAACTTCCTGTATCTATAACAGAGTTAAATTCTCTTCCTTTTTTTTGTGTTTTTTGTTTTTTGCGCAAAAGCTACAAGTTTGTCAACGAAAAGTCTGACCAGAGCTCTCTCATACACACAGACACACACCGCTCTCTCACTTGCGTGCTCTCTCTGGCAAAAGCCCTCGAAAGTAGGCAATATGAATTACAACACACTAGAGCGCAGACGCGCAAACTTTCAACGGACAAGAATTTTCGACTTTCCTTGTTTGGATATATAGATACATGTGTTTTGCATGCTTATGTATGTATATGTATGCATGTATCTACTTTCGCTTTTTGTTCAACCTTTTCAACAAGCGTTTTTCTTTTTTCAGCTGCTCACCCTCAAGGATACACACAGACACATATTTACATATGTATGTATGTATGTATGTACATACATGTATATTCCCCTGAGCCATTGTTGCTTGGCTTAGGCAAGAGCTCTTGAACGTATGTATGCGCACCTGTTACCTGTGTGTTACCTGTTATCACATGCACACGAGCACCTCGAGTACTTGTTATCCAATTGCCATAAGTTGGAATTTGAATATCAAGATACATGCACTTACTTGGGCAGAAAAACATTCTTCTTCTGCCAACTGTGTTCCTTTGGATAAGAGAAGCGTTTTAGCCGTTGTTAAGTAGGAATTCATTAGGTTTTTTCTCGCATATTGTGAACTTAATTTTTTAAAGTCTACTTCTAGGAGCACTATGGAATAATGTAATGGGGACATTGAAGTTTTTATCAAACATACATATTGTCGCATATGAGCACTAATGCTTACCTAAACGACAGATAAATCCACCTATGAGAAGTTCAATAACCCTCCGATTTCCATCTCCCTTCCCTACAGCATGTTGCTTCGCATCTGACATCATCTGGTGAAGATCACAGAAATCTAACGCTCGTAATGCCATCGGAAAACCGTCTGTGAGAGCAAGAGCAAGAGCAAGACACACCACACACAAACAAACATGCATTCATCCATACATACATATGTACATATGTATGTATGTATTAAATGTACATCCCTACGGTTGTTAATACGGTGATGGCGTTTTAAAAATAGCAACTATAAATCTTATTCGTATACACTCGTCGTTTTGGGCATACAACGTTTGCCCCATCGGGCGGACGTTTGCTCTTTCTGTTTCTCTTTCTCTCTCTCTGTCGGTCTGTCGGTCTGTCTGTCTCGATATGTCTCTACCGCATCGCATCGCAGAGTATGCGCGCCCATGTAAATCCGCCACATGCACTCACTCAATCTGTCCATCTGTCAACCTGTCCATACACACTTACACACATAGATGTTTCTTCGTCTGTATATGAAACTAATGTTACTTAAGTTGCTGGGGAGGAAAATTCATATAATCTAACGAAAACGGGAAAAAAAAAAGAATCGACCAAGAAGAAGAAATCATCGGTCTCCCCCCGCTCCCCCAAAAAAAAAGAAAATACAGATACGGCATACAGCTACAGACCACGATCATGACGAAGAACGGCAACGACGTCAACAACAACAACAACGAAAGCAACAACAGCAACAACGTACGGCAAACGGAGCGTAAGCAATGTTAACGAGTAACAGAATAAAAAAAAAAAACATCTAGAAATTTTAGTTCTAAAAATAACAGCTGTACTCATTTTCATTTTCAAAACGGAAAGCAAACCAAACGCAATATGAAACAATTAACTAAAACAAAAACAAAAAACCAATAGCTAACCAAAACAGAGATCTTTACTTCTAAGCTTTTAAAGGATCTAACCTTTAGGTTTTCGAATCTTTCTAACGGTAATTGAGAGCTCTGTTATTGATTTTTCGTTGGTCTGACCTGCTCTTCATAATATAGGACTAAGAACTTGCATAAATCATCATCAATATCTCTCCGTAAGAACACCTGGATTTCAGATACGATAAGAGGTTTATTGCAAACTCCAGGAAAAATGATTTTCCCGAAAGCTAAAGATATCAAATTTATTTAAATTTGACGAGAAATAGTCAAATTACACGTACATATTAACTTGACCAGTAGCGAGCGAGATAACAATCTCATATTGTCGGGGAGATGATGATGAAAGTAACTCTGCTTCATTTATGCAAAAGTCATTAAAAAGCTTTGGCCACGTCCTTTGCTATGTACATATGGATGTAGGAGCTGGAGATAGATGATGTCGATTCAGGAATCCTTCAAGTGATATGTATCAATGAGGTAACCCCGGTAAATGCAATTTCATTCGGATTGCTTACAGAAAATGAGAGACAAAGTATGGGCACTCCGATTTGATGTATGTACATGTATGTATGTGTTCTGAGTGTGTGTATGTATGTATTTCAAATATTCTCCGATAGAGGGGAAACGCGGCTAATATGAATAACGAAAAAGCATTTACAACGTGCCAAAGTGCTACTCGGGCTGCTCCAGCGTTGGCAATCCCAATTCTGATTTTGATTCCAATCCCAATCCCAAACACCACCAGAATATGATCAGTTCAGGCAGCTGCCTGCTTTGCCTGTACCAAAATGGAAAACGGAAAATGAAAAACGAATATAACACAAAAATAAGTAAGAGAGTACCGCCACATAGTGTTTTACCGATACAGAGATACATACACTTGTTCTTCTTTTTCTTTCATTTTGGATTACAAATAGAATACGATCGTTGCCAGTCATCAGTCTACATGTATGCGTTCATACTCGTATATGTACATATGTATACACTCTGTCTGTACATACATATGCATGTACGATCTACATATATACATACATATATGACTCGTCGTCTCTATGTGTGAATTCAAAAATACCGGTGGGGCCACCGTGAGTAAATGTTAAAAATTCAACACAAAAAAAGCAACAAAAATTCGTATCGTATCGCTTTCGAAAATGATTATATATGTACCTACATAGTGACAAATCTTTTCGATCGATTCGACAACGATCGATCGACAATCGTGTATGGCGACACGTGATTTTAGCGATAACCATCCCGAAAAGTCCCCACACACTAACTAATCAATGAAAATTTCAAGCCGGGAACAAAAAGATACACACATACAGACAGACAGACGTTGATATGTATGTGTGTGTGCGTTTGTATATTGGGTACATAGGGTACACTGGGTAGTGGGGTATGTATGTATGTGGTACATTAGCCGGTTAAAGGTGTAACGGCCGAGTGCAGGGTCGTCGGTTGTCAAAAGCATTCTATGCATATATCTGCATATTGCGCAAAACGAAATTTGAATATTCACCGCCCTGGTTAGCCTAGAATATACATAGGAAATAGACTAAAACTAACGTACGGAAATGAAGGGAAATTTTGAAGCTAAGGTAAGAGATTCAAACTTTAATCCCAAACAACAAATGATGTCAATTTTAGGTAGTTCTTTGTCGACATGGATTAGTTAGTTTAGTTTGTAATTCGATCGATCGGTCCTAGGGCGCTACTAGAGTTTGTTGGATCGGTTATAGAGCCTGACAAAATCATTGGCAACTACTTGGGGTGCCGGTGACGCTGCAATGTGGGCACATACAGATCTGTGTGTGCGTGTGTGCTTGTGTGTATGTAGATATTTGGATCTATTTTTATGCTACGATTTTTCCCACTCCAATTCATAAAATTGAATCCCTATGCCACGACCATTCCAGTACCACCAACAACTAACCAACTAAGAGGGTGCGATTATTGCTCTTTTTCAAGAAGATCTAGATCTACATATACATAAATACATGCACACATGTGCATTTACATATACATACACATATGTACATATGTGTATATGTGTCTCGTCATCTTTCCTGTGTGTGTGTGTGTTGGATTCCTGAAGTAGGAATCGCAATGGAAGTAACTGTTTCGCTGTTGCTCTTATGGTTTGCTGCTGCTTCAGATTCTGCTTGAAAGACAACCGACCGATCGACCAACCGATTCTATAAGTAGACATACATATGTATTTATGTATATTTATACATACACACAAACGCTCGCACACACACTCAGACATAAACGCTTGAAGATGGCAACACATGTGAGACAGAGAAAGAGCGAGGCAGAGAGATGGAGACAGAGAAAGAGTAAGGGCGAAGGCGAAGGCGAGGGCGAGGATGAGGGCGAGGGCGAGGGTGTGAGAGCAGTCGCAATCTACTAAGTTAAAGCACAACACCAACACCAAAAACCAGGGACCCGAGTCGACGCCTGAGGAGCTACTACTAGCTACATACATACATACTTAGCTAGCTGTCGGCGAGCAAACGTTCTACGAATTTTTCGTCGTTTTTGAAATCAAAAAAAAAAAAAAAACAAAAATCCGAGCAAGCACATTCTGTTCGGAATCCGTACGGGCCTAACGATCGTAGCAATAGCTCACTATATAGCCACAGCAACAGCATGAGTGTTTTTGAATGTAAGCACTTGTGTGTGTGTGTGTGTGTGTATCTGTGTGGCGTTCTTATGTATGTATTGGTGACTGCCGTTAGTATCGCCAACAGAGAATCGCGCGCTGCGGAAAAAGTTCAGTTTCAGTTTCGTTGTTGTTTGGTTTAGTTGGTTAGTTTTTCTTCTTAGTTGGTTTAATTGTATATCGGAGAAAAACGGAAAAGAAAACGACGATCGATACCAAAACAAATACAACGGATACAAGAGAGCAAAAGAGAGAGCAGGAGAGACCATTTGTAGTAGTAGTAGTAGTAGTAGTATTTGTATTTGTATTTGTAATAGTAGAGAGGGCAATAAAATTGGCAATATCAACGACAAACAAAAGGAAAAGCTGCAGCAGCATCCCAAATAACTGTCAAATTCGTTAGCCGCAAGAACAACAACGTGCATAAGATACAGACAGTGTGAGAGAGAAAATGATCGCAAGAGAGAGGGACAAGTAAACAACGCGAAATAACTGTAAATGCAGCTTAATGCCATTGCATGCAAGCGTGCATGAGTGTGAGCGTGAGTGTGTGAGGACGAAAAAAACATCCGTGCGTGAGAGTTAAGTGAGATAAAGGATGAAATTAGCGCGAAATCGTTAGAGATCCATTATATTGCATTTGTATAATCAAATTTCTGGTGTGTGTGTGTGTGTGTGTGTGTGTGTGAATGTGATGTGATTTCTTTTCGTGCTTTTTGTTTCTTCTATTTCGTTATTATTGTATTGCCGTAGCCGATGAGCCGCCGTCTAAGGCTAAAAGGTTAACTTCTAAATATTAATAGTCGTTCGTTCTTCTTACTCTTCTTGTTTTTGTTGTTGTTGTAGTGAGTGTATGTAGTTTTGTTCTTGTTGTTATTATTTTTTGGTTTTTTTTGTTGTCAACAACAAAGTACATACATACATACATATGTACATGTATATGTACAACCAAGAACAAAAATCGTATTCGTTCATTTTGCTTCACATCCAGAGAGCATGAGTGAGCGGGATAGAAACACATTTTACATACATACATACATACATACATATGTGCATACAAAGTGCGTTATTTTTAAACGGTTTTTGTTGTTGTTGTTTTTTTTTTATTCCTTTTTGTGAAACGCTAACACCGCCAGCAGTCAGCAGATTCATCAACAGCAGCAGAATCACAGAATCCAACAATAATAACAAGAGCATCAACAACAACAGCAACAGCAGCAACGGTAGTTGCAGCAGGAGACGCCGCATTTAGTCTCATTGTGGGGAGCAGACGCCAAGCTATAACGGCGTACCAGCAGCAGAGAGTTCGCAGAAGAGAGCGCAGCAGCTAAATAGAAGGAGAGACAACGAGAGCGATCTTAACGCTACGTTACGCCTCCCCGACAGAAACGGTTAGGAGGAGTGGCAGCAGCAGGAAGTGCAGTAGGAGGAACAGCAGCAGCAGGAGGTGGAGGAGGAGGAAACTGATTTAAAAAGCTGCTGACTTTAACAAAATTTTCAAATGGTAAGTGTGCAAACACATACACACAATGCTAGGAAGAATGTATGTATGTATGTACATACATACATGCATGCATGCATATGCTGCAAATGCAGTTAGATCAAAATCCAAAATGCATTACATATATGTATGTATTTATATACATAGACACACACATACATATGTATGTATGTACATACATGTGTATGTCAATGAATCCCCCTGTTTATAACACGTAGAGATTTTCTTGGGAATAAACACATATATGTATATGTATGAATGTATGCACATACATTCATATCCCGGCTCCAATTTTCAATGGAAAATCCATTGATCACCCTTAGATTCAGTAATTTCTGCAATACTCTCAATTTGTTCAGAGTACAAAATATTAAAACTATACGGATACTTGTTGTTGGTAGTAACTGTTTCTCTCGAATTTCTCGAATATCTGCCTAGGATAAAGACAAATAAACTTTTATAAGGGGTGGCAAATATCAAGAATTCATTAAATGTATACAAAATGGTTTATAGGGTCTCATCAGTGGCATAAGATACCCTTGCAAAAATGATTTAAGGACTTTCTCAATAACTTTCATAAGTGTGCCGAATTTAATCAAAATCGGACAACAAGCTACATATATAATAGCTGTCAAATAAACTTATGACTTATGTTCCAGCCTAAGATTGTAGGCTGTTCAATAACAATTGTAAAAGAAAAACCTTTAAAAACGGTTTACTCAAAAACGCATAAAACTATTGACTGAACTTAGTAAAAGTTACGGATTCCGAGCTTCTATTGTAAATGCCATCAGTAGAACCTGGTCTGCGAACGCCTCCAATCAGCAAACCTTCGAATAGCCGAGCCGTTTTTAGTCAAAAAGAACATTTTAATGCAAAACACGTCACTAGAGTTTGGTGAAGATACAAAAGATAATTTTTATAAATAGTTGGAACAGAATCAAACGACATAAATATTGATTACAAAAGATGTTTTGACTTAAAGTACAGAATGGAAAGATGAGAAGTTCTTAAAGGACCCTTTAGTAAAGTGTCGTCCCGTGTTGCAAGTTTCAAAAAGATTGGTTTAAGACCATCTACGTAAAAACGTGTTCCATAAACGAGAACATCTTTTAATTGAATGAACATTATTCATAGCAAAGATAGAAAGAAAGAGAGTGAGAGAGATCTTGCAATAAGAATCCCTTTAATGAAGAGGGAGGATCGAAAAAAAAGTGCAGGACTGCAACATCAAACACGGGCGATAGTTCTAGGCAATAGTTGGCAGGATAATAGTTGTTTTTTTTTTTCAAATTAAAACCTTGACTCTATGTGTCACTTATTGGATCTGATTATTACACATTTCAAAAATTGATTCTTATAGCATGGAAACGAATTAATTCCCTTTTTCTGCCAAACTTTCAATGTCTCTAAACTAATCCGAATTTTGTTCCCACACAACATTGGAATCTCAATATAAGACGGATATTCTTGGTTGGGAGTATAGGAGATACGAGGGCTGTTCAAAAGTTATCGATCCCCAAGAGCATGCTGCTGGCGGCAAGGATAACCCTAACATTTAAGTTTAATCCGGTGTTGGACTAAGTATAGATGAAATTGTGGTTCTGACCTACCTTAGAATTTTCTAATTTTCTTTTCTTTTCAATGTTCTGAATGAGGTCAGACCCAAAATGATGGAAATTCTCGGTCTATTGCACTCTGTTTCAAAGAAATCGGTTCAGAATTAGGAACGCGTTTCCAAAGAACCCAATATTCAATATTCTCAATACTGAAAAGAATAGTGTAAGATACAAAAAAAGTGTTCCAACCCCTTTCCGAGCTCTTCCTCCTGAGTCCTGCACATGGCCCTGTTTTATTGATTATGATAGCTAATCGTAGATTTTTAAACTGCCATCAAATTCTATAATTTGTATGTATTTTTATTCCTTTTCGACTAGGAGACGAAAACGCCACCGCCAGTGAATGCCAGCTATCATCATCAGCGCGCTCCGCGGACGCCGGAAAGTTATTTTAATGTTCCTGAATCTGTGGCCCTGTTGAATATTGTGAAATCGGAGCGTATCCAGAGTGCCTTCCAATCGAATCGGAAGAATCATGCCAGCGTATGGGAAATGGTTGCGGAGGTCCTTAATCGGTTCAGCGCCCGCAAGAGGACGGCAAAACAGTGTTGCAATCGCTATGAGAATCTGAAAAAGATCTATACACAACTGAAAAAGAATCCGGAACGACATGTGCGCCGCAACTGGCCGTATATGTTCCTCTTTAAGGAGATTGAGGAGCAACGCGGCGAATGCTGGGGCTCGAATGGTAAACGTCTCGCCCTGATCTCAAAGAATCACAATGAACTCTCCTACTACCAGCGGCGCAGGCAAGCAGCCGAGCTAGGTGTCCTGCTCAACAAGGATAATCTGACGCCGCATCAACACAGTCTGCTTCAGAGCCTATCCGCCCAGAGTCATGCCCACTCGACAGACTCGTCCCAGAGCGGGGCCAGCAAACTGGAACGCTTTTTGCCCAATCATTTTGTTGAGACTCAGCTGGGTGGGGGAGGGGGGTTGCCGACACCAATGGCAATGGCTTGGCCGTGGGCCTGCCCGCGGGAGTCTACGATGATAGCCCTCTACAGTTGCAGGTGGCCGGCGCTGTGGCAGCAGCAGCCGCTGCCGTTGTGGCACAAAAGCGAGCACATGAACTGCAGCTGAACAACGGTGGCGGATCGGCGTGTGGACCAGGAGGAGGTGTTGGTGGAGGAAATGGTGGTGTTGGTGGTATTGGCGGTGGCAGCAACAGCGGTATCGGTGGCTGTGGCATTCAAGTGCCCGACGACGAGGATGAAGAGGAGGGGCACAGGTCTACATTTAAGGATCATCATGGACATGGCCATGGTCTGGGGCATGGCATCGATGAGCCACCCGAAGCTGCAGACTACGAGAAGGATTGCAATGGAGCACTTAATTTGCACCATCATCATCATCACCAGAACAGCAGCAACAACGACAACAACATATCCATGAAGTAAGTAATCCTGAAAAGTCATCGGCATTTTGGCCACGTTAATCATTACCACTTGATTTCAGATCAGAACCACTCTCTGAAGGTGAATTTAATCCTGATGACATACAACTGATGCAGACCAATTACAATGGGTAAGTTGGACTCGATTCCTTTAAATTCCTGCTCTAGTAACGCATTTTTCCCTGCAATTTGTGTTTCCCCTTTCAGCACACAGAACTTTTATTCGTCCAGCATAGATCAAAACATATTGCATCCAGATGTCATAGTGGACACAGATAATCTGTCCGACTGCAGTTCAAATGCCTCCATAAAGAGCGCTGTTGGTGGAGGGGGAGCCAAAAAGGAAACTGTCCACCTCGACCGATGGCGATAGCACCAATTATGAGTTAATTGAGTATCTAAAGCGAAGGGAGAAACGGGACGAAGAGCTGCTCAAGCGTATGGATGCACGTGAGGAACGTTTTATGAATCTCCTGGAGCGCACTGTCATTGCCATTGAGACATTGGCCGCTGGCAGATCAGAGCCAACCTCATCATCAGTATCAGCAGCAGCAACTAAAGTTCCCCCGATAACTGCAACGGCAACAACAACAACAACATCAGCGCCAGTTACACCGACAACTCCACCACAAGCAACAACAACAGCCGAGTCATCAGATACAACAAGTCAAGAGACTAATAACCAAACAAGGGCATCATCTTCACCTCTATGCTTAGCCACGTCAACAACTCCTCCACCCGCCGAGCAATCCAACGTCAGTCCTTGCAGTCCTCGTAGTCCTAGTCCCGTAACTGCCACCAGTGAGGACGTGATTGTCCTGGTTCCCGACGAACAGGAGGCGTAGAAGGAAAGTCCTCTTTCTCTCTATCTCTCCGCCCTCCCCCACAAAGAATGCAGTGCCAAAGACGAGCTACGTCTCGAATTTTAATTGAGATTTTGCCACGTTTACTTAAAGAAACAAACAGAAAAAAGCCAAAAACCCAAGTGCTTATACAATTGGACTACTCGAATAGTTGAGGAATATTGGCCATCGCAATGTTTGCGTCAATAATAATTTTATTTAGATTTAAGTTATTTTTTTATTATTGTATTTTAATTACTTTCCCTCTCCCTCTCTCTCTCTCTCGCCTTCTCTGTTTTTTTTGCTACACGTTTTTTTTCCTTCTTGTAATTTAATTTGGATCCGCCTGCTCAGGCGAATCTGGGCTAGTCTTTTGGAATCCAACAAAACCTTTTTACATGTTAATTTTAATTAGAGCTAAAATGGGGCTCAAAATGCATTTGTGCAGGAACCAAAATATATCTCTATTTACACCAAATCGAAATCAAGACTTTCAATATCGATCCAAATGATCTACTCAAAAACTTATACAGGCCTATTCTCGTACAATTGTTTTTAAGTGCAAATTAGTTTTATTTATGTTTATTTAAATATGTATGAATAGTGCAAACGATTTCCAACATTATTTGGAAACGACAAAATCAATTCACAATCGAAAACGAGAACAGACCTAATAAACATTTAGTTTTTTTTTTTTTTTTTTGGTTTGTACCTTTCTTCAATTTATTTACATTTAATTTGCTTGGTATTTTTTTTTATGCCTGTTCTTCATCATGTCTTTGGCAGGCTGGTTCTTTTTAGTTTTTGCAATTTTGTTAGTGATTAAAAGCTTCAGACGATTCTTAACCTGATCGTAATCAGCGTGAGCCATAACCTCCGCTTTGGACACCTTAAAGAACTTGGCTCCCTCTGAAAAGAGAAACAGAAAGAAAATAAATGCGCATGAGAGATTATAATTGATTTTTGGAGATGGTGATGCTTTGCACATACCCTTGAGCCTTGGATCATTTTTTGGTATAAAGAATGATTCCATTTGAATTTTATTCGTCTTTTTCTTAGACTGTTTAGTTGCATTTGCTGGTGCCTCATTTTCATTGACCTCTATTTGTGGCTGCTTTGCAGATTCTTCATCGTTTTCACTGTCCGACGAATCGTAACTAAAGGGATTGATGGAGGCCACCAGATCCAGTTTGTGTGCATTTGATTTATTAACCAAAACCGTCTCGTTGTTTAGTTTTTCCAATTGCCCTTGTCGTTTGGCCAATTCCTCGTCATGGGCACTGCCAAACATGTCCAATAAACTGAAGCCTTCGCCACGCAAATTTAATGACTCCTTTAGTGTATCTGTGACCATGTAGAACGCAGACTTGGATACTACAGCTGGAGCTGGAGTAGGAGCAGAGGCAGATCTTTCATTATTGTCCTTCTTATCCTCTGGGTGCTCTTTTGTAGTTGACTTCTTGCGCATAAGCTTCTGGTGGTCCTCTTTGGCCGGATCAAAGCGAAGCATTTTTTTTTTTTTTTACTTTCACCCTTACTTCCAGATTCGTTTGTTAGCTTGTGTCCAACCACTTGTTCTAGGATGCCCATTTGCCAATTGCGTTCATTTTCCTGCGGCTGGGATCTATCTTCGTCATCATTTTCGGCCTCATCTTCTTCGTCATCGACAAAATTTCCCGTTATACGGAATCGAGGATCCAAACTCTGTTTACTTTGCAATTCGACTAGACGTTCTCCCTTTTTACCCGCATATTGAGGCAATAGAACGTTCTCATCCTCTTCCTCGTCATCGTCCTGGTCAGCAGCAAAGATATCTCTTTTGGGATTTTTTGCCGACTTTTTTCTCTGTCTCTTCCTCTTCTTCGGCATCGCTGAATTTGATACGTTTTGATTGAATTCCCTCAGACGAGAGCGCCATTTGTATGGCCGATTTCTTTTGCTGATGTTCTTGCCTCATTTTGTTTTGCGACTCCTTGCGTTTCTGTTCCGCTTTGCTTACAATTGCATCCTTTGAAGTGCGCTTGTCGGACTTCTTGTAATTTTCAATCACATGCAGAGGCTTCACATCGTGCTCCTGCTGAATAACAATTTTGCCGTTATGGATGGAGTGTGAGGCACGTTTCTTGGTGATTAGCAGTTCGGGGGCAATCTCATCATCACCGATTTCTTCATCTTCGCCAAAAACTCGTCGTTTATTTTGCGTATTTTGCTTGAGCAGCTGGGAACTGTTTTCATTATACTGTGTGTAATCCGACTGCTGTTGGTCCTTCTGTTCTTTCTGCTGATTCTCTTCCCGCTCACGCTTGAGCCGATCCAAGAAGGACTCTTTAGCCAGAGAAACTTTCAACTTAGCGCCATGTAGTTTTTGCCAGTTCAGCTCATTGACACCTATCAGACATAAGATGTATTTTTTGTTTCGGAAATCGGATGTCATTACTTACAATATTGGGCGTCATCCGTCTGAACAGTGACAAAAGCTATCACCTTGGCCGCCTGTGTTTCGTCTTCATCCTTCCTCTTCAGATCCACATGTTGCACTTGGCCATAATCCTGGAAAAGGCTTATTAGGTCGGATTCGTTTGTTCTGGAGGGCAAGTCTGTCAAAAAGAAACGTGTGCTGCCCATTCTGAATTATACAGATGGAAACAAAAATATATTCTTGACTCCAAGTGCACGTGTATAAATATATCAAGCAACCAAAACACAACAATAACAATAATAGTGATGGCAGTTAGAATGGCACTCAGTGTTGCAAAGCGAATTCACGACAGCTACTAAAAAGCTAAATTAATCATATAATTTGGGTTTTAAATAATTTCTTACTTATATTAATTGAATTTCAATAAAACAGCGATCACAATGGGTACATATTTTTAAGAAATTTATGCATATATATTTAACCATATAAATTACCAAGCCAAAATGACATCACTATCGCATCTCATCATTGCAGTGCTGCAAATCGAGCAATAATTGTTAATTGCAGTGACATTGTCGCACACTGCGCATATTTACACTTACAGACGTCACATAGTGACACCAAATTTTTATTTTTGTTTTTTTCTGGCTAAACAAATTGTTTTTCAAAAGTACATTCGGCCATTGCAAAAGGAATCAATCAAGAAGCCATGGAAGGCGCCGCCGATAAAAGAGGAAAGTCCATATCGGCACCGACAACTGCAACATCTGCAACTACAGCTACAACAACAACAACGGCGAGTACTATAGCAGAGAAATGGGGCTTTCCGCTCCAGGAGTTGTATCGAATGGCCTTCACTTTCTACAAACGTATGTTAAGGAACCACAAACGATAACAGCATCGTAGAGATCATTCGATAATATCATCTTTAATTTTCCCTTTTAGAGAATTCGGGCAAAGCCATACATCTGTCTTACGAGGACAATTTGAAGTTGATCGCATTTAAGCAGCAGGCATCACTTGGACCCTTCAATACCACTCATGCCCCGGCTTTAGGTGTGCTTGATGTAATTGGGCGGGATCGTCAGCAGCATTGGCAGCTACTTGGCGACATAAGTCGTGAACAGGCAATGGAGGGATTCATTGATCTGCTTGACACCATGTGCAGTGCATTTCGTCCGTATATCGAGGCAGTGCGTCAAAATCGTGATGCCACACTAAAGGCAGACCTGAAGCGCATGGAGCAGGAAAAAGAAGAGCGTATGAAACGGGAACGTGAACAGAAGGAGCTACTCGAAGAGGGCTACAAAGAAGAATTGCAACGTCGCCAATTGCAGGACGCACTTAACAAACAGACGTATCAACAATTCAAGGTATTGTCAATCAATAAAGTCGTTGCTAAGAGAGTAGGAGGTAGAGAGTGCGTGCACCTGTTGTCTAGCCCCGGCCAATGGCCAATAAATAATTCATGTGAATGGTCGTGACCTAATTTCCAATTTAATTGTTTCTCTGTCGGTCTATTTCGCTTTAGCTTTATGCAGAGAAACAGTTCCCCGGGAATCCAGAACAGCAGGCTGTCCTCATTCATCAGTTGCAGCGTGAACATTACCATCAATATATGCAACAATTGCATATGCATAATCAAAACCAGGAGAGAGAAAAGGAGAAAGACAAAGAATGCGTACAGGGACACATCCAGAGTCAGAGTCAAGTTCAAAGTCAGGGTCAAGGACAGAGTCGAGGCAATAACAATAATAATCCAAGCGATTTAACCAGTGCAATGGAAAATTTACAACTTCATGAGTTTGAAGCACAGCAACACGGTCAGGGGCAGCTACAGTTGCAGGAGGCGCCCATTCAGTTGCTAGAGAATGATCATGTAGCAGGCGATGATTATGATGACTATGTTATGATTCGACCGGCTAAAATCTGGACGCGACCCGACATTGAACAGTTTAAGACTGAAGTATCCGCTGGTGATGGCGATGGAGTTATTACCATTGGACACGGCGACACAGTTACGGTAGGATTGTTATATCAATCAATCTTAAATTATCATCTGTTGTCAATATTACTATCTCCCATTCTCACTCCGCCCCATGTACAATATAGGTTCGCGTGCCCACCAATTTGAATGGTAAATGCATTTTCTGGGAATTCGCCACGGACAACTATGACATTGGTTTTGGCATATATTTCGAATGGGCTAAACCAGTGACCAATGAAGTCACTGTCCATGTCAGCGACAGTGATGAGGATGAAGATTGTGTCGATGAGGATTATCTATCCACCACTGAGGATCTGGAATCGGGTGGCTCGTTATCGCAACAGCAGGATCGTCATGCTCTCAATAATCCAAATGTAGCAGCAACCAAGGCACCCATTTCCATTATTGTCCCCATCTATCGCAGGGAATGCTACAATGAGGTCTATGTCGGGTCACATTCCTATCCAGGCGAGGGTGTTTATTTGCTGAAATTCGATAATAGCTATAGTATTTGGCGTTCCAAAACACTTTACTATCGTGTTTACTACGAGCGCTAATCCAAGAGAGGCCAAACCCGGAGGAAACCGTTGAAAAAAAGTAATAGGAAAACATTAAAACTGAGGATGAAAAAACCCCCAGAAACACTTCTCGTAGAAATTTATTAAAACCGACAACTTCAATATGTCTGTATGTGTATGTGTTTACCGTCTGCGTCTGTATCTATGTGCATGTAAAAACATCAATTCCTTTTTTATTGAATGGATTTTATAATTTATTAATTAGTTTTAACAAAATTTCAAAATTCGAAATTTTAAAATAAACCGAAGTATATATCGATAGCATTATATCGATAGCAGCTGACTGACAGCAGCGCTGCCAGATGTAGCCAAATCGCCAAAATTCGAAATTGTTTTGCTTTGATTATGTATGCGGCGACCACATCCCGGAGAGTCTTTCCCCATCTTTGCAATTTGCGTCACCGAATAAGCTATGTGGCTGGCATTGAAACCTCATGTGATGACACTGGCATAGCCATTGTTGACTCCGATGGCCGAGTGCGAGCAAATGTATTAGAATCTCAGCAAGAGTTCCACACGCGGTGAGTGCCAATAGACGACGACATGAAGCATATTGCAACCTCATCCACTTGCAGCTATGGTGGTATCATACCTCCACGTGCCCAAGATTTACATCGTTTACGCATTAAGGATGCATTTGAACGTTGCCTGCAGGAGGCCGGTCTTGCGATGGAAGACTTAACAGCGATTGCTGTGACCACTCGACCCGGCCTACCATTGAGTCTTCTTATCGGCCTACGATTTGCCCGCCACTTGGCTCGAAAATATAACAAACCTTTGTTGCCCGTTCACCATATGGAAGCTCATGCTATTCAGGCGCGTATGGAACACATTGCCGACATTGAGTATCCCTTCCTCTGCCTGCTCATCAGCGGTGGGCACTGTCAACTGGCCGTTGTGAGGGGTCCGGGCCGCCTAACCCTGCTTGGTGAGACTCTCGACGATGCCCCTGGCGAAGCGTTCGATAAAATAGCTCGGCGTTTACGTCTGTATGTGCTGCCACAGTATCGCCTATGGAACGGTGGTCGTGCCATTGAACATGCCGCAAAGTCTGCTCAAGATCCCCTAGCCTATGATTTCCCACTGCCATTGGCTCAACAAAGGAATTGCAATTTCAGTTTTGCTGGCATCAAGAATAACTCATTTCGGGCCATCCGAGCACGTGAGTTGGCCGAACGAACTCCTCCGGATGGTGTCATCAGTAACTATGCGGATTTTTGTGCCGGCTTATTGCAAGCTGTTAGTCGCCATCTAATGCATCGTACCCAGCGCGCTCTCGAATATTGTTTGGACCCGAAAAACAATTCTTTCGGCGACGCCAACCATCCCACATTAGTTGTCTCAGGGGGCGTGGCCAACAACGATGCCATCTTTGCCAATATCGAGCATGTGGCTAAGGCATACAACTGCCGATGCTATCGTCCATCGAAGAAATACTGCTCAGACAATGGTGTAATGATAGCCTGGCATGGAATAGAGCAATTACTATACGACAGCGCCAAAAATCTGAGATACGATTTAGACAGCATCGATATACAAGGACAAGCTGGCTTCCTGAACACATCTGTGGAGAATGTGACCAGCGCGGCAATAAAATGCAAGTGGGTGCAGCCACTCGGTCTAGTACCATCTGTTGCCCATACCTGTCATAGTAATGCTTAAATAGTTTCGCCCAAATTGGACTTTTTTTTTGTAAATAAACGTATAGTATAAACTAACTAAAATGAGTTTTTGTAAATAGAAATCGCTTTCTATACACAAAGGAAGTCTTCTAAAGTGTAATTTTCTACCATCTTTATCTTGATTGATTTAAATTCTTCGAATTCTTAAATATTGTATTCCTGTCCTATTAAATGATGAATCCTTCTTACGTGTAGGACATATGTATAAAATCATTGATTTTGTTGTTTGTTTTTATTATATTTTTGAAATCAATAATGTCAATGTCTAAAATCTAAAAAAAAAAAACATGTAAAAATTGATAATGTATACATATAAAAATATTAAAAAATGCATTAGTTCATAATTGTTTTCATCTTTTTTCATGTTGTTGTTGTTGTTGAACTGCAATACAATTTTTTTCTTGTTGCTGTTGTGTTGCTTTATTGTTATACTTTTCGGATTATTTATATATATATATATATATATATATATATATATATCGATTGTAGATTTCAATTGTGGTAAACTGCAACATCGTGTTTATGCTTTTGGGTATCTTTCTGTGTTTTTATTTTATCCCGTTTTTCTTTTTGCTCATAATTTCAATACTCATACGCACTCTTATACATAATTGATGTTTTTTGTTTTATTTTTTGTTGTTTATTTCATATATTTTTTTTTATAGCAATTTTTCTTTTTTGTTATTGTTGGTTTTGCTAATTTATATAATATTATATCAATTATAATATATATATATATATATATATACATAAATATATATATATATATATATATATATTTGCTTGGATTGTTCTCTGGACTCTTTTATTTAATTTAATTTTGTTTCGTATGAAAGTAGCTTTTATGTTTTTTTTCTTCTTTACTTATATATAAATGTGTATATATATGTATGTATAGCTACATTTTTATATATATTTGTTGTTATTTTCTTGGTTTTTTTTGTTTTTTTTTTCCTTTTCGCTATAAATTGTTTTTTTATATTTTTATTATTGTTGTTACTGTTTGTTTTCTCTGTTTACTTTAAAATACAAAAGGTCGAGGAAAATGTTAAGCTTAATTTTGAATTAAGAATACGATTTGTGTGTTTTGATTGATTGAAACGATTGAACGAGAAACAGATATTGAGACACAATATATATATGTATACATACATATGTATATAGATATATAGTTGTTAGATCGATAGGGACAGGGAGGATCATGTTATGGTGTTGATACTGATGACTGGGCTGGACAGAGTTCCGAAAACGAGTGCAACTTTTGGGCAATAAGTAAGCAAGTACGAATATATATATTTTTTTATATATATATTGTATATATACATATATATATATGTGTGTGTGTGTTGTGTTGTGGTATAGGATAGGGGGTTTGCGTAGGGGAGGGGGGGACTACATTTGCTTTTGTTTAAGCAAAATTATAAGAACTTGCATCTCCTTTTCTTGGATGGCTCTGGTGGCTCGAGTGCAGCTAAAATCGCTTCATCGAAAACGTTTTTTAGACCTTTTTGTGTCAGAGCCGAGCATTCGACATATTTAACGGCCTTCAGCTCTTTGGCCAATTTTTCACCCTGCTCCATAGTGATTGGTTTCTGCTTATTCTTGGCCAACTTCTCTAATGTGCTCGTCTCGTCACGTAAATCGATCTGTGTGCCCACCAGCAAAAATGGCGTCTTCTGACAATGATGAGTTATCTCCGGTACCCACTGCAAAAAAAGGCGAAGATATATTGAGAAATAGAACCCATATGCGTGATTACAAATCGCACTTACCTTTTCCTTGACATTCTCAAAGGAACTGGGACTCACTACAGAGAAGCAGACAAGGAATACATCCGTTTGGGGATACGACAATGGACGCAATCTATCGTAATCCTCCTGTCCGGCCGTATCGAATAGACCCAATGTGTAGGGCTCACCGCCAATCATAACCGTTACGGCATAATTATCAAATACAGTTGGCACATATTCCGATGGAAATTTGTTGGTTGTGTAGGAAATCAGTAAACATGTTTTACCCACAGCTCCATCGCCAACGACGACACATTTGATGGTTTGCATCTTGCTCCTGCTCCTGCTGCTGTGTTGGAAAACTCCTGCAAGGGGAAAAAGAAAAAATGCATTTGATTAACTGGTTCTCATATATATTTCGGCCCCTCTTCTGCACTTAAGCAACGTGACACGGTTTAACCCTTTCTATATGGCAATTCACCATTCAGCACAAAGAAATTCATACACCTCCCTTTCAAGCACATACACCGCCCCCAGCACCGCCACACACACATACAATCAGTGGAGAATTTATATCTTAATTACTTTCCCATTTACCAGGAGCGAAATGTGTGCGAAACTTACGGCCAATAGGAATGACCTCTTGAATATAGTAATCTTTCAAAAATGCAATCGATTTATACATATAAATTTGAAATAAGGACGAACCTTCTATCTTTTAATATCCAAAATAGCTATATAGAAAAAAAAAAAAAAAAATTAAATGTATTCATTTAAATACTTTAAAGTTTACAAATGTATTTAGTAGAACGAGTTAGTCACTAGGCCTACTAGTTACTCGTTTGTCTGTTATTATTTTCACTGTTAAATGGAATTCTGAATTTAAATAGTCACTTCTGTTGCAACACCGAAACGTCTTGAGACATCAAATGATTGGTAAATAAAAAATTCGTTTTGAATTTGTTATCTATCGCTTTGATTCCGCTCCTGTATGCACTTTGTGGAAGGGCGGGCTCTGTGGTCAGCAGGGTATGAGAGATAGGTGTGGGTGCGGTTTTTGTCCTTGGCCCTTAAGAATATGGTTGTGCAGAGGAGAGGAGGGAAGCCGGGATCAATTAAGGGTTGGGCTTGCCCATTCTCCTCCTCCCCCTCACATTGTCCTTTGTTTTCCCTCAATTCTATTCCCCCATCTTAGCCACACATGAAAGACAGAGAAGAAAAAAAAAAGCCTTATCTATGGGTAGGAGAATTGATATTTGTATCTGAGGCCAGACCAAACCGTCGCCAACGACCACCGCCACCGCTGCTGCCGCTGTCGCCGTCAAGCCGTTGAATGATGATGACTCAAACGCAGAACAAGCAGAAAAGCAGAAAAAAAAAAAGGAAAAGATAAGCAGCAAAAAATTCTAATACAAAACTCGCACACACACGCACACATACATACATGGAACACTAAGGGGAATTACTTTAATAGTGTCCGTGTTCTTGTGTGTGTAGCGTGTGGGTTGGTTGACGCCGACTGCAGCAGCACTGCAACGGCCAATATGCTAATTTATGTTGACATACACACACACATATATTATGGCAATGTGTATTTGTTTTGCCCATTATAACTGTCTATATAATAATGATTTGGAAATCAAAATATACAAAATATTTGATGAGATTTCAATTGGCCTTAGGCAAGAATAAAATTTGGAACCGAAAAAATAAAAAGAAAAAAATCATTTGTCACGCTCACGCTCACTAGCACTCACACAGACGCAAACGCACACACTCCGCCACAGACAAAAATGTTTCGTTTCGAGTTCGCATTCGTATTCGTTGTGTTCGTCACTTTTCACTTTAGAATTTTCTCCTCTTTCTTTGTCATTATTACTATTTCCGGCTTTTAGCTAATGACCGGCCGCAAAATTGGTTCACACTTCATTTTACTTACAATTAATCAGTTGCAAATTTGTGTCTTTTTTAATAGGTTTGAATTTGCGTTTCTCTCTCTTTTCTTAACTTTTTTTTTTTTTTTGGGTTGGGCTCGAGATGTTTTTTTGAAAACTAATTTTCTTTTGTGTGTGTTCGTGTGTGGTGAAAAGTTGTGGTGAATAGCAGTCGCTATCGACGTTATCGGAGCAAAGTTATCGTTATCGGACCACACTCATCGTTATCGAGAATATCGGAACAAACCTATCGTTATCGACATACTGAAAATACTAAATATTTGTCAGATGTTTTAGCTGTTTCACACTAACGCGTTTTTAGATCCCCCTATCCCCAGGTTCCCCCTCCTTTATAAGTAGAACAGAACATTTCTTTTTTTTGTATTTGCATTTGTTTTAACTTGTATTTAAAGTAATAATTGCGTAGACTTAATAAAAACGAGGCAATTCAATTAAAGAAATTGCCTGAGCGTTGAGACAAGCGTTCACAGCATGGCTGGATTTGTGAAGACCAGGTGAAGAAGGAATTTGTCCATTGACTAAATAATTACTACGACTTAACGGCTGCACACGCAGAAATACATATGCATTTTTTTTAAATAATAGGAAAAAATTGTGTAAAAGAGTTTTTTCTCCGCTGAATCTGAATATAATTTCGACATGATCCTTATCCTTGATACAGAAAGCGAAGCCGTGAAGATGAACTGCCATGTGATTCAACGCCCTTGTCGAAGCGTATTAACAATTTACATTTAAACTATGACGAGGGTAATAGCAGCAGCAGCAGTAATTGCAGTTTACCATCACTAGCCAATAGCAGCAGCAACAATGACAACAATAATTATATAGTGCCCGTATTTTCGGCTCTGGCAGGAAATGGATTAACTTCATCAAGAGTGGATGAACATAATTCCAATACAGATGGAGGACCAGGACCAGTTTATGGCTACAATCCGGAATTAAGTGTTGAACAGAATCCCTATTATTATGCTAAAAATAAAATGTTATACGATTTGCATGTGGAGCGTGTAAAGCGTAACACTCAATAGCTTTAAATTCCTATATAATTTTCTAATAATATAAATAGATATACATATAAACAATACAACACACACAGAGAGAGAGAAAACCATGTGTAGTACGTAATACTCTCTATCGAGATTTGTAATAAGAATAACTTTACAACAAATATTTTACCAAATGTAATTTAATCACTATGTGAATTGCTGTTAGTGCCAATGTCAATGGAATCTCTGATTGGCATGCGTCCAAAAAAATGTTCATTCTTTTTAAGCTTTATTTAGTACAACGATTTGCTCACCGATTTTGGTCCATGTTTTGTGTTTGTTGTATGTTTCCAAATGTTGCCTGAAGTAAATATAAATCATAAGTATTAAGCCACAATTACGAGTAATAATTAGCAATAGTAATATCTAATAATAATAGACCAAAAGCAAATTTTGAAAACAAAATATACATATGTATATATATACATATATACATACCGCTTGTGATTCTAAAAAACAGCCTACAACAACATACAAATTCAACTAATCACATACAATTCTAAGCTTTTTTAAAGAAAAACAGCAACAACAACAGCCTGGCCTGCATGCACATTAGAACATAATATATTTATAAAGTTAAATACGATTTTTCCTCATTATAAATATATATATACACTTACATTGATAAGCCATATGTGTTTAAGGGAATATACTATTAAAGAAAACCGTATTTATTCATTTTTAAATCTGTTGCAGTTGTCCGCTGAATCTAAGCTCGATATTTTGAACCGATGATGGAGATTTTCGATAACCGGGGCTAACTTCGACCGCCCCGAAGTTTATATACTCTTGCAAGTTTATTTTGTTAATCTTTCCCCACCTAAAACGCACTATCTAAAAAGTCTAATGTTTGCGTAACAACGTCCTACTAACTTACCATAGGAAATAACGAAATTATTAATAAAATTCACAGTTTTCGACCGAAACTCTTACGGTCTACAGACATGAATTCGAATTTTAACAATGTTTTTGCGACCAAAACTGTTAATATACATATGTACATATGTGAATTTGATGGTTCAAAAATGTTACATGTCTTTTTAATTTTAATCCAATAACATCTGCATCACATACCTGATATTTATTATCTTATGCCAATTACTCGTCTGTACAAAACCCTAAGATACTGAAATTTAAAGTTTGTTTAAAGGTTGTTTAAAAAAATAAATTTCACCATCGTAGTGCTCCAGGCTATTGTAATAATTTTCCGTGTAAGGTAGTGTAAAATAACAACGGTGTGCATCGATAACTGGGCAATGTAGCACTCTACAAGTGGCCATCGATGGAACTCCCATCTCTACTTCATTCATTCCGCTCTTCGTTGTTGTTCGCTCCGTTTTGGTTCTATTTTGTTTTTGTATTATAATTTATCCCGGTCCCGGCCAAGTGGCGGCCCAATTGGCGAATTAATTTTGTAAATCTTTAACGCGTTTCAAACAAAAAGACTATATTGTATATTTTTTTTCGATTTTTTTTATTGATTTGAGTTTTTTGTCGAAAAAAAATGTTCAAAAGAAAGTTTATAATCAATTAACACTTGAAATCATAAATAACCAAATCCTACTTTAAAGTTTCGCATATAATTTGTTTGTGTGTTGTGTGAATTTCTAAGAATTGTGAATTAAAGTAAGGTGCCAGTACAAGTACAGTACAGCATGCCTGTGAAGACCAGCGTCAGTCGGCAACAAAGCCAAACACCCGCCCAGCAGCTGCAGCAACAGCAACAGCGAGACATTGAAAATGGACTCTATCCCAATCTGCCGTCGGAGCGTCGCACACCGCCTACAAGGCCGCAGACATTGCGCCAGGATACAATTGATATGGAGGAGATACCATTGAATCAGCTCAACACACAGGAGCCAGAGGATCGACGCAAAATGCGTGAGATATTTGATAAGGTACACAACATATTCAGTTGTGTGTTTGTATGTGTTCATTATATGAAGTGGACACTGTAAATGCAATCGTGTGCGTGAATGAATGAATTTACTTTTTTCGTTTGTTTTCTGCGGTGGCTCTTGGGGAAAGTTGAGAACTAACGGTGAATCATACATATCTGGCTGGATCTGTTACTCCCGCCAGCCCATCTCTCTTCACTGTGAAATCTGCCCATTCCCTAATCTCCGAATGTCACTTGGGCCAAATGTCTGCCATTCAATTTTGCACCTTTAACGCAAACGTATTTCTTGTATGTTTTTTGTTTTTCTGCGTTTTTTTTGACATAAAATGATATGGGGAAAAAAAAGAATTATAAATCTTATCGCGTCCGTGTAAGCAAAAAAGACAGCAACAACAATAAGAACAAAAAATACAACAAAAAAAAAACCGGTTATAATTTATTGTTACCTTACGGCGGACAAGCATTGGCAAGGCGTTAGTCACTTAACCCCCAACGCCTCACTGCTCCCCTTGCTACTGTTACCGCAAATGTTAATGTTGTTGTTTCATTTTCATTATCAAGAGCAAGCATGTCATATTTAGACCCTCTCTCCCCACGCTCACTGTACCTTCTTGCATTATTTACTCTCTTTTTCGCCCACATGGCAACAATCACAGGAATTGAAAGTAAAAAAGGAGTAGCAGCAAAATAACGGCTAATATGCTGGAAATTCTTAAAATCCAAATTTAATGGCTAACGAAATAGCCTAGTTGATAAGACAAAAATTCGAGATTCGATTTCAGAATGGTTACTTAAACCAGAAACCTGTTTTGTTTTTTCATTTTAAAATTAGAATTGGAAATACCTTATCGTATGCAATTAGCATACAAGGAAAAAATAGAGTTAGTTTGATTCGATAGTCAATCTCTCCAGGCATCTCTCTCACTCTCTACCTGTCGCTTATGGCGCATTCCATAGTTAAGAGAAATAGTTCTCTTATTGTTAGAACAACCAACAAATATTGAACTAATCTTATCAAGTTCTGGTCAAACATTTATTTTTCAAGGGAATGACAGTGGTGGAGTGGGAGGAGTGGGTGATATAATAACCAACCCAACACTTTGAGATACATATATGTATTTGAATTACACATATTACCACAATCCAAACACACATAAATAAATTCATTTGTATATTTGTACATATACATACATATGTATTTAAGTATTATCAAATCAGGCCTAAGTTCCTATATTATTATGTCTTGTTAGTCATATTTCAAACTGTTTCGCGATCATAAAGTTAAGGTGTACATACATTTGTGTTTACCCCTTTGTTCTAGCCATGGAAATAGTGAAACAAAAAATAAAGAAATTTGTCATGCCTACATAAATAAAAATAGAATAAAAACGACATCCTACAAATTAGGTCCACATAATATTACTGCGCTGAAATTCTAGTAGCTTACAGAGCCTGCGAACGCCAGGGGCTCCAGCACCTATTAATTTATTATGATTCTCACTGGGAACCTTGTACGAAGGGCCCTAGGGCCTAAAAACTGCTACTTTAGTACATGGAATTTCATCTCGTCAATACTGAAATTTCAAAAGTTTCAAGAGGCCCTTTAACGTTCGAAGTTATTGCATATAATTTCATACGTATCATCCATCCCTCCAGTCTGGGCCTGTACATATGTACATATGTATGTGAACCACCTAGACAAAAGTACATACCTGGTTCGCTTCATATGAATAAGGGAACCGTTTTCGAAGATTCGAACCTGTACCAAAGTTATTATCAGCAAGACTTTGTTGCACGGGACTCCTAACACTTTTCTTGGTTTTGCAAACAATCTTAATAAACGTTTTTTTTTTCCTTTTGTGTGAACCAGGTAGTTTAAAAAGATATTAACTAAACCAAATATTTAAATATGAACATAATCAAATTATCTGTTCCAATCAAGAACGAAGTTATCGCTAAAGGACGAATATTATTAATCGACTGGTTGCGTTTTTGCTTAAAATTTGATAATTTGATAAAGGTCGACAATCACAATTGAGCTAAAAGGTTACTATGTTTAGAAATAAATCAGACCTAAATCAAAACAAATCCTACTTCAATGGACTTTTGCTTCAATGTTTTTGTAGTTGGCTTTTTGCTCACACATGTCTGGATATACATACACACATACATATGTACATTCATTCATAATATACCTACATACATTTATTAAGGTCTCTCTCACCTGTGTATTCCTTTTCCTATTACAGTCAGAAAATACTATTCAGACTTGTTTAGCATTATGTTTGTTTAACTTGGAAACTTTACTTTGCACACCTGAATCTATTCAGATCCGTGAATTTTCCATACATTTCTATGCCATCGCATTGCAGGTGCAGGTTCCCACTGCTCTCATTCGATTTGAAAACATAAAACTACATAAAAAACGAGAAAACAAAGCAGATGTCCAAGAAATAAAGAAACCTGGACAAAGCTAGGAAGTGAAAGAGATGGGAGATACATATGTATAAAGTATCCTTTCAATTTGAATCCAATTGACAGTAGCTTCAAAACGTTTTCCAGGACCTCTAAAGTATTAAATTTTAGAAAGCTAAGAAACACAGTGCCCAAAGTTTTAACACTCTGCCTTCCAGACTTTATTGGTCGGCCAATCTAATCCGTATTTGTTTACTTTTAAGCTTTCGATGTTTATAATTGCATGAAACACAAATACCGTTATAGCAAATAGATCAATAGAGTTAGCCTGCCTGCATGAGGTCTCGGTTAGCAGAGGTTTACATAATTTCGACGAATTATTTATAACAGATCTAAGATATATTCGCATTATTTTAATAAACTTTATTTTAGAATAGTTGTGCGGCTGATAAAGATTACTGGGTTGGAGAATGTCTTCTTGAAGAAATTCCATGTCAATGCCATCAAGAGGTTTATGCTCCCGACAGGTGGTATGGGGGAGGGGGAATTTTTAACCAGTTGTTATTTCGAAAAGTTTTGTTTTTGCCATTAGAGTTAGCCTCGATCCTTATATGGCCATCTTGGTTGGTTGGCTAGTTGATTATATGTCCACCGGTTTTGACTTGATTTGGTGACAATTGCCAATCGCTCTACCCTTCCCTCTCACACTCCCCCCACTCAACGCTTGTGACGCAAACTTACAATTTAATTTATAATTGAAAATTTTGAAAAATGACAAAAGGGGTCAAATTTGACCGCGGCGGGTGTTCATCTAGTCCGTGTCTACAACCAAATCGAAGAAGGTATCATTACTCCTATGCCTAAATTGTGATGTATCGATGTCATCATTGTCATCATCGGTTGTTGTTATGAGATCATGCCATGGACGACTTTCGATCTCCTCATCAGTTATGGATAGAAGCTCCGTCAGGCTGAGCAGTTGTTCTGGAGAATTACGACGTTCTCGTTGTCCTTGCCGTTGCTGTCGTGTTATCCTTGCCGTGGATTTCTGCCGTGGCCGAGCCTTGGAACCATCAGTAAAGAGATTGGTACAAATAAAAAATCCGGTCATGCTTAGGGATATTAATGCAGCCGTCAGTATGCCAGCTGATTCCTGACGATTGTCGTCCAGCTCATCAAAATCTAGATCACAATTTGTGGAGCCTTCAATCCAGCTAGTTAACCACGAACGAACAAACCAACTTGTCCATTGTCGTACCATTTCCATGATGGTAAGAGATTGTGGAAGGGGCAGAGGGAGGAGATACGGGGTTAGGGTTCCGTCCTAGTCAAGTGTAAGGGATTGAATGAATGAGTGACTTGCGAAACTAGAGAATTAAGAACTCAAGGCCTACTTATTTTTCATTTTTCCGTTACCAGCACGATTCTGATGGCGATGGTCACATCAATGTCCATGAACTGAAGGAACTCATTTCGGATGGCTATTGTCGGGACATTCCGGCCTATATAGCCGAACAGATACTGCGACGCGGCGATGCCGACAACAATGGCCAATTGGACTTTGAGGAATTCTATGAAATGTCCTTGCATCACAAATTGATGGTGCGTAATCTTCTAGCCCGCTACTGCCGCTATGTTGTGCCGCCACCCAAACCACTGGAGGGCGATGAGCCCGATGGAGCCTATGAGAAGCAAATGTCCATCTGTCCGCCACCATTGACCATGGTCATATTCTCGATTATTGAGATTATTATGTTTCTGGTTGATGTCATTTATTTTCAGTGAGTATTTAGTGGGAGTGTTTGAACTTCCTCATCATTGTCTATCTAATTCTAGGGACGATCCCAATCATACGGACCGCTTGGGCGAGAGCACCAATGGACCGGCAGCAACTCTGTTCATTTACAATCCTTACAAGCGTTATGAAGCCTGGCGCTTCCTTAGCTACATGTTCGTCCATGTCGGGATTATGCATCTGATGATGAATTTGATTATACAAATCTTTTTGGGCATTGCCTTGGAGCTAGTACATCATTGGTGGCGTGTGGCATTGGTCTATTTGGCTGGTGTACTGGCTGGTTCCATGGGCACATCCCTGACCAGTCCTCGCATTTTTCTTGCCGGAGCCTCTGGTGGTGTCTATGCCCTAATTACGGCCCATATTGCGACCATTATAATGGTGAGTAGGTGAACATATTTGTGTTTAACAAATCCATCTAATAATTTGAGATTTTCTTCTGCAGAACTACTCGGAAATGGAATATGCAATTGTACAGCTGCTGGCCTTCCTTGTCTTCTGTTTCACGGATCTGGGCACTTCGGTGTATCGCCATCTAACAGATCAGCATGATCAAATCGGCTATATAGCACATTTATCGGGCGCTGTGGCTGGTCTCCTCGTTGGCATTGGTGTGTTGCGCAATCTTGAAGTTAGGCGCTGGGAACGCATCCTTTGGTGGGTGGCTGTTATCTTTTATTTTGCCCTAATGACAACTGGCATCATCATACACGTCTTTGTGCCCGACTATTTCCCCAAGCCCGAGTACAACTAACAGGCATGGACCACAGAGAAAAAAAAAATTAACAAAAATTTAGTTATAACTTTAAATCACTTAGCCTTTAGCCCTTAGGTTGATTATTCAAGTCCAAAGTGCACTTTGCTATTATTTAACGAAAAGTTGTTGTTGTTATAACAACGCGTACAACTTTGTTTGGGCATAAGCATACAAACATACATATATTTATACATACAAATCTACATACAATCTATACTCGTATACATATAATTTATTTTCAAAAAACAAACAAATATTTATCTATGTGTGTTTACCCCTAATGTATATGTACATATATATATTTTTGATACCCTTAATATATAATTGGGATATACCATCCATATTTTGACCACTACACACATCTATTATCGTTCGTCATGACACAAAAACGGTATACAAATATATAAGATATATACATACATATATAGTATTGTACTTAACCATAATCTTGATCTGCACAATTTTTCATATTATTGCCATTCTTACATCTTTATATATTATTTGCCACACCCACAAATGTTCATAAAAATATTTTGCTACGATGATGTTTTTTTTTTTTACGAACTAGAATAAATAAGGAATTTAGTTATATATGTATATATATATATATACGTGAATGATCTATTAAAGAAAGAAATCTTTTAAATTAAACGCAGAAAAACTGGTCTACCAATTTCGGTTTCTAAATAGAAATTTTATTGATGATTCATTTCATAACATTGCAAAAAAATTGTTAAACACAAATTTCGGATTATACATATACAGCTAGATGAATGATCGATCCTAGCTCTCTCCCTATTTAGCCACTTTGCAGCTAACAAGGAAGAACACAAATATAAAATGTCTCTTCAGTTAATACTTTTTTGTTGTTGTGGTTTGTTTGTTTTGTGTGTGGTGTGTGTGTGTGTGTATGGGGAGGTCTCTTTTTTTTCATTGTGATGGCTCTCGAAGACTCAGTCTTGATATTCTCTGGGGGATTACAAGAGGTATAAACGAAATAGTATATATATCGAAGGATAGATGGTGAATAGTGGAGAAGTGAGGGGCGAGAGAGATCGAGAGGAAAGTTATCCAAACGAAAATTGGATTCAAGGAGCTGTTGGTTTTGGTTCTTTGAGCATCTGATCTTGATCTAGTTGATGCTGCTGTGCCCGGGTCATTGGTTTGCCGACATCTGGCCGATTCAAGAATTGAAGCTTTGTTGTGTCACGCATGGCTATTTTGGCTACACTTAGCCAGGCCTGCGGCATCATGTGATGCAAAATAGACTCGAGCCGTTCCATTGGTAAATATGCCACACACTGACCATGATCAGTTTCATAGCAATCGTCGGAGCAGAAATTCAAGTGATCGTTGGCAGGAATGCCTGGAACGGGTCGACGCACTGGCACTACATCTTTGCCCTTGCACAAATAATTTGTGGCGCTTAGTAGCTGAGCCGCGAGGCCCATTCGCAAAACCCTTAACTGATCAGCATTATCGCTGACCGCTTGCATCACAGCATTGGTCATATTGGCTGTATTATGCATACATTTAGGCATTAACAGGAGTTCCTCCAAGTTTTTGCATTTGGCCATTAGATGGCCGAAATCTTCATCCACATCCACATTGACCAATTCCAAACGTTTGATCTGACCAGCAGCAGCCAAGCCCTGCATTATGTCGTGTATGGGAAAAACATCCATCAGCTTGTGTTCGTTCTCCAATCGAAAATGTCTAAGATTCGTAAGAGCTGGCAATACCTCCTGGCCCAATTGCACCCGATCCACATCCAAGCAAGAACCCAACACGAGAGTCTCCAGTTTGGTCAATGCTTTCAGCTGACCAATCTCCATTTCATCCAGATTTGTAGCTCCACGCACACACAGCTCAGTCAAGTTGGTAAGTTGGCCGATCGCGCTCAATGAATTGATTTTCGCTGTGGGATCAATCATATGCAGTCGCAGTACCTTCAGTCCGTGCATGGCCTCCAGATTCGACAGATTGAGCAAATTGCTGGTGCAAATGGAACGCAGTTCCAGCAGATGTGTTAGATGCTTAAATACCAAATGCAAAAACTCCGCATCACTGGGATCTGTGCGTAACACTCTCAGAGATTTTAATATACGCAAATCACCGGTCAATCGCAATTCCGGCTTAGCCAATATCATGCCCATCATGTCCAAATTCCTAGTACGATGACGAGCCAACTCTCGCAAGCAAAAAATCCAGCTACTAATATAAGTATCCCTTAGAGTGACGGATCTCCAGACACTTCTATCCCGGCTGACCATGGCCCAGGTTTTGCACACATGTGACATATTGGCACGTTCCTTAGAGGAAGGGGGAGATGGAGGGAGAGAGAGAAAGAGATTAAATAAGTGAAATTAAATGATGGTGGTCACTTACCTTTAGGGTCATAGTTTTCATAATGCCCATTAGAACTTGACAGCCATTATGTGCATTGCCCAAACTCTCTAATATTGCGTTCTGATTCAATTTTTTGGGTCCTGCTATGCGCTTGTTATAAAGTTGATCGTATCTACTATTCCAGCCATCTATTACCGATTGGGGAACTCTAGAAAATGAGGGGGAAACATAAAGTTTGCTTTAACAATCTTAAAAGATTACAGAGTGAGGGTAATGCGGGTGTGATTGGGGATGCGGGTGAGCAGATATTACACTAAATTCTTTGCGACTCTGTGGTTGAGTAGGATGGTGGACTCACACGGGAGAGGAACGACGAGTTGGAATCCTTGGCGGATTGTCCAAAATTGCAATTGCTTTACGGCCACCAATGACCACAATCTCCTGCCAGCGAGGCGTGTCTGGACTTAGAACGTTATCGCTAAGCAATTGGGCAGGAGGCAATTGGCCCGGTTGTTCCATTTGTTCGCTAATCTCGAGCATACTAGCACCACTGCCATTGCCATCTTCATCCTCCACTTCAGCCTCGTTGTCGGCGTCATTATCAAATGATGAATCCTGACTCTGACCCTGTGTTGAGAGTTTTAATTGTGCTGCTGCTGGAGGAGGTGGTTGCTGTTTCGCTGCCGTGTGCTTGCTGGATGTTTGCGCACTGCAAAAAAGAGAAGCATCAGAAGAGATGCTGGCAGAAGATTGAACAAAACATACGACCTTACCTACGCTTGCGCGAAGAGCTTACACTAGTTGCTCCGGATTGAGTATGGGTCACACTACAACTATTTGACCCATTGGTGGACGCCGCCGCCGCTATTGCGCGGGCATTGCCTTTAACGGCCATGGTAGGTGTCCATCCTTCAGGCGGTGGACTAGCTCCCTTAGGTACCTTTGGCTTGGGCACCCGTTTTCCGGACACTGCCGGCGTGGAGGAGAAGAAACTGGGCTGCGATCTCGCATTGACCGGCACAGCACGACGCACTAGCTCAAACTCTGGACCCACCTCTTGCGATACACGTTGAAAGCAAAAATGATCAATTGTCAGATCGCCTTTAAGTTGGGGTATAATGTCTTCACGTGACCGAAACTTGCGACCCTCTGGCGAGATGAAGAACACATCGCCAGACCGTCGATGGGTATCAGTGCTTGGCAAGACCAGTTCACGTTTCCAGCCATGGGCAAAAGGAAGCCGGTAATGTTCATCGGTTGGCTTTAATTTCGGTGTGGGCGGACGACGCGTCTGCTGAGCCGACAGTCGTTCGGACCTTTTAACTGTGGCCGACGTCTCTTCCGCCTTGGTTTTAGACAAACCACTAGGTGGTGCGTGTGGTTCATCGGCATTTTTATCTGCTTGGGGGTGGAGGGGTTTTTTCTCCTGCTCCTGTTGTTGCTGCTCTTCCGCCTCCGCCTCCTCCTCCTCCTTGTGTACTACTTGTTGTTCCTGCTCCACTTTCTGTGTTTTATTCACAAAATTAACATTGTCTATTAATGACACATTTGCCTCACTCAGAGATCGCTGTCTACTCGTATCCGAGTCTCGTTCTGGGCTACTCGCGACACTGAATGATTTAGAGCGTCCACTTAGTCGGCATCCTGATGGCAATGTTGATATTTTTGTACGCTTAGCTTGTAAATGCTGTTTGTCCTGTTCCGGTTCTTCATCTCCAACTACATCTTCATTGCCTTCCACCTCTGCGCTCTGGATCATGCCACCAGAAGCACAACGTTTACGTACACGTAAAACATCTTTATCCCTTTCATGATCTTCTCGTGGTGTCGCTTCCTCCATAGGCTCTCCCATTTCCGTCTTTGGAATAACATTTTCCTAATATAGGAGAGAGATATGGAAATTGGGGAAAACATTTAGTTAGGTTAATAGGTTCGATTGAGGTAAGATTTAACCTTCTGGTGCTCTTGGTCTGGTTCACTGGTGGGTGGTAGATTAATTTGGTCTTCTACTTCTGGTTTAGGTTCTAGTTCCTCTACTTTTGCCGCGGAATATGCAATTGCACTTGGAGTGATCTTAGTTGTCGATATCAGATTTATGCAACTTGATGTTGCTGTTGTTTCTGTTGTTAGAGTTGCTTGTTCATCTGATGGGGATGCTGGCCTTGGTGTAGGGATTGAAATTGGTTGTTGCATGGGTGTTGGAGTAGTGGCATTTGAATTTGGATCAGAGATTGTTGAGGATGCCGATGGAGAGTCAAAATGCTTCTGCTGCTGCTCCGCCAGTTCTGTCTCATAACGTTCTGGTGGAAAAATGCCCAGGCCGCTAGCACCAATTGTCCTAAGATCGCCAGGAGACGGCTGCAATGTAGAGATGTTAGCGCTGATCAGAGAGAGTCAAAAAAATATTCTTTTTACCTGTCTCTCCGATTCCGAATCGATGCTTTGGGTTGAGGATAAATTTGGAAAACTTCCCGAAAATCCAATTAAAACTGAATCTCTGGAATTGCGACGATCCTTGGATTTTTTGGTTTTCTTTTTCTTAGGTTTTCGTATGGCTAGTGAATGGGAGGGTAAATATGTGAGTTAATGATGAGCGGGATGGATGTACTGGGCTTACCACCAGGTTTAGGTTCACTGGATGGTGTGGGCGACGACGAGCCACTGCTGCTGCTGCTGGAGGAGCCGCTGGTGGTAGCGGTGCTACTGCTACTGCCATTAGTGGTGGTAGTGCTATCGCTTAAATCTCCAGTAGACACCGACAAGGCCCGTTCCACAGCATTCGCATTGGCCAGCAAGACACGGTCCCGTAGGCTGGCCGGACTACGATGATGTAGTAGATTGTGCTTCCTATCCGGAGAGGGAGATGTGAATTTTGAGGATTTACTTAAGCGAGACTTCGAACGCTTGTATTTCTTGGCATAGTCGGTGGTTTTCGCAGCAGCCGCTGTCGCTGACGAAGACGTACCAGGAATATCATCATCCGCTGAGCTCATGTTGCTCTCTCTAGAAAACAAACAAAAGTAATCAATCAAGCACTATAAAATACCTAGAAGGGATTATGTGATGAACGGATCTTTGTGTTTTTCTTTGTCATACATCCTACATACAGCTGCCTTTATTGTTTTAAAAAAAAGTTTGAAACAAAACGCGGTAACGGTGAAAATAGCAAGATATGTTTGTTTTTTTTTCCTGCATAAAGCTTACTTGCGTACACACAGACACACACTCAAAATTGGTTTACATTGGCAAACATTTAAACCGTTTCTTAGCGGTACTTCAAAGGATAAAAACAATGCATCAATGTGCAAGTTTTTGAAGACACTAACGGTTGTTTACACAAACATACAAACACATATCAAATTTTACGCACAAGTCTAATTGTCTGCTTTGGATGTTTGTGCATATGTACATATATATGTATGTAGGTGTGTGCGTATTCGAGATACAGAACCTAGTGCAGCCCTTTTTGATTTAATTAAGAATGTCACTTCATTGATTCCAATTTCCTACTTATTGGTACACCTCAACTACAAAACACGTACGTACTTTCACAATAAACAGCAATCAAAAGATACTTCAAACAAAAGTAAAATTTGCAAACCGCGTTCAATGCAAACTAGAGATGGCAAAATCATTGGGCACTATTTCGTGTTTGTCAACACTAGCGCTAGTATTGTGTGTTATCTGTCACTTTTCGATAACATACCAAAAACTATATTTAATTAATTGTAAAAAAAAGGAAGAAAATTTAAGCAGTAAGTTTGTTTGTTTTTCCTTTTAATTTTAGCAAATAAATTTTGTTAATAAACCGAAAATCTCTTTCCCTTAGCCAGTTGACAAAATGGTGTGTGTGCCTTGCTTCATTATACCTTTGCTACTCTACATTTGGCACAAATTCATTCAGCCCATAATTCTACGTTACTGGAACCCCTGGGAGAAGAAGGATGCCCAGGGAAATATAATAAAAGCAGGACCCGATTTCCCATTCGAGTGCAAAGGTGGCGTGTGTCCTTTTGTGCCCGGTAGCAAGAATAAAGATCAAGCAGTAAATACTGACAACGAAACCCGGGAAGCAACCATAACATCGACCACGACAGCTGACTCAAGGTCAACCGCTGAGCCCGTCTCCACCTCGGAAACGAAGAAGCAAATCTAGTCCTAACATTGATCTGAATTCCATCTACACATATGTATTTGTAGATGTAGATGAATATTATACATACATGTACATGTACATACATATATTATTTTTTGTTTTGGTAGCAATTAAGTTTTAACTAAAAACGCACACACATTCACCGAGCAGCGTATTTCCAGCACCCTATGACCATGGTGGGTTTAATTCTTTAGTTGTTTATTATATATATTGTTTATTCTACCAATATATTCCATAACAAATATAAATTCCTACACGTTTAATGGCAATGTCACATTAAGATTTTGATGATTGGTCTCAACTCAATTGCTTAATGAATCCCTATTAAGCAATTGAGTTGAGACCTCATTTAACTTCTTAATTTTAAGTAAGTTCTTGTAAAATCCACTGAACAAAAGTCAAAAGTAGCTCTGTAGAAATTGCTGAGTGGGTAACAGTCATAGCTCGCAAATAACTGTTGACACTTTTCCATTGTCTGCAAATAAGTGTCTTTGACTGACACAATAATAAAGACTCAGACAGAAACTGTTCTTGTCGCGACTGACTTAGCTCTGTTACTAACAGTTCTTCTCAATAGAGTAAATCTTATAGGATCAAATTAGGTTTCTAACTTTATCCAGTGAAGAGCGTGGGAGAATCATGGCACTGCGTGATGTGGGGATGTCCATTCGCAAAATTGCAGAAAATATTGGAAGGAATAAAAACACAGTGGAAAAGTTACTGAAAGACCCGGAAAATTATGGAAAAAAGCCCCGTTCTGGTCGGCCACCATTGATAGGCAGCGAAGACAAAAGGCAAATAAAAAATATTGCGGTGAAAGAAAATATCAGCGCATCCCAAATAAGGGATAAATTGTCTCTACCGAGACGTGTGCAGCAAATCCTGCAAAGCTGCGAGAATGTTTCATGTGAAAAAAACTCTTTAAACCAGAACTACTGCCTAAGAATAAAACTGCTAAATGAATTCAGAAAATTATGTCCAGTTGTTGGAGACTGGCGAGGATTGGATTTTTCAGGCTTAAAGTTTGTTCAGTTAGTTTTTGTTTTGTTTCAAGACAGATAATGAATTTGTCCCAATTATTTTTTTTCGCTTGAACACTTTTTGTTTTACTTTTTTCTAATATCCTAATTATAAATAGGTTATACAATATAGTTTATAGAAAAATTTGTTTTGTAAATATAGTATTCGGTTCAGTTGTTGAAACTAACAACACATTGTCCCATTTACTCATTGCGCGCACCTTATTACACTACGTATAACACTAGTGTATACAGCCGTTTAGGTGCAAGGTTATCATTTTATATGTATGTAACAGGCAGAAGGAAGCTTCTCCGACCCTATAAAGTATAAATATTCTTGATCAGGATGAACAGCCGAGTCGATCTAGCCATGTCCGTCTGTCCGTCCGTCCGTCCGTCCGTATGAACACGCAGATCTCGGAGACTATAAGAGCTAGAGCCACCAAATTTGGTATGTATACTCGTGTATTATGTACATATATAGAGTTAATTGGAATTTCGGCCACGCCTCCTTACGCCCCCAGGAATCACATAAAACTATTTTTCTTAAAAAGTATAACAGCTAGAGACATCAAATTTAGTTTGTATACCCGCTTAGTTAGCGCGCAGAAATTAATTCTTCAAACTTTTTGCCACGCCCCCTTACGCCCCCAGGAATCACATAAAACTGTTTTTCTTAAAAAGTATAATAGCTAGAGACATCTAATTTGGTATGCAGACTAGTTTAATAGACGCGCAGAAACTGGCTATTTAAAAATTTTGCCACGCCCACTTCCTCCCCCGCAAATTAATCAAAACTGATTTTATCAGAAACAAACAAAGCTAAAGTCACAAAATTTAGTATGTATAATGGCTTAGTATGCGCGCAGGGTATATATATTTTCATATTTTGCCACACCCACTTCCATAATTAAGAAAAAACCGATTTCCTCCTGTATTTTTTTGACTATCGCATTCAAATTCGGCAGACTAATTAATCTTATCTATTTCTACAAAACTACCAAATTTTGAAATCGGACTAGAAACATGCAAAATATGCGTATGAACGTATTTTACTAAGCGGTCCACAAGGCCAGAATTGGCCGTTGGCTAGTAGCGGCGCACAGTTGGGCCTCTGCTCGGATAGCGTTGCAAAAATACGTTTTTTCATGATCGCGTTTGGCAAAAATGATATACGCAATCGATAGGAAATACTTCAGAGATTATGAATCCGAAAAATTTTTGAAATCGGTTGAGATTCATGGTTGCTAGAGGCGCATAAAGTTGAGACATTTTTAGTGAAAAGGAAAAAATGATAATTTTTTAAAAAAATCGCAACTTTAAAACTGAATATTGGGCGATTTCAACAATCGATCTTGGATATTTTTATCTGAAAAGTATGTTCTTTATTAATAGCATGTTTCATAAATTTTAATAATTACTTAAATAGTTATTGAACTAGAAGCGTTTAAAAAATGTACTAAATATTGGCATTTTTTGAACTTTGATGGAATAAAACTAGCAAGACTCAACGAGTATCAATACCGGACTACATACACTAGGTAGGTGAAATATTTACCTATCAGATGTATATAGTCCCAATATGTGGAGACCTGCGACAGCGATGCGTAAGCCATAAAACTAAGGCAACCTCGCCTAAAAAATGCGCTGCAGGTATAAGGAAGAAGAAGAGCGCATGCATATTGGCCTGTAGCTTCTTTGTATTTAAATGATAACATTGCGTAATGCTGTTTTGCAAATACTACCTGTTTACCTTTCTACAATGATAAATTGTTAATTAATTAATTCCTCGGTCAGGAGAAACAAAAACGGATAAAACATCTCGTGAGGATATTCAGAGCAGGAAGGAGATTATACAAGCTGAATTCTCTCGCAAGCTGGGACTGAAAGTTGACTGCCCAAAGTACGGATACGGAAATACGAATGTTGGAAATACTTCAAGAAGATTTTTTGAAAATGATGAAGTGACATCTTTTATAACAGGTGTTAGTCAAGGGATCATTAAAAGGTTGGCTGTTATCTTGAATATTATAAATTGCAAGGAAACGGTAAATGGTGAAAAATTTGCCGAATATACTTCAAAGACTCATCTTTTGAGTAAATTGTATCCGCAAAAAAAGCTTACCCCAACGGTACATAGGATTTTGGCTCACGGAAAGGATTTAATAGAATATCAGTGTTTACCACTTGGAGAGCTATCCGAAGAAGCACAGGAATGTAAAAACAAGGACTACAAAAGGTTCAGATACACTAATACATTAAAAACTTATCGTGTTAGACAAAATGAACATGCTAGCAGCCTCTTCGGACCCACTTATTGCATCACTGAGACACGTGCGATCACGAAAGTATTTGGAAAATAGCAACTATAGTCCCGAAATGTTGAGTTTATTAGATACTGATGTAAATATTGAAACTTATTTTGAAAAAAATCAGCCATCAATAGCAAATTTTCAAAATTAACCTAAAAAAAAAAAAAAAAAAAAATTTTTTTTTCTTTTTGTAATTATGTTAAAAAATCAAATTAAAACATAAAAAAATGTTACATAGTCGTCTAAAACAATGAAAAAATCCATTTGTGATTGAAAAAAACCGGGTTTCGATCCATTTTTAAAGGAAAAACATGCTTGGAAATATTTTCTGACTTTGACCTTGAATATTACAGCACCACGAACACCTAGCACTTTTGACAAACATTCATTTTGAAGCTTAAGGTATTCTTTATTATATGCTTTTTAAAATTTTGAAATCGCTTAATTGGTTTACACGCTATGATTTTTGCAATGCTAAATGCCAGAAGGCCCCACTGTGCGGCGCTAGAGTGCTCGTGTGTTCGTAGAGTGAGCGAGATAGCACATACTATGAAACATGTAAAAACAATTTAATAGACATACATTTGGTTTTCGAAATTTGAAATATTTGTTTCACCTGGTGTATGGTATACCCAAGTCGACGAGTCGACTTACTTGCTTCATTTTAATAAGCTCTTGTTTTTGAGATATGTATGTAGTGTGTATTTAGGAAAATCGAGGCCTCAAATCTCAGATTTCTAATATGTTTTTAATATATTTTTGGTAACATATTAACATTTGAAAACGATTTACTTTAGTTTTCTGCAACTATGTATATGAGAAAACATCAAAATCAATACGTAGTTTCAGAAAAATTACAAATGGAGAGTGCCCGGTTGTGGGCCATCCAAATTTCTTTTGTGAATTGATATGGTTTTAAATTGTGGGGTCTAATTTCTACTTTGATTGTCAGCTACTTTTTTATGTAAAATCCGAAAGGATATCAATACATTATGCTGACCAAAAAAATATACTATGTAGAATCGAAAAAGTCCCCTTCTCTGCTTTCTGACTAATTTCATAATCCCTTTACAAGGGTGCAAATTTGAGTTTGGCTCGATTTGAGTCTGCTCGGTTGCACTGCTTGCCACGCCATACAAAATGAACTGCTTGTTTCACCTTTGGGCAAGGGTTTGGATGAAAAATATCCCTTATCTCTAGAAGGCACAAAGGAAATTGGATTATTCTTTTAAAATTATTACACAACTTATCAAAGGCAGAAAAAAAGATAAAATGTTTATGTTGATTTTTAAAATAATAATTGAATATTTTATTTGTTTATCTCGAAAAATGGTTTGCATTTTGCATATGTCTATTTAGCTCTGTTATTCTTTTAAGGTTTTTTAAATTAAGAAAATACGAACAAAAAAAAAAAATTGTACAATTTACACAAAAACACGCATATTAAAAAAATTATCAAAGAGAATAAAAATTAAAAAGAAAAAGATATTTAAAAAAGAAGGTTTTAATGCAAAATTTAGCAGTTTTGTTTGTTTTGTGGGTTTTTTTTTAACTTTAACTTAATTAATATTACTTCTTATAAATATATTTAAAAACTTGGCTCTGTCCTGTCATTTGTATTGTTCTTTTTTTGTTTGTAAATAATTAATTTAATAATTATAATTTGTCTTTTTGTGTCTTTTTTGTTTTGCTTGTTTTTATTTTTTTTTTTGTAATGTTTTCTTTTTAACTTAATACAAACAATTTATGAGAATCTTTTTACAATTACCAGTAGATTAAGAAAAAAACCAATTTGTTGGTAAAAATTTACTTGTATATATAATTCGTGTATATGTATATATAGAGCTAACACTTTTGTTATTGGAATTGTGGTTTGTTTATAAGCACTTTAGTTCTGAAACTAATTAACTTCAAAATTGATTTGTCATTTAATAAAATTTATAAAACTTAATAGTAGTAAAAACGTTTTCTTCCTTCTTTTGTTTTGCGCTTAAGTTTAGCTGCTAACTTAAGTCAATGGAACACAAGCATGTGCTCGTTATGCTTGTACTATATACTACATATATATGTATGTATGCTTATTCTATGTTTGATGTTGTTTCTACATTCTATATGCTTATACTTGAAGAAAGTAAGATGCAAGGGAAGAGGTAAGGGGGTTGGGAATTATTCCTAAATTTTAATTAACGATAAGTTATTGATAATTTGCGCTAAATGTGTAAGTTTTCGTTTCATTTACTGGAAGATACGATGACATTTCGATCGACCAAATCGAATGTCTTCTCAGTTCTATATATATATATATATATGTTTATATATATAAATATATGTCTGTATAAGTATACAATCTAGATCATATGATTTCAAGGCGCACTGTACAACAAGGTTAAAAAAAAAAATGTTGTAAAAAAAATAGCATAGTTAAAAATAATTTAAATTACTAAAATTATTACGTTTGAAATCTTTAAATTAAAGCTTATGGCCTATCCAAAAAAAAAAAAATAGTAATAATAATAATGAGACACGCGAGCGGATAAAAATGTTAGATTCGATAATATATTATTGATTGCTCTGGACTCTTTAAGAGCCACACGCCTCCCTATATATTATTATATAGTATGGTATGGTATATATAGCCCGCCCATGAATTCTAGTTGTAGCCATAACTTTATCTATCATCTGTATGGATCTGTTGATGAATGTGTTCCTTCGGGTAATTGTTATTCTTATAATTCTATTATTCGATTTTTAATGTTAGATGTGTGGGTGTGGGGTGTGTGTATGTGTGTTATGGTCAAATGTAAATGGCCTCAGATCCCTTATTCGCCTGATGTCCACCGGATATATAGAGATTATTCGCCGCCGGCGATTGTACACCCTCTGACCAATCTGAATTCGAACGCGGCGATGAGGATGACCAATGACCGGGCGATTCGGGTGAGGGTGTGGGATAGCTATCCAGTGTCTGAACCAAATGCTGTGGCGTATGACCGCCCGAATGTTGGCTAGGTGGCGTTAGGTACTGATAGAAGGCCTGCTGATTGTGCTGCGATGATGGCGATAGCATATTGGTTGACGGTGATGAGCCGGACATCGAACTTTGTATCGAAGGCGGATTCATTTGACCCGAGTGATATGAGTCTGCAAGATAAATAAATCGGAAACAGATTAGAATGCGATTATTATTTCTTTTTGCTTGCTACTTACCCGGAGATCCACAAAATCCATTCAAGTCCAAACCTGCTGAACCGAATTCCAGGCCTCCAATCGCTTGTTGCTGCTGTTGCTGCTGCTGCTGTTGCTGCTGCTGTTGCTGCTGTTGTTGTTGCTGCTGTTGCTGCTGCTGTTGTTGTTGAGGCGTTAGCGATTGCATTATTGCACTGCTCTTGGAGGATTGTGGTGGAGCCAACATAATGCCCATATCACTGCCCGTGGGCGATATAATGCCCAGACTGACGGGTGAACTCTGTGGTCCCTGGCTGCTGCCACCCAAAAGACTATTCAAATTGCTGCCAAACTGCTTCTGTTGTGTGGCATGACGCATGGCCTGTATATGGGTCGGTGAGGTGGGCAAACTGGGTCTAGATTTGGCCGGCGATGGTGAACCTGCGTGAAGGGAAAGTTGAAGAAGATTAATTAATCATATTCATAATCATAATCAAAATCAAATCTAGAGAATCGGCATCAGGAGATTCACTTACCCAAATAGGCATGTGGCGATAGGGCCAAACTGCTTTGCACTGAATGCGGTGGCGATTGATTTGAGTAGGGTGGACTGAGACCCTGTTCATGGCCATTATTATTGGGGATCAGACCGCCGCATAGGTTGTTCGTACTGCGGCCAATGTTGTTCATGCCTCCAAGACCTCCTCCAACGCCGCCGTTTCCTGCTTGACCATTAAGCATATCCTGCTGAAATGGCGAACCCATAGAGTAGCCATAATTTTCTAGCTTAATCATGTCGAGGCCATTGCCAACTGGTAATGATTGTAGAGATTGGGCATTCTGAAGAGACACAAATTGATTAGGTTAAATATTGAATAATCGGGGGGGTACATTAAAAAGAAACTCACCTTGATGCAATCCTCATAGCTCGGCGGCTGTTTGGTGCCATTGTTGTTCGGCGGTGCTGCCATGGCATTCGAGTACATTGAGCTGGTATCGTAGGGACTCGATAGATTGCCCGTGGGTGATTGATCCATTTGTTCCGGCCCCGTCGTCGTTCCACCTCCTCCCGATGTTCCATTTGTTGTTGTTGTTGTTGGTGGTGGCTGTTGTTGCACTTGTTGCTGCTGCTGCTGCTGCTGTGGCTGCTGTTGTTGTACTCCTGGCTGGCTGTTGTTGTTGTTGCTCATCAACTGCTGAGGATTCATCCCATTTATGCCTATACCGCCGTTCATGGCCTTTTTTGAAGCCGCATTTGCCTTTTTTGAGCTCGCCTTTCGACGCAAACTACCAGCACCGACAGCGCCCACCAGGGCTGCAGCATCCAAAAGATTATCCGGACTATTGTTACCCTCGATGAGTTTGGCCTTTTTGGCAGCCTTCTGTTTGGCCGTTTGACTGCTCTGCTTGCTGCCAGCATTGCCACCGCCAACATTGCCGGCGCCGGCGGTGATGACCGTTGGTTGGGTTATCAATTGCGGCTGCTGACCCGGTGGCGGAGAACCAATCATCGTTTGCGGTGTCATGCTCAGCATTTGCGGTGAGCGTGGCACATGCTCGTCCAGCAGGCGTACAATATCATGATGCAGTCGCTCACTGGCCACATCGCGTGGAAGACGATCCATGTGATCGGTAATCTCACGATTGGCAAAGTTATCCAACAGAGCTTTGCACGCCTCGTAGCTGCCCTCGCGAGCGGCCAGGAACAATGGCGTCTCATCCTTATCATCTTGGGCATCTCGGTTGGCATGGTGCATAAGTAGAATGTTGACAGCTTCGGTATTGTTCACTGCCGCAGCCCAATGAAGTGCCGTCTTGCCGGAGTTATCAGCCGCATTAATATCCGCATCGGCAGTAATTAGATCCTCGACCATGCCCTCGATGGCCAATCTGGCAGCTAGGATTAGTGGAGTCGTTCCATCGTGCATGCGAGCATTCAAATTGGTGGCACGATTCCTTAAGAGAATCTGGAATACACCCATGGCATCGGCTGCCACGGCGGCATGCAGCGGTGTCCTTCCGGTATTATCCTGACAATTGGCATCGGCTCCGGCATCGAGGAGACGCTTGGCCGCATCCGCTCTGGCATAACGGGCAGCCAAATGCAATGAAGTCTCTCCCGTCTTATCCATGGTGGCATTCAGTTCGGCTCCCTGGGCCAAAAGATCGGATATAACCTGAGCAGTGCTATCATCGTTTGTGTCGATATCCTCGCCCGTATCCAGGCCACCGCCACGAACAGCGGCAATCATCAAAGGCGTCAGACCACATGGTCCCCGGGCATCCACATCATGCTTGCCACCATCCTGATGAGCTGGCGGTGTCATAATGGCTCTCACATCGGCCACATCCAGATGAGCCTGCGACCAGACACGCTGATCCGCCTCCTCGTACTCACTGACCATGGTGTGATCACTGGTATACCCACCATTCGTCCCAGCCATATTCAAACCGCCCAGCATGGAGACGGGTTCGTTGCGCTGTCGCTTTGGTTGTGGCATATCCGATTCATCATCGGACCAATGATGACCCGAACCGGATGTTACCATGCCACCACCGACGCCCTGATGTCCCGCCAAGACGCCTTGTTGCTGTTTATTCAAATTTCTCATCTCCTGTCCATTGGGATCGCGACGACGCCGCGACATGATGCCAGCAGCTGGGGCACGGAATCCCTCCGGGAACCAGGTGACACCATGGGCACGCTTTCGCTGCGTACTCAGAACCATGCCGACAAAGGCCAACGCAATGATCACCAGAATAATGCCAGTTATCACATACTTAACATTCGCCGATGCCCCATCCATGCCGCCATCATAGTCATCAGGACTAGGTACACCATTCACCTTGTATATAGGGAAATTCATGGAGCGCATTGCCGCAGTGGCGGCCAAGAAATCAGCCGCTTCGGCTGCGCGATTGAAGCATTCCGTACACTTACGATTATCAATTTCCAGGAAAATCTGTATACCCGTCTGTCCCTGCCGCTGGGTGGACACAATTTTGTGTTTACGTATGAAATCCGTATCTTGGATTTCACCTTGCATCGGTGTCGATCCCCGCCACATGAAGATCATATCATTGCCTCGCGAATCCTTCTTGATTTGCACATTCGTGCGCAAGACATAACTGATCTCCCTCAGGAATTTGGCCTTCTGATCCTCAAATTGTTTATTATCCATCAGCATGATGATCGACATAGCGCCTTCCGCCAATTGTGGGGATATGTCCTGCTGCTCGCAGTCGAGGCCATCCCAACTGCATTCGGCATTGTTGCAGCCATAGTCACAGAGTCCATTGGCATAGTGACTCTGGCAGTAGGCATCGTAGATGGTGTTACAGCGCTTCAGGGTCTGTTCACAGTCACGTCCATCGTAGAGACAGGCGGCATTATTGCACTGCTCGTTGCATTGGCCATCCATGAAGGTGCGCCGACAATCCGGATCGGAGCAATTCGCCCACGGATTGATGCCCAGCGAGCAGTCATTGCCATCGAACTCACAGGCATAGCTGTTGCATTCCTTGTCGCAAATGCCGTTGCCCATTTTCTCGGGACAACCCCGTTTCGTGCACATGGCTCGTTGTTGTTCCAAATCAATTGAATACTTGTTACTCGCTCCACTCCAGCCGGGATAGGATAAGTCATATGTCTCGCACCGTTTACCCGACCATTTGCTAGGGCACAAGCACTCGTAGTCGCCCAGAAGATTATCGCAAGCTGCTCCCTGAAGACACGGATTTGGCTGGCACTCGTCCATGGTATCGATCTCACAACGCTCTCCGGCCGTTCCGCGTGGACACTCACACCGATAGCCAATCATATTCTGGTCATCGATCTGACATTTGCCCGCCTCGCACGGATTCGAATCGCAATCCTGTCCACTGAACTCACAATTCTTACCATAATATCCGTCTGGGCAAAGGCAGTGATGGCCAATCTGCTTGGGACTGCAGTGACCACCATTCTCGCATGGCGACTGGACACAGAAATCAACCTTGTGCTCACAGTGGCGACCCATATAACCAGGGCGGCAGTTGCAATGGAAGTTGTTAACCAATTGCACGCAGTCCAAGGTGCCAGCATTGGAACAGGGATTACTTAGGCATTCATTGATATCGCCCTCACACCGTGCTCCAACAAATCCAGGCGGACAATTGCATTCGAAGCCTCCGACGCGATCGATGCAACTGCCATTATTGTGGCATGCTCCAGCCACACAGTCATCCTGATTCAGTTCACATAGCATGCCAAGCGTTCCGGGTGGACAACTGCAACTGTAGTTCAGGACCAGGTCGTGGCAGGTGCCACCATTTTGACATAGATTCGGGGCACAGTCATCGATGTTAATCTCACAGTTCTGACCCTCGAAGCCATCGCGACACTTGCACTCGTAGGCACCGATCAGATCGTGACAAGTGCCACCATTATAGCACGGCTGCGAGGCACACTCGTCGATCTCCTGCTGGCAATAGCTGCCCGCATATCCCTGGGAGCAGTAGCAGACATGGCTGTTGCCGTGATCCTTACAAGTGCCGTTGTTGCACAATTGCCTCAAGCTCAGTCCCTTGCGATCCGCCGCATCCTGACAGCTAATCGTCTGCACATCGCACAACTTTCCGGTCCAACCTGCCGAACATTTGCAATTGAATTGATGCTTAACCTGGCTACAGGTGGCACCATTCTCGCATGGTGATTGACTGCACCAGTCCACATAGTCCGAGCACTGTTTCCCAGTAAAACCACTGGGACAATGGCAGGTATACTCATCACGTTGCTCATGGCATGTCGCCCCGTTGAGACATGGCTGCGAATCGCATTTGTTCAGCTTATATTGACAATTGGCCCCACTGTAGCCGGCCAGGCAACTGCAATTGTAGCCATTAATGCCATCGATGCAACTGCCGCCATTTAGACACGATCTCTCGGCGCAATCCTCGTCATTGGTCTGGCAATCGATGCCACTGAATCCCAGGGGACATGTGCACGTATAACTATTCACATATTGATGACAGGTGGCTCCATTTTGGCAGGGTAAGCTCAGGCATTCATTGATATCCGTCTCACAGTGTTTGCCATCGAAACCATCGACGCACAGGCAGCTATAGTCGCCAATGCCATCTAGGCAGGTGCCACCGTTTTGACACGGAAACGAGGCGCAATCATCGGTATTAATGGCACAGTCCCGTCCCTCGTAGCCCTTGGTGCAGAGACATCTGTAAGATCCGGCAATGTTCAGGCAACTGGCACCATTCCGGCACGGTGAACTCTGGGCACATTCATCGATATCCTCGTCACAATAGCGTCCCGTGTAGCCAACTTTGCACGTGCATGAGAAGTCAAGGAAATTGCGACTTGGTGTGCATTTGGCCTCATTGCGGCAACGATTGCTGGCACATGGATCCAGTTTGCTCTCACAGTCTCGTCCCGTAAATGGAACCTTGCAGACACACTTATAGCCATTCACCTTGTCGATGCAGGTGCCACCGTTACCGCAAGGATTACTCAGACAATCATCAATATTCGTCTCACATTTGTGACCCGTATAGCCGGGCATGCACTGGCAGCTGAAGGCATTCAGCTTATCGAAGCATGAGCCGCCATGCTGGCACGGATTACTGCTGCACTCATCGATATCCAGTTCGCATCGTTTGCCATTGTAACCGGGTGGACAACGGCAACTGAAATCATTGACCCCATCCTCGCAACGTCCATCATTCACACACGGATTAGAGGCGCATTCATCGACATCACTCAAACAGCGGGCATCGTAGAATCCACGTGGACATTCGCATTTATAACCATTGACCAGATCAATGCAGACACCATCATTCGCACACGGACTCGAGGCACATTCATCGATATTTTGCTCGCAGTGCTGACCAGTGAATCCGGGCACACACTGACAACTGTACGAATTGATGCCATCGATGCAGGTGGCACCATTATTGCAGGGATTACTGTGGCATTCGTTCACATTGATCTCGCAGTTCTTGCCGCTTGTGCCGGGCAGACAATGGCATAGATAACTCCCCAAACGGTCCACACAATGACCACCAAATTGACAGGGATTCGATTCGCATTCATTGATTTGCTTTTGACAGAGATAGCCCGTATAACCAGGATCACAGACACATTTGTAGCTATTGTCGCCGTCAATGCATTTGCCACGATGACACGGATTCGAGTCACAATCGTTGATATTTATCTCGCAACTGGCTCCAGTGTAACCCGGTGGACACTCGCAACTGTAGCCGGCAATGGAATCATGGCAAATGCCTCGATTTCGGCATGGCTGCGATTGGCAATCATCAATGTTGATCTGACAACGAGATCCCGTAAAGCCCAGGGCACAACTGCACTTGAAGCCGTTGATTTTGTCGTGACAGGTGCCGTCGTTTAGACACGGATTTGATTGGCACTCATCGATATCGATCTCACACTGATATCCCGTAAAGCCGGGCATGCAGACACATCGGAAGGTACCCGGGTCGTCCAGACAACTGCCCTCATTTTGACACGGATGCGATTCACATTCGTTGATATTGGTCTCACAGCGTGGACCCGTAAATCCCTGCGAGCAATTGCACATGAAGCTGCCCGGGGTATTCACACAGATGCCATTGTGCTCGCACGGCGATCCCTGATCACACTCATCAATGTCTTCGGAGCAGTCTCCGCCCTTATAACCAGTGGCGCATGAGCAAGCATATGATCCATTTATCGGGCTGGTATCGCAGAGGGCATCCGCGTGGCAAGGATTCGATGTGCAGGCGTCTTCCAAATGGCACAATAGACCCGTTTTACCCGGGGTACAGCGGCAATAGAAACTCCCAACGCCATCAATGCAGGTGGCCCCATTGAAACATGCTGCTTGGACACAATCATCGATATTGACACTGCAATCGCTTCCTGTCCAACCGTTCACACAGATGCAACTGTACGAGCCGTGCGTGTTTGTGCATGTCGCTCCATTTTGGCAAACCGACGGTCGCATGGCACACTCGTCCACATCATCTTCACAATAACGGCCCGTGAAGTTCGGCGGACAATTGCAACGATAATCGTAAATGCCATCGACACAGGTGCCACCATTTTGACAGAGATTACCAGGACAATCGTCGATGTTCTGTTCACAATTCTTTCCTTCGAATCCTGTAAAGATAACAAAAATAAACAACAATGTACTAAGCAAACAAACAAGATCGTGAAGCTATAGAAACTATACGTTATCGATCTCATCTTTGGATGATTTGATCTTACCAATTTCTGTTATAGCCCAATTTTATTTTCAAAATGGTCATACTAAAAGCAACTGATCTCTTGCTGTCCCACTCTGACACACGCTTGTCTATCACATGCGTGTGTGCAATGAAGTGCATAAACAGATTTATGGCAAGATCATAAAATGCTTCAATAAACGAAAACGTTTACAAGAAAAACAAAGCAAAGCAACTAAACCAAACCAAGCCAAAACGAAAGAGAAAAAATTATGAAAAAAGTGGTCGTCAGGCACAGGAAACAACAATAACAACAATAAAACGACAAAAAAGAAAGAGAAGGAGCAGTAGACAAAGCAAAAACGACGCTTAAAAGAAGAAGAAAGAAGGAGAAGAGAAGTAAAAAAAACACGCTGCTGCGCATGCGAAGCGAATGAACAGACAAAATGTAAACTAAAAACAGAGGACGCTATGCGAGAAGAGGCGGGCCATGCGAGGCGAGGCGAGGCGGTGCATGTACATATACATATACATACACACACACATACATACACAACACGTCTTTTGGTTGTTCTTTCCCACGGTCTCATATCTGGCCAGGCCCGCCGCTAAAGCCGAAGCTATCTTTTGAATGCGCGCCAAACGAGCGCAACGAACGAACATTGCTGAGCGTCAGTACTTCAGTTCATCAGTTCTCCCTCCCCCTCAAATGGACGGATGGACGAACTGACGGACAACCACAAGCAATAACCAACAACAATGAAAGAAAAATGCTGCTTATGCTTGCTTGCGCTCTCGCTCGCTCACTCGCCTCTCTTGATCAAGTTTTTGTACATACAGGGTGTTTCAGTTTCCCGACTTTGCCCAACAGCTGATGGATGACAACACATAGAGTTGTGGTGCTGGTGTGTACTTTGGACTTTATCAAATTGGATTAAGGCTGGCTGGGACCAACAATCGATAATTTCATCATACAAACATATCACTTACAATTTAAACACTAACTGTTTCCGTTCACATGAAAAAAAAAAGAAAACTCTCTAATCTTTGTATGTAGAAAAATTAACAAGTAGAACGAGAATATATAAACATACATATGCATGTACGAAGATAAAAAGAACACCCTTTATCGAGTGAAACATTTACTTTACTTTGTATTCAAGGAATTAAAATCGCACTTTATGCTTGCTCTCCTACTCTCTCTCACACAAACACGCATACAAAGCTTAACCCGCCTCTCTCTCTCTCTCTCTCTCTCTATATCTCTCTGTCGCCCACAAGCTTTGCTTTTTATTGGATTTTCTGGTTTGGTCTATAAAAGAAGGGCCAAAAACAATGTGTTTGTGTATGTTCATATGTATGTATGTGTGTATGGTTTAATTTTTGTGTTGCTGCTGTTGCAGCAACTTGTTGCCTACTTGCCTCTGGCAGCCTTAAGGAACTTGGGGTAGAGACAAAATAAAAAATATGAAGTGGCATTTTCAATATGTGTGGCGTTTAAAAATAAACCAAGGCATGTTGCATGTTGCTTGTTGTCTTGCATGTAGCAATAACATCTGCTCAACACACATGTTTCATATTCGTTTCGTTGCAGCCATTAAAAGAGATGAGAGAAAAAAAGTCACCCAGTCACTTAGTGACCGCACTTTGAACTCTTCAACTTGCCCAAAGGGGGAGAGAGGAGCCACTGCGACATCATCAAGAACATCATCCACAAGCGGCAACTTGCGCTGCAATTGCCATTTATGGCAGCCAATTGCTGCATCTGTACGCGTGTGTGCCTTATTAAAGTCAATTTGTTGCAATAATTCTGCAACATTTGTATGTCTTTGTGTGTGTGTGTGTGTGTTCAACTATGTATTGTTCCAATTCTATGTTTCATTTAATAAA